>NC_059295.1:12167529-12530029 GCF_017591435.1 Portunus trituberculatus
TTAATTCCTAGTTTTTTTTTTAAGTCTATAGCAGATAGCTATATAGGTTGCTGCTAAGTCACCAGTCATTTATAATTAGATTTAGGAATGCTTTCTGTGACTGTGTGTTATGTGAGTTATAGCAGTAGAAGATAGCAGATGTAACACTGTGGTGATGAAAAAGAAGCTGAAGGCAGTCAGAAGAGAGGAGTTGATAAGATGAAAAGCTTTTGATTCTACCCTGTCTAGAAGAACTGTATTAGTGGAAGCCCTCCATACATGTGAAGCATACTCCATACATGGATGGATAAGACCCCTGTACAGAGTTAACAATTGAGGGGTAAGAAAAATGGACAGACAACTCAGAATGCCAAACTTCATAGAAAACGTTTTAGGTAGAAATGAGATGAGAAGTTTCCAGTTTAAATTATAAGTAAAGGACAGATTGAGGATGTTAAGTAAAGAAGAGGGAGACAGTTGAGTATCATTGAAGAAGAGAGAATAGTTGTCTGAAAGGTTATGCTGAGTTTATAGATAGAAGAATTAAGTTTTTATACACTGAACATGGTTAACTTTGGTCTCCCCAAATCAGAAATTTTAGAGAGATCAGAAGTCAGCCATTCTATAGCTTTCCTATGTGATCTGCTTACTTTCTGAAAGTTTGGTTGTTTATGAAAGATGTGAAAAATTGCAGGGTGGTATCATCAGTGTAAGTGTGAATACAGCAAGAAGAATAATAGGAAGAGAGTGAGTGATATGACAGAAACCTGAGAAACATCACTGTTAATAGATTTAGGAAAAGAACAGTGACCATCTACCACAGCACACACACACTGCTGCTACCATACAGACAAGATGTGGGAAAACAGCTCCCAGGGAAAGCACTTCAACAGGCGTTGGAGCCTGACCTAGACATATGTACAAGGGAGTAGGGGGCCATAGGGTTCTCGTCTCCAAATTAATAAGATTTGGATACCATATAGAATGGAAAAATGGAGAGAGAGGCGGAGTTAGGTAGCACAGCCAAATGTAAGGGACCAAAACAAATGCAATGTTTTAAAAACCAAAGGTTTACTGAGACACCTGTTGGCCTGAAGATATTATGGATAAGAATTTTTCTGGATTTTGAGAAGAAAGAGGTAATATGAGGAGGCTGATAAACGTGGAAAGGGAGATAAGATACATGATGGGGGTTATATCAAATATCATGGAAAAACAAGAAAAACTGATAAAAGAAAACACTGAACTAAAAGTGAGATTAGAGGAATGTGAGAAAGTAAGAGAAATAAATCAAGAGATGAAGGAGGAGATGCAGGAGATAAAGAAACAAAATTATATACTAAAGGCTACATGTTGTGACTACGAAGACTCCTTAAGGAACCAACGGAAATAAATACAGGATGGGGAGGATAAAGTAGAGAATGGAATGGGTGGAGCAAATTGGAGGAATTATGAAATGCTTGGAAACAGGAACAGGAAGAGGAAAAAGTTAAATTTTCAGAGGTAGTAATAAAGCATATTAAGGAAAAGACAAAGGACACTGTTATATAAGTAATTAAGGAGAAAGATGATCTAGTGAGGGATACGGTGGATAAGAGGAAATGTTTTTTTAATTTTGGGGATGAAGAAAAAAAATCCAAACAAGTTCATGAGAGTGAGAAGAGAGAATTGGCCAAAACTATTATCAAACAGATTCAGGACAGCACAAAGGAGTTGGATCAGGAAGTGGAGGAAGTGATTAGGTTGGGAAGATTTAGTGCAGGGTTAAGAGACCAATGAAAGTGAGAATGAGATCACAGGTGGTGGTGGAGGAAATTATGATAAGAAAAGGGAAGCTGGCTAATGATACTGAATTTAAGGATTTATGGATAAAAAGAGATGTGTGCTCAACACACAGAGATGGGTTTCTGACATAGAAACAGTAATCATTCCAAGGAAAATTAGCATAATATCTCTTCAGGTTCCCTTGACTGACAGAGGAAAATTACCAGATACAACTCCACTTTGGGGGATCCTGAGATGGGATTAGAGTGATAGGAAAAGATAGAGATATAAGGTTGTAATGGAGTAGCCCAACAGAGAAGATAGGGTAACAGCATAGGCAGAAGAATTAGAGGTAAGAAAAAGGTCAAGGATGTTGGGTCTATCTACAAGATGATCAGGAATACAAGTAGGGTATTGCACCAGTTGTTCTAGGTCGTGGATGACAGCAGAATTAAAGGCTAGTTCACCAGGAAGGAAAAGGAAAGCCAAAGTAAGTGGTGAACTGTGAAGTGTCCAGGAATGGAGATCACTGGAAAAATTAATTTCTTATAGTCAGAGGAGTTGGGTGAGAGATAGACAACATAGATAAAATGTGGCTAGAGAGTGACTCAGTAGTCATAGCCAGATAGTGGAAAACTTGGAAGATTTGAGACCAATGGCATGAGAGCAAGTGAGGTCTTTGCATGCACATACATGCAGCATCCAGCTTTTCAATGAAAATGAGGATAGAGAAAGTAGGAGGGAATAGAAAAAGGGGCTACTATTAGTTATCTGAGTGAGAAAAAGAAAATAGTGGAAAACTTAGAAGATTTGAGACCAATGGCATGAGAGCAAGTGAGGTCTTTGCATGCACATACACTCAGCATCCAGCTTTTCAATGAAAATGAGGATAGAGAAAGTAGGAGGGAATAGAAAAAGGGGCTACTATTAGTTATCTAAGTGAGAAAAAGAAGATAAGGTTTAGTGAAGGAAAGGTTGTATTCTACAGACTGATAATTAGATCTAAGATAGTGAATGTTAATATGCAAAAATTAATTAAGAAAATTTGAGGGTAGGTGAAGACATTTAGAGTTGATGCTGGAAAAACAGTTTGACCTAGGGATATTTATGGTCTCCTCAGAAAGGGACTCTGAGGCTAGTGTAGGAGTTGCCATATTCAATTCTGAATTTTGAATGAATGGTGCGTACTTCATTATTATTAAAAAAAATTTTTGAGTGTGAAAAAAAGAGAGTTAACTTTAGAGGGCAGGCTGTGACTGCCCCATTTATATTGAGACACAAAGAGAAATGTTCAGAGGTTACACTGGCATTGATGACAAGTTCACAGCACCCTCTAATTCAGTGCTTTAGATTTCACTGGGAGTAAAGCACGGGATCAGCTAATGCTTAATCACAACACAAATCAATAATGCATTGAAAATATTCATGATACAAGTGGAAATTTCCATTTATGTCATTAGTTATTATAAATATATTTACCAATGCTTTCTGTGATTATGTGTGAGCTTTGAAACACTTGGGTAATTGTTAAGGTCAAACAGTCTCCAAAACATGCATCCTCCTCCCACTTTCTCTTTCTCTCTCTCTTACAAGATTAGTCAAGAATATGCAATGCAAGTTGCCCCTTTCTCCTTCTTTGACCTCAATAAGAGTTACAGCCAAATTTTTAAAATAACCTCAGCATTCAACTTAATCACATTAACAATAAAAAACACCTCACCTTAGGCCGAGACTCCATGAGGCGCCCCTGTTTGCGGTCCCATGATGCTCCCTCCAAGAAGAGACCATATATGTATACTCCTTCTGGTGGAGGGTCATGGATGTCCTCTCTATTGAAGCGAGTCACCAAGTTCTGCAGGATTACACAGTCCAGTGACCATCCCTTGTGCTGCCTTGTCACCTCCTGTTGGCACAGAGTGGAATGCTAATAAATTGATATTGATTAATTAGAAGTATTATAAGCCAGAGTCAAAATCAAGAAGTGACTGAAAGATAAAAACACTTTGTGATATATGGTTTTTATACTTCACAATGACTGATCTTAAGCGAGCCAAAACCAAAAAGTGACAAGAAGATAAAAGATTCTTATAAGTGACCTGTCTCATTGCAGTGAGGAACCCCTGAGGGTTGAAGAATCCAGTGATCCAGAATGCCTTGGGTCGCCCATATGTGTACCAGCGACGGAATTGTGCGTCTCTCTCCAGCAGCTCTGTGAACCAAAAGCCAAGTGTGCTGGACTCCCATGACACCTGGTGATAGATTGCTTGTCAACTTGTGGAAAAAAAGTAAGAATAAGTATATAGATGAAAAAAAAAATAAAATAAAAAAAAAAAAAAAAAATAAAAGCATTCAACAATTTATAATGATGAGTGATTTGAATTTTTATATTATCCACAAAGACTTAGCCTTTGACTCATTAATTCTGATTTTAAAAGATAGTTTTGTGAGGTCATGGTGGTTTTACATAAATAAATACTTCTGACACATCAAGGTAAAAGCCATGGATAAAACAATTCTGTCATTGAAAATTTAGAATACATGACTGAATAATGACAATGATCAAGAATTGGCATCCTAGACTAAATGTATAATGCAAATCTGCTAGTGTCTTTGTGGTCATTCCTCCAGTTTACAGTCTGTCAATCCACAAATTAAGACATTTACTTCTTATTCCCAGCCTCAGATATATTTTCTTGTGTTTCATAATCTTATATTTCATTAAAACTAGACTACATTCACAATTCATCTAACTTTCTCATGTATCCATACTTGTACTTACCTTTCGCCAATGTTCAGGCACCCGAGCATCATACATGGCATCCAACATGTCCTTTAGGGAGGCACTCATGATTATGGTCCCTTCGATGGCCAGGAGAAGGTCTTGCAGGCTCTGACGCACCACTTTTAGCACCTGCACCAACACACACATTCAAGACAAAGAGTGTTACTCTCTTAGTTATAACTGGAAAGACATGCAAGAATGTGTGATTTTTATAATGAGATTCTAAGGATTAAATGGCAAATACATATACACATATTAATAGAGATTAAATACTGATGAGTTATAACTGATTTTTTGCTGTTCATATTTTTTGAATGTGATAATAGGGTGTGAGAAGAAATGAAGAATGGATTGATTCATGATGAAATTACAGGCAGAGGGAGGAAGAGGAAGAGGAAGACAACGAAAATGATGGGATGGGATGATTGTATATGGGAAGACTTTAGAGAGAAGGACCTCAAAAGAGAGGAAACCTTATAGACAGGAAAGTGTGGAAAAGGCTTATAAGAAACTGTGACCCCATATAGATATGGGAAAAGTGAGAAGAAAATAGTGTGTGATACTCTTTCAAAATATAAGAACCTTTTGCATGCGATCAAGTTCCTGCCTGAGGAAGATGTTCATGGGTAGGATGGCACCCATCTTCTGTAGGGCTTCTTTAATCTGCAATCAGAAGAAAGTGTCAAAATAGCTTCTCAGTTACACATATTGATCATGTACTAAGATTATTAATGCACTGACAGTCCACATTCCTTATTTCTCACTTTCATAGGTCCTGCTGTCAAAGAATGAAAACTGACATGAGTAGTAAGAGACTATAGATCTCAATTGGTCTGTGAAAACTAATCCAAAAAATAATGTGCTGAAATTGCTACTCTCATCTCATGTCCTATGTAAAAAGAGACCATGAGATACTATAAAATAAAGCAGTTAGAGACATCACCTCATGTTGAATATAATCAGGAGGAAGCTTGCCAAGCATGTCATTGGCCAGATTAGACACTACAGCCTCACGAGTCTCCCCACCACGTTGCCCACCCTCCTTGGGCTGCATGCTCAGAATGGTGTCGAGGATGCTCTTGGCTGTGTTAATTTGGTACCTGCCAACGACATGTATTGGCCATTACATGTACGGCTTTTATCATCACCATTTCCTTTTACCTTCATCATAACCATCAACTACTACTCCTCAAAAAAAAAAAAAATTTCAAATCAGATTCACAATGGGGCAAGTGAAATATTAAACTTTTACTTTAAATACAACCCAAAACAGAAGCTGTATGAAATAAAAACAGGAACTCACGTAATGTCGGCATTTGGGTGCAAGCCAAACACTTCTGGAGAGTCTGTTGCTGGTAACTGATTGATATATTCAATATAGTCTGCTTGTCCTTTGCACATGGGGAGTCCGTAACCTTGATAAAACCTGCATCAAGACTTATTCCAATTACTTCAAATATCAGTATATGAAAAAGTTCTTTACTTAATTTCAGAACAAATCATTGTAACATAATGGCTATTTCCTGAATCTATGTATCTATCTATTTCTCTGACAATTTCCTCCTTCTAGAAGCAGCATCCCTGCAATAAAATTACCACAATAGAAGAGCTTCTGCATCTCCATATTACCCATTCATAAGAATATTAAACAATCACAGAGATATCATAAGAGTATATCCTTGTCTCCTCTATGCTTCAAGAGAAAACTTTTCAAAACTTTCCCTCCACCATCACACAAGACTTTATTAATTTCAGCAACTACCAACCTGAAATGTGTATTTCAAGGATATCCTAAAGGACTTCCTTATCAACTTTGTCAGATGCTTTCTCTTTGTCCATGAAGGCTGGTGAATCAACATTGAATAATATAAATATATAAAAAAAGAAGTTTTTAATGTGTTCTTTAAGTTGATTGTCATGCTTGTTCCATTCACCTAAAGTCTGATGTAAGAAGACGCTCATTGAACCACACATGAAGGAAGGTCAGAAGAAGGCGCTTGTCAAAGTCCTCTGTCACACGGCCACCATACTGTATCTCTCCCAACATGTAGCAAATTGTCACCCATGATACACCCTGGAAAGATGTAATGCAGGCCAGTTAAGAACTCTTTTGTGCAAGTACTGAACCTCTATGACAAGTGAATGAATATGAGCCAAACATGTTTACATTCAAAACATGACTTTTGATTGACCTTTTTAGGGTCCATGTCATCCAGGTGATTCTGGATGAATTGGACTGATGCCTGAAAATCTGCTTGGTTGAACTCATAAGGAACATTCCATCCGAGTGCTCCATATTTTCTACGCTCCAGCACCACTGTGTGCAGGAAGGCAGTAGCATAAAGAAGTCGTGGCCACTGGTGAGCATTGGAGTAGTCCAGGAGGTCCTGTAGAAGTAAGGTTGTGATGAGTGATATTATCACACATCACAAGAATGCACATATGAGGATGTCCATTGTGGAGCATCAAGTTTTAAATTTCATGAATTATAATCAGGTGTGTTGATATTCTTGAGATCGCATGCACCCACCTGTGACACATCAACATATGTCCTCTTGAGACTAGCACGGATGCCTTGTGGAGGCTCATTTGTGAACTTTATGGAAATCTGTAAAGAAAAACAGAAAGCACTTATGAGAGAGAGAAAAAGAACCTATTATTTACCTAACAGAGATCACAAATACCAGTTAAAGATAAAATTAATCTCATATAACAAGAAAATGACTGCAGACATACTAATGAAAAAAAGGGAAAAAAAAAAATGTACTTTTCTTGTATCTTAATGTATTTAAAGTTTCAGTTATTTATGACCAAGAACATATTTTGATGATTAGACATTCATGCTAAATCTTTCTACTACCACATATTTCCTAATGTCTACTTTCAGTGCTTAATCTAATGCCACTTTATACATCACCTGCAGCAGACCAATGGGGAAGGCAGTGTGAACCTCAGTGGTGAGCCAAAGACGAAAACACTTGTGGACATTACTGGATTCTGTTACTGTGTCCAGTATTTCTTGGCAGAACTCCAAGCTAAGATGGCAGTTCTGCAACAACAACCACTTGCCAGCAGCCATGGCCTCAGTCAACAGGCGCCGAGCATGGGCTTCCTGCCCTTGTCCCATAGATATGAACCTGATCTCTGCCGAACAAATGTAGCAAGTGAGGACAATCTAAACAAACATAACAACTAACAGGTGTCGTAAGTTGAAAGTTGCCCCTAGACTTTTGTGATGAGAAAAACTGAGCCTTTTAACTCTTATGAATTAAAGCTAAACTCTTGTTACAGCAAATACAGCAGACCATTAAATCAACCTGTGGTTTACTTATATTTAAGTTAAGGAAATTCCCTGACTTGAAATATTCTCTGGTTCCAAGTTCTACATGCCCACACCTGAGTGTATCACAAAGCTCACCATCCCAAACTGTAACAAAAACTTACCAATTTCCTTAGTTTTGGATAGGATTTCAATCTGCCCTGATGGGTCTGATCCCTGGGAGAGGAAGCAGATGAGAGGTGTGCGGTTGTCTGATTCTTCCCACGTTGCCTCTAGGTCCAAGATAACACTGTCTGCATACTGCTCACCCAATGCACCTACAGTAAAGTCTCAGGTTAAAGCTATCAGACATTATGGCACAATCACTTCATGAAATACAAATATCAGAAGATGCTTACTGTATTTGATAGCTCATAAAAACACTGCATCCTATGAGGTCAGGGTTCAGTATTGAGACAGTGGTTGGAGTAAACAAAGGCTTAAAAATCAAACTCCAGACAACTTTACAGATGTAAACAAAGTGATGATTGGTACTACACCAAAAATCAACTTTTTTTTTTTCAAGGTGCCAATCAATATATAGTAAGTCATACTTACTGGTAATTCACATAGAACGACACCAGCCAGGAAGAATTTGCCAAGTGACATATACAGCGCATTGTATGAACCAAAACAAATGTGGTTGGTGTCAATGATCTTGATCTTGACACAGGCATGCTTCACTGTGTTCTTTAGTGTGATACCATTACTCCCTGAGATAAGACACACTTTCATACCATTAAAATTGTACCTATCTTTTAATATTCTTATCTTACATACATGCAAAAAAAAATTATAAGAAAAAATTATGATCATTAGCCCTGTAGTCTCCGACTCTCACAGTCACTGCTAATGCCATATGCCAGGTATATGTTTACATCACAAGCCACAGCCTACTAGCAAAATCAAGTTTTTAAATGCAAAATATTGTGATCTAATAATTATCTAAATGCATGTGAGTCTTCAGATATCAGGTGAAATCCTTCACTTTATATTCAGAGCTTAAATCTGTTCATATATCTTTTTTTTTCATTTCAGTGTCTGCCAAAACTAGGTGTGTCTTATGAGCCCATGCATCTTATGAGCCATCAAATGCAGTCTTTATTTGCCATAAGGAATACGTTATGATTCCGGATATAACCATCAAAACTGCAGTTATTTTCCAAAATGAATCAAGGGAACAAATCATACTGATAATTGAAAATACAGGCAACCCCCGCTTAACGAAGGTTCACACAATGAAATTTCGCTACAACGAAGGTTTCCTTTTACTACCATCTGCTCATTTAACGAACACCAAACTCGCTTTAACTAAATATTATCCAGGTAATTTTTTCCAAGTTTGAAAACCACGCCGTATCACGCAAGCCGACAGGCTTTTGAATACACCAGTGCCTCTCGTGGACATCACGCGCACCACTCACTCCCCCTAGTTCAAAACAATAACAATGTCAGCAGTAGCTCGTCTTCCCTCGCTTTACATGCCACCAAAACGCCCTGCAATGTTGCCTAGCATTGCTAAGAAGACCAGGAAGTCTCTTACTCTCGAAGTGAAGCTGGATATTATTCACAGACATGAGAGAGGCGAGAAAATTAATCGCATTGCTTCCCACCATGGCTTGACTCCATCTACTGTCTACCATTTTCAAGTCAGCAGACTCTATTAAGAAGGCTGGTGAGATCATATCTTCCTTGCAAGCTAAAAGAACCACCTGAACTTGTGACTGCAATGGATAAAATGGAAATCCTTGTGTAAATGTGATCCATAAGTTTTGTACAATGATGCACCCTTTGTTTACATTCCACAGGTTGCCAGCTAGTATATTTCCTGCTCCACTCTCCCTCCCTTCATAAATTTAAGATCATCAACATTATAAAGTTACATACATACATTAGTGTACATTATAATGACTTAGTCTTAAATTAAAGTGCTTAAATGTTTAACTTCATAATTTTTACTTCCATTAAACCTTTTACTGTACTATGATGCACTCTCACTTTGTTTACTCTCAATGGAAGCTGAAGCCAGGGGTTAAACTTGTTATAATTTGTTCGTTTAATGAAAATTCGTTTAACAAAGGATTTTTTAGGAACGTAACCCCTTTGTTAAGTGGGGGTTGCCTGTAAAGTCAATCTCTCCACCACTAGAGTACTGACTCCGAATGTAGCGACGAGCCTGTGATAGGGTACGGTCTGGACACCATGACCGGATGAGTAACAGCTGACGGAACATGTCCAGAGACCGTGAATACCCACACGGCAGCTCCTCCTGTGCGTGAGCAGAAAAGTGAAAAGTGTCACCCCTCAGGAATTCTTAGGCAATATCTGTAACTGAATTTTACATGTTAGTTGCCTCATTTTCATATATTCTCTTCTTTATTGTCTTTTCCTTTCTTTCTATTTCTTATTATGCTGGATATAATAGATTATATAAGATAACAGTAATAATCTGAATGATGGAAGTTAAATATAGATGATGATGATTTGTATATACACACCTCCTCTGGTTTGTCTTTCTCAAACCAGAGGCGCCAATCCTTCTCATTTTCAGTGATCTGGTCAAGGATGTTGTTGAATTGTGAAAGCTTGCTCAGCTCAACCAGGTTGAGCCACGTGATGTCCAGAACCCAACGGAAGGGCTTGGGTTGCACTGCCTTTAGATCCAGGGAAGCACCACCCTGAGCAAACACAGAAAGGAAAAAATGAATAAGTTCTTTTCTCTTTGAGAGCTCACAAACAATGGAGAGAGAGAGAGAGAGAGAGAGAGAGAGAGAGAGAGAGAGAGAGAGAGAGAGAGAGAGAGAGAGAGAGAGAGAGAGAGAGAGAGAGAGAGAGAGAGAGAGAGAGAGAGAGAGAGAGAGAGAGAAAATAATTAAGATTTTTAAACGTAAATTGTACAGAACTTTCAAAATGGGTACGATAAATTCACTATCTAACTTTTGATATTTATGTCCTGAAAATAAATTACCATGTATGAAAAATACATCAAATGAGAATCTGAAAAGGAAAATAATATTTATGGCTATCTTTTGAACGTATCAATCTTAACAGTATATATATATCATAAGTAGTGGTTTGTGAATCAGCAGGGATTTGAAATTTGTGGTCATAAGGTTTTACTAGTTTCTTACATGATGAGCATTACTGAGTTTTAGGAAAGTTGAATTAAGGATCTTCCACTATGCTTTGCAACTACCGTATTTTATAGCTTACAGGACGTACTTTTTTTCCTAAAAAGTATCCTGAAAAATACTGGTGCGGCTTCCAAGACGAATGTTGTAGTAAGGCAACACCCAACCTCAAGTGAGCTTGGACACTTGACCAATAACGACCTGGATTTGTATGTTGAGTCATTACATTATGATGTTAGCTTAAGTACTATTTAATTCAGCCTTTTATATGATGTAAACTCAGTACTTAGCTGTTACAGGTATTTCCAATACCATAATCCTTCCTGGAGCCTACTCGTCATGTGGAGAAAACGGGCCGCTCCCTCCTCTCATAGCAACACACACATACATACACACGAACGCACACACGTGCCAAGTGCCTTTATACCTTTATTAATAGAACATCCAAATGGCTTACTCGTTGAAACAATAGTCAAAACTCCACTTGTGAATTATATTCACATTGATAAAGCCTGTGAAGCACAATTGCAAAATAAAATAAATACGAACTGCAGCATTGATGCTTTCGGTTTCAGCGATTGGCGTATTCAGCTATTTTAATAACCTAAGTTATTCAGCCTCCCAAATTTCTGAAACACTGGAATTTCCGAATGCCAAACCTCTGAAATTGAGGACAAGTGATTACGTAATGTAAACAATACGTCCAATACGTGCCGTCGCCCGCCACTAAAATAAGGAGAGATGGACTGCTTCACTGTGTGTACTTATTTACCTATGGTGTTTTTATTTACATAGTTATAAATTTGTGGTGAGTGCTTCAGCAAATTTGTAATGAGTGATGAAACAATAGTGTCTTGCAGACTCCTTGCTTCTTATGTTTTTGTGTTCAGTGGTTGGGTATATGGTGAATGTGTTCTTGTATGAGAACGACTTTTTTTTCTTAGAAATTTCTTTCAAATATTAGGGTGCATCTTCCAAGATGCAGCGTTTTGCAAGCCATAAAATACAATAATCAGTCTTAAAGTTGGTAAAGACCAAGAAAGATAGAACACTGTTTTCACATACTTTAATAAATTTCATGAACTCCTCATGAGAGATGTGGCCACACTGGAGGTCCACCTTCATGGCCAGAAGGAGAGTGAAGAGGAACTTGTGGCGCTCATAAAAGCCCCGACAAGCGTTCCTCCATACAGTCAGAGTAAGGAACCGGATGACGTTGCCGATCCTTATCTTGGGATTATTACTGCGGTCAGCTCTGTAATACCATCAAACATCCTTAGAATATGACAACTTGAATGGTTATGTGTGCATGATCTCCTTCAAGTGTGCAGTTGAAGCAATTCAGTCCGACACATAGATTCAGTATGGAAGCCTTAGTAGTAGTCTAGAACCTTTCTTTGAAGTTTCAGGTACTTCTCCAGACTTTCCACTATATTTATGTTAATGAAAGCTCTACTGGATATCATGTGTCTGGCAGTGCAAGTGCCATGAAACTGCCAATACCATAAACAGATACTAAAAGAAAACATTATTTATCCAATGAAAGACCAAATCCTGTCAGGTCAGAAAAATTTAGGAATATGTATCTCAAAACTGAGTAAAATTTCTTTCATTTAAATATCGACTACAAAATCAATGACCATTTAAACAATTCACATGAGTGCAATGACTTACTTATTCATGGACATGTCAAAGAGAATGAGGAATTGGCGGAGGGATGTTTGATACATGCAGGAGACCACTGCCATGTCCGTGATAAGGAAGTAAAGAATGGAGCCTCGGGTAGCCACTGGCCGGTATTCTTCACGGGCACCATTAATCTTGCGTTCTGTCTCTGAGGCAATGTGCAGCTTGGTACTCACATCCTGGGCAGTGGATTTAGTGTCATGCAGCACCATGATCAGGTCCTCATCATCTACCAATGAACCCTGGAATAAAGACATCCTCCACTCATATACACTATGTATTCCCTCTTAAACTAAAGGAGTTTTTGACCAACCTTGACTATCTTATCACTACAAGAAAACCTTGTAGTTAAGACTACAAGTGAACCTTGTATTAAGAGTACGTACAATCTTATATTACATTAAAAAAATGTTAAGAAAAAACTATCTACAGACCTCTTCATGTTATTGAAGATCTCTATGCTTGAATATTCTCTTCTGATTCCATATATTGACTCATATTTTCTCTAATATCTGAAATGTTCTTTTATGTATTGTATGATGAATGAAAATATTAAGGTCATTTGGGGATTGAGGAGACCAATTATTATGAGATGGTAAGGTTTTACTGTATATGCAGGCAATAATAAGCAAAATTCTTTACATCACAATTGACAGTCATCCTGTCTCTTCACTCACCTGTACTGATGTAAGGCGGAAGAGAAGGTTGTCCTCCAGCTCCTTCATCCTTCGCTTGTTGTCCATGACTTCCTCAATGAGTGCCACACGCTCACTTTCTAGATCACTCTTCTCTGTCCTGATGACTCGACCTATAGTTCAGTCATCACTCATCACTTCCTATATCTAACACATTGCTAAACTCTTCTGATCTAAAATAGTACTACTATGTTAGTATACTGTTTTTTCTTGAAAGTTTTTAAAATCTATAATAATAATAACGTAACAGTAAGAGCATCTCCAATCAAAACCATGCATTTGTTCCCTGAGGGCTAACAACATACGTCAAAATTAACAACAAAATGTATAACAAAAAGAGCATCTATGAGGATGCATTACGCTTACCTAACAGTTGATCCTCCAAGCCATGCACTGTAACGGTAAAATCAATAATGGCAGTCTTGGCTGAGACCTCTGGGGTGTAGGCAGGGTTGGGTAATTTTGTGGTGATGTACAGCATGAAGCCAGGCATTACATCACACTCCTTGTCTCCCACAACCACCTGCAGGCATTACATATCATGTCATAAAGAGCAAGTATGTTTTCATAATAAAAATCATGGTTCCCTCCATTCATCCCTTGCATGTTCTTACAGTACACCTAACCCTCAATTATCACACAAAATTGGTGCCTAAAAAACTGCACGATAGTGGAAAACATGATAATGGAAGTGAAGGATAAATACAAAATAAATAAATTGGTGCCTCAACCCAAAAAATTTTCCTAAAAAAACCAGCTCTGAACAACAGAATACCATGTGGAAAAGTGAGGGATGGTGGTGGTGGTGGCAGTGGTGGTGGTGGTGAGCAGAGTGACCAGAACCAATCAGTTCCCTTATTCAAATCACGTGATGTGAATACACAGCGATGATTGGCTGCTGGCTCCTCCTCCTCCTCATGATCATTATCTTTCTCCCCCTCCACCTCTTCCTCCTCCTCCTCCCCCATCTAAACATTCATCGGTGTGTGTGGTTGGGATATCGGTAGTACTACTACTTCTACTACTACTACTACAACGGGTGTGCGATAATGACTTTCTAGATGCACTAAAACTTAATTTTGCAGATTTTCATAAGTGCGCAATAACGCCTAAACGCAATAATGGAGGGTTAGGTGTATAAGTAAAATAAGCTGTACATTCTTTTCTGTTGGCATACATCTCAGGTACCTTTAAGATGGAACCAGACTTGATAAAGTTCCTATCCAGAAGATTGTCAAGAACAGGATCTAACTCTTCCTCCACATCCTCAATGAGTAGTGGCCGACCCAAAGAAAGTGAGTCTTCGAGGTGGGTCCGGAAGTATTTATGATTCAGTGAAGTGATCTGCAACATGATTAAACTCTTACCCATTTTATATTCTATCTATGCTAGGATTTTATTTTCAGCATAGCCAGTTAAATTCTGCATGGCTGCACAAAGTTAATTTCATAATGAATCTCTTTACTATGTAGTTGTAAGTATCCACACTAGTCCAAGAACACAGAAGAAAAAGTAATGCTGCTAATACTAATGATCCTATACATATATAAAGTACATGAGGTAAAACATTTATGTCAATAATAAATGACTAAAGAAGATTGTAATGGATCTTACACCATTAGAAGAAGAGCTAGGTTTCTGTTCTCCATAAAATATATGTACATGAGGTAAAACATTTATGTCAATAATAAATGACTAAAGAAGATCGTAATGGATCTTACACCACTAGAAGAAGAGCTAGGTTTCTGTTCTCCATAAAATATGTATGATCCCTACTTATTAAAGTATTAGGATATACAGTCATTACTACTTCATTCATAAATAATCAACTTGTATGGGTAACAAGTCTCACCTGCAGCTCATTCATTGCCTCCCTATTCTTGATCCATATCTTGCCTTGTCCTTGCGGGTCAATCAGGAGAGGGTAGCACGATGCCTTGCTCACTATGAGACCATTCTGAATACTGAGCTCATCATTTGGAAGTCCTTGAAGGTTCCACTCTGAGACCTATCATTAGGAAAGACACAGCACAATAAGGAATGCTTGCATACTCAAACATACATATCTTCTAAAAATGGGATAAATCTTGTCATAAGTCTCAAGAAATGTGTTACAGCAAAAAGAAATAGATAAAAAAATCAGTCAATTAAATCAATCAAAATAAAATTAGATAAAATGAAAAAAAAAAAAAAAAAAAAAAAAAAAAAGAATAAATAAATAAAATAAAATAAAATAAATACATAAATAAATAAAAAAAATAAATAAATAAATAAAAAATAAAATAAATAAATAAATAAATTAATTAATTAATAAAAAATATACCCCTCTCTTGAATTTCATGCTTGCTTGGTTCCTTAGGCACAGTACTAAACTCAAGGATCATGAAACTCACATTGAAAATACTGTACTGAAAAAATGCTAATTTGTTTTGGTTTGCTTAGAAGCTGACTCCCCCAAACACTTTACTTCCTTATCTCAAAATGTATACCTTTAAATTGTTGGCTGTGTTGTAATTTTAGCAATTAATGCTTTTGTAAAGACAAAAACATGGGTAACAAATTTTACTGAAAAAGAGAAAAAAAGATACAAAATCATAAAAATATATATTAACATTTCATGTGGGGTTCCAACTTCTGGAGCTGTGTTCAGTGGTATTGGTAAGTGAAATGCATGAAAAATAAACAATGACAAATAGATCTAACCATGCAAGAAAACAACAAAAAGTAGATGATTAGACAAATATATACGTAAATACAAAAATCAATGAATGAGTGAGAAATAAATAAGTGCATAATACAAAAACTAAACTCAATTTCAGCACTGAATTATTACACCACTAAAGAAATAATGGAAATAGTCAAAAGCTATAGCACTCTTGTCCTGGCATAGACACCAAACAAACAGAAAATGCACTGCCTAGTAAACAGATAAGAGTTACGATGATGAGCATACTGTGGCATTATCAATGAGCCAGTTAGTGATGTCCAGATCAGTGGTGTAGGGAATGCTGCGAGAATGGAAGAGGGAGCGCCACATTTTAATCATCTTGGTGCGGTACTCCTGGTTGAAGGGACCCGCGTAGGATAGGAAAGCGGTGGTGAGCAGCACGTCTCCCACCAACCTATGGATGGTGTCTTTTTTAGTATACTGAGACAATTTCTTATTTTTATTAACCCCCAAAATAATAACAATAATAATGATAGTAATAATATTAATAATGATAACACTAATAATATTACTATTATTATCATATTATTGTTATCATTATTATATTATTATTATAATTTTATTGCTCATACAGATAATTTGTTTTGTGCTTGCCTAAAGTGAAAAAGAGAAATATATCAATTAAATAGTTTAAAAACATTATCAATCATGCATATTCAACAATTTAACATAATAGGGAAAAAATTTTATCATTACCTCCAACTTCACACATACTTAATCACACATTACTGATTTCCTGTGTGGTGTCCTATTTCATATGTTGCACATTAATAAACAAGAGATCACTTGTGTCTACTAAGTACTTACAAAGAGGAGTGAATGAGATTCACCTGCCAAGTTGTTGCCTCAGAGACTTGCTCTGTTTGGTCCAGCGCACCTTCTCTCCTGCCAGTCCATTAATGAGGGTGGCTGCTGCTTGCATCTTCCTGCGGCAAACATTAGCAGCATCGATGAGCTTCTGTTTTTCCGCCAGTGCTGCCTGGTACTGTCCACGCACCACATCCAGCTCTCTCTGCTTGTCATCTAGCTCAGCCTGTGCCCCCTCCAGGTCTCCCATGGCTAGCCGTAGCCGGGCCTCCTGAAGTGCTAGATTGGACTGGGAGACACAAGATCAAAGGTGATTCATAATTGTTACCTTTCCTGTATTATCTCACTACTTAAATATCTATCTCAACCTTGCTTATTTTACCATTTGCAATCATCTGAAGAGAAGACTGCTTTGATTCTTGAATATATATATGACAAAAGATAGGAAAATAAAGCATAACTAAATGCAAACTTTTGACTCATCGAGATTCCAAATAGGACAGCTAACAATTCACATTCATGTTTTTTTGTGGAATTCAACTTATCAATATCAGATATTCTGAGTTAGACATGTAGTCCTGTCCTTAAGGTAGTTTGAAAATGCAAAATTGGAAAATAAAAAAAAATAAAAAATGTATTTTCCATCACCATTACCTTGAGTGGTAGGACCTCCTTGTTGACACCAAAGAAGACAGCCATGGCCCGTGTCCAGGAGAGGAGGCCAGCCACATCTCCACACACTCGTTTGGCTGTGTCCATGTCATAGTCCTCCATGTCAAAGTAAGGCTCAAGGAGCTCCACCACCTCATCATTGATTGTGTCTTTGGGAAAGTTTTGCAATGACAGAAGGAAGGTTGTGCTGGCCATCATCTGACAGAAATAAAAGGAAGTCATTACAATTATCTGTTCTGTGTATTTTGATAAAGATATTTACCTTAATCAAATATCCTTCCCTTCATTCATTCACTAGTTATTGACTCTAACCTTTAGGCTATCAGACCAGGAGGGTTTGGGGCAAGCAGCAATGGGATCAGGCTTCACTGGCTGCAAATGTCTTTGGAAAAGCAGCAGCACACAGTCCATGATGCGCATGATGAGATGTGGTGGCCGGCCCAGCTTACGAATGGTGGCTGAAAGTTGAAACCAACCCACTGCAAGTTGAACTCCCTATCATGAAATTAGCATTCTAAAAATAATGATTGGAAGGAGTAGGTAAAGGATCTCTTTAGTGCTAGGCTGAACAGTGCAAACTGTACAGGGTTGCTGATACTCCTTAAGTCAACTTTTTGGTTCAAAAGTTCACAAGCTTTGGAACATCACTCTCCACAATGGTCAGAAACTATTATGATTCAAATGAAGGTAACTTTGAAGATAGCAGGAATTAAAGCACTTTTTCTCATCTGGTAACACAATACACAGACGAAGTACGGGTCTACATCTCTTGCAAATAGTTTTATAAGTCAATAACATGAAAGACAGAGATGAAAAATATGACCGCCCCAGTGTCCAAAACTCTCTGAGAAGTATAATGCAAAGTAATGAAATAATTTTTCAGGTGGAAAAGTTGGATTTTGTTGCAGATTCCATACTATAAGAAAGTGGTCAGCTGATAATCCATCACCAACACAAATAATTCTGATGAAAATGCAACCAAAAGGGCAACTACCTATGTGAGCTGGCTTTATGGTGTTGAGAGCAGCCTCAGCCTCTTCCAGTGCAGGTCGAGCAGCTTCTAGTTTTTCCTCTGCCAGGGACTTGTCCTTTGCAATGTCATTGACAAGTGCTTGGGCCTTGTCCCGCACCTTCTCCACACCTTCCTTTATGGTTTCAGCCTCCTCAGCACGTCGGGTCACCTCTTCCAGTATCTGAAAATCACATGTGCTTCACTGTGCATTGTGAACCATTTCATGGTGACAGAGGGCAACCATCATGGCCCCTTGTCTCACACTTATTATCTTAACATTATCTGCTGTCATGCCTCAATATCCATAGGAGTTAGGTAAATGAAATACACCTTGATGTTAAAAATCTATGGATATCTGCTACCATCCTTGTGTCTACACTATAATTTTCTTATACAAAATAAGGAAAAATTTTATAGGTATATCTACAAGTATTCTATTTTACATTTAATTTTTAAAAATGAGATAAAGACAATAAGTAAGATTGGTTCCCTCCTTTAGCATACATGTTGCCATCACTGCAGAGAAAACAGCAAACATCAGAAGTGTGCACACACACATGCACACACAACAGGACATGAATAAAGAAGAGAGAGATGAAATAAATGATCTTAAAAGAGAGGCAAAGGAAAAAAAATGAAAACAGGTCAGAGGAAGAGAAGTTCTATTGGAAGGTCAAAAACAAGAGGATGAGGAAGTGGTATCTGACAAGGAAAAAATAAGAAGAGTCAGTAATGTAAATGGAAACAGTAAATGGTCAGTAGCATACACAAACATAAATGGTATAAAATTAGTGTTACAGGATTACATTAAGATAAAGCAGCCAGACATCATGGGCATAACAGAAACTAAACTACATGAGCTATCAAAAAATATAAATATTGGTGATGTAAATTATAATGTGGTTAAGATCAAGGAATAGTAAGAAAATAGGAAGAATGATGTTACTGACCATGAAGAATATAGCAGAGGAAAATGTGGAGATGGGAGAAGATATGGCAGAAGTAATCAAAATTAAGATAAAAGGAAAGGAAAAGGAAAAAAAGAGATGTTGCAGTAACATATGTACCACCATAAACTAATGCATGGAGTCAAGAGGAGTATAAAGGAATGTTGAGTGATATGGTTAATTGTTCTAAGAAAATATTGCAAGAAAGCAAGAATGTAACACTTATGGGTGACTTCAATTGCAAGGAGGTATGCTGGGAAAACTGGACCACGCAAGGAGGAGAAGAGTTGTGGGGATAAACACTACTAAACTTAATAATCATTAACACTATGACACAGTGGATTAGGGAAACTACAAGAGTTGGAGGAAATGAGGAGGCAACAAGACTAGGCCTATTGTTTATTGAAAGAGATTGAAGTTATTGAAGAAATAGATTACCAGTGCCCTCTAGGGAAAAGTGACCATCTGTTAAACGAATTTAACCTAGACAACAGCTCAGGAGTAAATAAGAACAAACTCCACAAAAATGGAAGATATAATCATGGGAAGGCAGACTTCACAAATTTCAGGAATACTTTGCATAAGCTGAGTGGAATCAACTATATACAACAAAGAATTTACAAAGAAAATGGGATATATTTCTGAATATTTATAATGAAGGGATTAAAAGATATGTTCCCAAAACCAGAATCAGTGAGGGGGAGATAAAGGAATACTGGTATAGCATACAATGTAAATCAGCAAAAATGAAAAAGGAAGCAGCATAGAATAGGAATATTGGAGTAGCATTTCACTACATGGACAAAGAAATGATGAAGAAATTGATAAGTACTATAATAAGACCCAGATTGGAATATGCAGGAGTACTGTGGATCCCTCACAAAATGAAACACATAAGGAAATTGGAGAGACTACAAAAAATGGCTACAAGAATGGTTCCAGAATTTGAAGGGATGACATATGAGGAAAAAAGAAGAGTGTAGTCGTATTTGGAATAAAAGAAAAAAATATAAAATATAGACCAAAAAGAGAAAAAGAAGAAATGAAATCAGTCAAAGACCTACTGAAGAATCTTAATGACGAAGATAGGCAGAATTTGGAAGAGGAAGTAGAAGAAATAAACAGAATGGGACCATATCAAGAAGGAAAAACGAGACCAATCAAAATATTACTAAAATCACAAGCAGCAACAGAAGAAATATTATATAGAACAACAAAACTTAGAGAAACAGAAGGCTGCAAGGATATCTATATAAAGAAAAATAGAAATGAGGAAGAAAGGAAGAGATACAATGAACTGGCAGCAGCAGTAAGGAAAAGAATAATGAAAGGTCAGAAGAGGAGAAGAAGGCATTTTTTGGAGAATTCTAGGAGACAGGATAAGGAAATGGTATATAAACGAGAAGGAAGAGAAAAAAGTGGAACAAGTTTAACTAAAAATGATAAAGGTAAAAGATAAAAATTATGTATACGAACATAGATGGGGTTTTATCAAGTAAATTAGAATTAAGAGATTACATAAGGAAAGAAAATCCAGATATTGTATGCCTGGCTGAAGCAAAACTAAATGAGGCAATCAAAATAGTCTTGGATAATAGGTATAATGTATGGAGAAGAGACAGAGTGGGTAAAGGAGGAGGAGGAGTCATGATAATGTTAAGGAAGGAGATAGTGATCAATCAAGTGGAATGTGGGAAGGAAAAGCAGAAGTATTGTATATTAAGATGCATATTAATAAAAAGAGTTAACAATCATTGTAACATATGTGCCACCAAAACAAATTCATGGACCAATCAAGAATATAAAGACATGATAGATGACACAATAAGGAGTCTAATGAGAATCGTTAAAGAAAGGAGAAAAGTGATATTAGTAGGAGATTTCAACTGTAAAGAAGTGGACTGGGAAAATTATGAAAGTGGTATGGGGAAGAAGCCTGGGAGAAAGATTCTTGAACCTAATGATAGACAATATGATGGACCAGAGAGTAAAGGAATGCACAAGATTCAGAGGAAACGACGAGCGGCGAGATTGGACCTAGTTTTTACAAGGGGTATACAAATGAATGACGATATAAGATATAAGTGCCCATTGGGAAAGAGTGACCATGCAATATTAGAAATAGATATAGAAGAAGGAAAGGAAGATAGAGACGATTCATACAAAGGAGACCGATTAAATTACAGAAAGGCTGATATTGAGAATCTCAAGAACTATTTTAAAACGTAGACTGGGAGGAGATGGAAAACTCAGAGACAATGCAAGACAAATATAACTTATTTTTGGAAATATACAAAACAGGAGTCAGGAATATGTCCCAAAATATAGACCAAAGAAGAAGGAAAGAAAGATTGGTTTAATGCAAGGTGTGCTAGGGCAAAGGAGAAAAGAGATGGAGCATGGAAAAGGTGGAGGAGAAATAGAATCCAACAAACAAGGAAAACTTCAAGGCAGCGAGAAATGAATATGTTAAGGTGAGGAAGGAAGAGGAAAAGAACTTGAAAAGATATTGTCGAAAAATGTAAGGAGCAACCAAAATTGTTCTATAGATTCATAAATGGAAAAATTAGGCAAAAAGAAACAATAGAAAGGTTAAAAGGAGAGAACGGGATGGTGGAAGACCCAAAAAGTATGGCAGAACTATTAAATAAAAATTCCAGGAGGTCTTTACTAAAGAATCCAAATTTGAGAGGCCACAGGGTAATAGAGAGACAATCTATATGAAAGAGATTAAAGTAACCAAGCTTGAAATAAAAGAGTTAATGAAGGAACTGGATGAAGAGAAGGCAATGGGACCGGATGAAGTCTCAGGCAGAATACTGAAAGAATGTAGGGAAGAACTAGCAAGTCCTATATACAACATCATAAAATGCTCAATAGAAAATGGAACAGTGCCAGTAGAATGGAAAAGAGCTGAGGTGGTTCCCATATATAAGAGTGGAAGGAAAGAAGAACCTTTAAATTACAGACCGGTATCACTAACTAGTGTAATATGCAAGATGTGTGAAAGAATAATAAAGAAACAATGGATCGAGTTCCTTGAAGACAACAAATTAATATCAAATAGCCAATTTGGTTTTAGAAAAGGACGGTCTTGTGTAACTAATTTATTGAGTTTCTATTCTAGAATAGTTGATAGAGTACAAGAGAGAGAGGATGGGTTGACTGCATCTATTTGGATTTAAAAAGGCGTTTGACAAAGTGCCACATGCAAGATTACTGTGGAAGTTAGAGGAGAAGGGTGGCTTAAAAGGAAGCACATTGAGATGGATAGAAAATTATTTGAGGGGGAGAGAAATAAGGACGGTAGTTAAAGATATGAAGTCCAAGTGGAGAGCAGTAGAAAGCGGAGTGCCACAGGGGTCAGTATTGGCACCAATACTTTTCCTCATTTATATTAACGACATGCCAGAAGGAGTGAACAGCTACATAAATTTGTTTGCGGATGATACGAAACTGTGCAGAGTTATAAAGCAAAAGGAGGATTGTGAAATACTGCAAGAAGACCTAAATAAGATCTGGGAATGGAGTAAGAAGTGGGAAATGGAATTCAATGTGAACAAAAGCCATGTCATGGAAATGGGAAAGAGTGAAAGACGACCTGTGGGAATCTATAAGATGGGAGATGGAGTAGAACTGGAGAAAGTAAAAAGGAAAAGGACTTAGGAGTGACGATGGAAGAAAACAATCAACCAGTAAGCCATATTGATAGAATTTTTAGAGAAACATATAATTTGCTGAGGAATATTGGAGTAGCATTTCACT
The DNA here is from genome assembly GCF_017591435.1 of Portunus trituberculatus. NCBI lineage: Eukaryota > Metazoa > Arthropoda > Malacostraca > Decapoda > Portunidae > Portunus > Portunus trituberculatus. Next base: position 12,190,817 of record NC_059295.1, read on the forward strand.
ACATGGACAAAGAAATGATGAAGAAATTGATAAATACTATAATAAGACCCAGATTGGAATATGCAGGAGTAGTGTGGACCCCTCATAAAAGAAACACATAAGAAAATTGGAGAGGCTACAAAAATGGCTACAAGAATGGTCCCAGAACTTGAAGGGATGACATATGAGGAGAGACTAAAGGCTATGGATCTACCAACCTTGGAACAAAGAAGGAGAGAGGAGACCTGATACAAGTCTATAAATTGATCAACGGAATGGACCAAGTGGATAATGAGAAACTGATCCTGAGAGAAGAATATGACATCCAAGCACAAGATCGCATAGTAAAAAGCTGAGAAAGGAAGATGTCTGAGAGATATTAAAAATATAGTTTCCAGAGATGTATTGAGACGTGGAACAGTTTAGATGAAGTAGTGTCTGCAACGAGTGTGCACACTTTTAAAGTAAGATTGGATAAGTGTAGATATGGAGACGGGGCCACACGAGCATAAAGCCCAGGCCCTGTAAAACTACAACTAGGTAAATACAACTAGGTAAATACACACACACACACACACACACACACACACACACACACACACACACAGAAGGTAAATATAAACTGTAGCCTGCGTTTGAGCCATCAGCTGGTTTGTTTACGTCTGCGCAACATGGCGGCCGTGAACTCGAAAGAGGAATCAGACTTCACAGGGTTTCAAGGAATAATGGAGAAGAGCGCTTATGTGAAGAAAATTCTGGAGTTAGAAGGTAAAATTGAAAAACTGTTTGAAAAGTATGAGGGCCTGGAAACGAGTTATGACAATGTAAGAAAGACTGTGCCGATATGAAGAAGGAAAATGCAGCACTGAAAGAGGAAGTTAAGCTAATTAAAGTGAATTGCGAAAATGTGGAGAATCTCTAGGAAAAGTGATGGAGAAGCAGGCTGAATGGAAAAAAGTCAGGAAGTGGAAAGAAAGGAGGTAAATTACAAAGTTGCAAGTCTGGAAAAGGAAATCAAAGAGTCAGGGAGAAAACTTTGGGCCTTGCTGAAATTATAGATCAACAGATCATAGAAGAGAAGATAGCTGAGAAAGTGGTGAAGGTTATTAAGTCAAATGAGACATTGGTGAGGGAAACTGTAGACAAAAAGAGATGTGTGGTGATATTTGGTGTGGAGGAGGATAAGACACCGAGTAAAATGGAGAGAGAGAAAACATAAAAAGGTGATAAATAATATCATTAATGTGGTGCAAGAGGAGGAAAAGACCTAGTACAAGAAATAGAGGACTTCCATAGAATTGGAAAGTTCACAAGAGAAGGTATGAGGCCAATAAGAATCAAACTTAAGTCACAAAAGGATGTAGATGAATTGGTGGAGAAGTCATGGAGGCTAGCCCAGCAGGAAACAACAAGGAAGATTTGGTTGAGAAGAGATCTCGGTGAAAAGGAAAGAGAAATGTTAAATGAGTTGAGAAAGGAGGCTTTGAAAAAAATGAAGAGAGGACAGAAGAGGAGAAGAAAGAGTTTTTCTGGAGAATCTTGGATATGAGACTGAGGAAGTGGTTCATAACCCAGAAAAGTACAGCAAGAAAGGACTAAAGAAACTTACATATGAGCGAAATGTAATGTATTCCAACATAAATGGAGTGATATCGGGATTTTAGAACTCAACGATTACTTGAGGGACAAGAACCCAGATATTGTGGGTCTTACTGAAACAAAACTGAGAGAGGAGAAGACCTGATGAAGGTTGGAGAAGGAAATATAACGTTTGGAAAAGAAATAGAGTAGGTAAGATGGGAGGAGGAGTGATGTTGCTGGTTAAAAAGATATAAAGGTGGATCAAGTGAAAAAGGTATGGGAAAGGCAGAAGTGCTAAAGATCAGAGCAGAAACTAATGAAGGAAAAAGAGGCACTACATAGTGGTGTACGTACCACCTAAGACAAATGCATGGTCAGTACAGGAATATGAAGAAATGATAAGTGATACAGGAACATGTCTGGAAGAAATGTTGGGTGGCTGTGAACGAACTATAATGATGGGAGATTTTAATTGTAAAGAGGTGTGTTGGGAGGACTGGTCAATGGAAGGATCAGAGACAACATGGGGAAATACACTATTGACACTGGCAATGGAAAATGTGTTAACTCAGTGGGTCAAAGAAGATACTAGGTTTGGAGGAGAGGAGCATCGTCAAGACTGGACTTGGTCTTTAGTACAGAGCCAATGGTCATTGAGGAGATGAGGGTGGAGTGCCCTTTAGCAAAGAGTGATCATGCAGTTTTGGAGTTCAAGGTGATAGACGAAGAGAAATCTAGAAGAAATGAAGAATATAAAGTGGGAAGATGGAATTATGCCAAGACAGATTTTGGAAACCTAAAGAAATTCTTTCAAGAGACAAATTGGATGAAATTCAAGAGTGCTAAGGAGCAAATGAAAAGTGGAAGGAATTTATAAAAATATACAAAGAAGGTGAGAAAAATTTGTACCAATAAGACAACATAGAGAAGTTGGAAAGCAGGACTGGTTTAACGATAGATGTGAAAAGGCTAGAACAAGAAAAGAGGATGCATGGAAGAGGTGGAGAAGGAAAAGACGGATTAAGCAGTGGGAAAGTTACAAAAGAGCAAGAAATGAATATGTGTTGATTAGAAGAGAAGAAAGAAAGAAACAAGAAAAGGATATAATTGATAAATGTAAAGACCAACCAAGGCTTTTTACAGACATGTGAACAACAACATCAAAAATAGAGAAAGTATTGAAAGTTTAGAAGTAAATGGAGTATACAGTGAAGATCCCAGGAAATGGCAGAGGCTATGAATGGATGCTTTCGGAAGGTATTCACAAAGGAGACTGCTTTTGACAAACCACTGGTAATGGAACAGAAAGGGATTATGAAGGAGTTTCAAGTAACTGTGGAGGAGATCAAGAACATGATGGGGAGTTTAGAAGTGAGAAAAGCTGTGGGACCTGATGGGGTATCAGGATGGATTTTAAGAGAATGCAGGAGCAATTGGCAGAAAAAGTTTGTGAAGTAATTGATGCCTCATTAAGGGAAGGCGTAGTGCCCCAAGACTGGAAAAGAGCTAACATTGTCCCAATCTATAAATCAGGTAACAAGAGAGACCCATTGAACTATAGACCAGTGTCACTTACAAGTGTGGTAGCTAAGATGTGTGAGAGGGTGGTGAAGAATAGATGGACAGACTTCTTGGAGAAAAATGACATACTTTGTGAGTGTCAATTTGGTTTTAGAAAGGGCGTTCATGCACGACAAACCTGATATGTTACTATTCGAGGGTGATAGATGTAATACAGGAAAGAGATGGTTGGGCTGATGGAATATATCTGGATTTAAAAAAGGCCTTTGATAAGGTACCACACCAGAGACTGATCTGGAAACTTGAAATGGTAGGAGGAGTGCATGGCAGTTTACTAAAATGGATGGAAGACTTTTGGTAGGAAGAGAAATGAGAACAATAATTAAGGACAGACCATCAGAATGGGGATTGGTGGAGAGTGGAGTTCCACAGGGATCAGTGTTGGCACCAGTAATGTTCGCAGTCTACATAAATGACATGGTGGATGGGGTGTCCAGTTATGTGAGCCTATTTGCAGACGATGCAAAATTGTTAAGAAAAGTGAGATGTGACAAAGATTGCGAACTACTCCAGGAAGACTTGGACAGAATATGGAAATGGAGCTGTACATGGCAAATGGAGTTCAACACGACAAAATGCAAGAAAATAGAGTTTGGCAAGAGTGAAAGAAGAATCAGGAGTATGTACAAGATAGGAAATGAAGACATAAAACCAGTCATGAAGAAAAAGACCTTGGGGTGACAATTACCAATGACCTATCGCCAGAGAGACATATAAACAAAATAATTGGAGAAGTATTGAACTTATTGAGGAACATAAGAGTGGCGTTCGTATATCTAGATGAAGAAATGATGAAGAAAATAATTACTGCAATGATAAGACCGAGGCTTGAATATGCAACAATACAGTGGGCTCCGAACTTAAAGAAACACATAAGGAAACTAGAGAAAGTACAGAGGGCTGCAACGAAAATGGTGCCTGACTTAAGAGATTTGACTTATGAAGACAGACTGAAAAGAATGCAACTTCCAACCCTGGAAAACAGAAGAGAAAGGGGAGACCTGATAGCAATATACAGAGTGATGATTGGCATGGAAAAAATGGATAGGGAAGATCTGTGTATGTGGAATGGAAGAATGTCGAGAGGGCATGGGAAAAAACTAAAAATGGCCACTTATAGGAGAGATGTGAAAAAATATAGCTTCCCTCATAGAAGGGTGGAAGCATGGAATAGTTTAGACGTGGAAGTGGTCAACGCAAGGAATATTCATGATTTTAAGAAAAAGCTGGACATTAATAGATATGGAGACGGGACAACACGAGCATAGCTCTTTTCCCGTATGTTACAATTAGGTAAATACAATTAGGTAAATACACACACTCAGTAGCTCAGTGGTTAGAGCGCTGGCTTCACAAGCCAGAGGACCGGGGTTCGATTCCCCGGCCAGTAGGAGATATTTTGGTGTGTCTCCTTTCACGTGTAGCCCCTGTTCACCTAGCAGTGAGTAGGTACGGGATGTAAATCGAGGAGTTGTGATCTTGTTGTCTCGGTGTGTGGTGTGTGCCTGGTCTCAGGCCTATCCGAAGATCGGAAATAATGAGCTCTGAGCTCGTTCCGTAGGGTAACGTTTGGCTGTCTCGTCAGAGACTGCAGCAGATCAAACAATGAAACACACTGTTGCCACCCACAGACCAGTCTGGACGTATCTGCCGGAGCTCTACAGATTAGTTGAAGACAATGAGAGTTTTTAGCACTGCCGAACAATTACCAATATGATTTTGTGCAGGGCTCGAGCAAGGGTTAATGTCTGTGAGGTCTCTTGTCGAGTGAATGTGTTTTAGGAGAATTTGTGGGGAGAGAGTGATGGCCCCATAATGAAGTGGTGATCAGCTGATAGAAATAAACAAACATGGAGCGGTTCATAGACAGGGAAAGAACTCCAGAACATAGCTCTTTTTCATAGATTTATGGATAAGCCAGCCAAATTAAGGAACATTGGGATGGAAGGAAGAGTGGAGGCCCTAAAGAGAAGACTTGGGAACATAATAAGCATAGAGGAAAAGTTGATTGCGTAATAAAAGTATAAAACCTAACTAAGGAAAACTGCAGTTTGTTGAAGGAAAAGATGGATCTGGAAAGTAAGTATGCAATCTTTGGCAAACAGTGTGAGGAGATACCAAAGAGAATTACAGATATGGAAAGAAAGTTCTACGAGGGTGAAAAATGGGGAAGCAAGCCTGCATTTCTCTGATTAATTCGAGGTTTGAGGAGGTGAAGAATAATAATTAGAAAGTGCACATCAACTTCAGAAAAATAATTAAACAACAAGAGAAAGGAATGAGCTGGCCCAACATGAGATTGTGAAAGTCATACAACAGAAATTGACCAGGGTGAGGAATATTGCTGAAAGAAAGAGGAGTGTCATAGTGAGCGGATTAAGGGAGGATAATATCAGAAACTGGCAGAAAAGAAAGAAGAAAGAAGAGGAGAGGATCAGGAATTTGCTAAACAAGATCTCAGAGGAGGATGATGTGTTTAGTGAAGTTGAGGATTATATGAGGCTGGGAAAATACAAGGAAGGAAAGACAAGAGCTATTAAGATAACATTGAAATCTCAAGTGACTGCAGAGGGACTACTTAGCAATGTATAGAAATTAAAGGATGCCAAGGAGACGAAGATGATTTATGTAAGAAGAAACATGAAAGAGGAGGATATGGCTAAGATGAGGGAATTGACAACAGAGGTGAGGGAGAAGAATGAGGCAAGATCAGAGGATAATAATAAGTTTTTTGGAAAGTGAAAAACAAGAGGTAGTGGAAGTGGTGGATCAACGGGAGAGAATAGATACTTTGTTAAAGGAACAGCCAAAGGAAAGGAAAAATATAAGAATATTGTATACAGGCAACCCCCGCTTAACGAAGGTTCACACAACGAAATTTCACTACAACAAAGGTTTAATTTTACTACCATCTGCTTGTTTAACGAACACCAAACTCGCTTTCACTAAGTTTTTATCCAGGTAATTTTTTCCAAGTTTGAAAGCCCTGCCGTATCAAGCAAGCCGACAGGCTTTTGAATACACCAGCACCTCTCGTGGACAAAACGCACATGCACACCACACAGCAGCAGCTCGTCTTCCCTTGCTCAACTTACCACCAAAATACCCTGCAATGTTGCCTAGCGTTGCTAAGAAGACTAGGAAGTCTCTTACTCTCGAAGTGAAGCTGGATATTATTCACAGACACGAGAGGCGAGAAAACTAATAGCATTGCTCACCACCACCTTGACTCCATCTACTGTCTCTACTATTTTCATGTCAGCAGACTCTATTAAGAAGGCTGGTGAGACTGTATCTTCCTTGCAAGCTAAAAGAACCACCTGAATTTGTGACTCTACAATGGGTAAAATGGAAAGCCTTGTGGAAATGTGGTACATAAGTTTTGTATGTGATACAATGATGCGCCCTTTGTTTACATTCCACAGGTTGCCGGTTAGTGTCTTTCCCGTTTCACTCTCCCACCCTTCATAAATTTAAGATCATCAACATTATAAAGTTACATACATACATACATTAGTGTACATTATAATGACTTAAATTAAACTGCCTAAATGTTTAACTTCATAATTTTTACTTTCAATAAATCTTTCACTATACTATGATGCACAGGGGTTAAATTTGTTATAATCGGTTAGCTTAACGAAGTTTCACTTAATAAAGGGTTTTTAGGAATGTAACCCCTTCGTTAAGCGAGGGCTGCCTGTACCAATATAGATGGCTTCTTATCAAAAAGGTTAGAATGCATGAACCATCTGGAAAGAGACAAGCCAGACATTATGTGTATAGTGGAGACAAAGCTAAGGCCAAACATACAAGTGGACTGGTTTGGGGATGGAAATTATGGATTGTGGAGAAAAGATAGAATGAAGAAGGTTGGAGGTGGTATAATTGTGTTGACAAAAAAGGACATGACAGTGAAGAACGTGAGCCTCGGCAGGGATGGTGAAGAAGTGGTGGGCCTTGTGGTGACTGATAGAAGAAAAGATATCAACATTGTAACTGTGTATGTACCACCAAAAACAAGTGCATGGCCAAATGAACAGTATGATGACATGGTGAGAAGCACAATAGAGAGAATGAAGATCAAAGTTGCAATAAAAGACAGAGTTGTTATAGTTGACGATTTCAACTGCAAAGAAGTCATGTGGGAAGAGTTCGAAGTAGGGAATGGGGTGAGCAGTTGCTGGACTTTGCAATGGAAAATCTGTTGAGCCAGTGGGTGAAGTACCCAACAAGGAGTTGGCAGGGAGATACCCTGTCAAGACTGGATTTAATATTTACAAAGGGAGTACAGCTAGGAAAAGGGATAGAACATGAGTGCTCTTTGGGAAAAAGTGACAATGAATTGTTGAAGTTTTATTTGGATGTGGGCTTGAGAGTGGAAAATGGGAATGGATACAAGGAGGAATACTTAAACTTTGCCAAAGTGAGATATAATGACTTGCGGAGGTATTTTGGCAACGTGTTCACAGTGTACCAAGAAGTAAGCATTCAATCAAAATACGACAAATTCATGGAAATATACAATAAAGCCGTGGAGAACTCTGTGCCAAAGTACACCAAGAAGACTCTAAGGAGAAACCAGTGGTTCAATGAAAATTACAAGAAGGTAAAAAGTGAGAAAGAAAAGCATGGAGAAAGTACAAGAGGAATAATGAAGAAGTGGAGAGAGAAGAATATAGAACTGCAAGAAATAGATATGTTGACGAGGTGAAAAGCACAAAAAGAATATGAGCAAAAAGTAGTGGAAAATTGTGAAAAGGACCCAAAAATGTTTTACAAATTTATCAACAGTAAACTCCAGAAGAAAGAAATAGTTGAAAAAGTGAAAGTTGGGGATGAGGTATATGAAGATGCCTCTGATGTTGCAAAGCTGAATGATTGCTTCTGTAAAGTATTCACAAACAAAACAGAATTCAATGGGAGCATACTACCTTAAGAGAAACAAATGCAGGATATGATAGTCTCAAAGAGTGACATTGAAAAAGTTGTAAATGGCATGGACGTCAACAAGTCAATGGGTCTGGATGGAGAGTCTGGTAGAATGTTAAAAGAATGTCAAGAGCAGTTGCTGGAACCAATCTTGGATATCGCAAAAACATCGATTACAACGGGACAAGTGCCAGTGGAGTGGAAGAGGGCAGAGGTAGTACCAATATACAAGAGTGGATGTCGGATGGAGCCATTGAATTATAGACCTGTTTCACTGACTAGTATTATATGTAAGATATGTGAAGAAGTGATTAAAGCCAAGTGGTGTGAATTTCAAGAAAGTGCAGGAATCTTAAAGGAGAACCAGTTTGGCTTCAGAAAAGGAAAATCATACGTATCAAATTTATTATGTTTCTACTCAAGAGTGGTTGATATTCTACAGGAGTGAGATGGTTGGGTCGACTGTGTGTACCTGGATTTGAAAAAAGCTTTTGATAAGGTTCCACACAACAGACTAATGTGGAAACAGAAGTATTGGGGGGATAAGAGGAATCCTGGCAGACTGGATGAGAAACTACCTGACAGGCAGGGAAATGAGAATGGTGGTGAAGGGAGTGAAGCTGGAGTGGAGGAGAGTGACCAGTGGAGTCCCCCAAGGCAGATGGAGTTCAACATTAACAAGTCATGTAATGAGAATGGGCAAAAGCAAATATAGACTATATAAGGAGTACCAGCTAGGGAGAGATATAATAACTGAAGTCAGTGAAGAAAAGGACTTGGGAGTGATCATATGGAACAACTTATCACCAGAAAAGCACATTAACAAAATGGATTCTCATTCAACTACTTGGATGAAAATATGATAAAGAAAATACTAGCCACCTTAATTAGACCTCAGTTGGAATATGCAGCGGTGATATGGTCACCATATGTGGAGAAACATGTGAAGAAACTAGAAAGAGTGCAGCGGTTGGGAACGAGAATGATACCAGGTTTTAAGGAGGTGTCATACGAGGAGAGATTAAGAAGACTGGATATACCCACGTGTCACGGTGTGACTTAGGTTAAGTTACCCATCAATTTCTTTGCCCAGCTTCGCTCTCCTTGAACCAGTGGTAGAGTGGGCAAATAGTAATAATATACCATATTGTATATTAGCGTAAGTTCTTTTATATTCATTATTAGTCGATAAGAGTGTATTTCTTTGATTTATTATGTGTTGTAGATAGAAATGTTAGTGAGTAGGGACAAAATTCTTTATATTTGTAATATTAAGTATGTTTTGCCGGATGATACATTTTCCACCCGAGGTGCCAGATGCCTTTAAAAACAATGTTTGACCTCACTCTCGCTCGCTCGTTTCCGGGAGTCAAGCTGGGTTACCAGAGGGGGCCTGCCACCTCCAGCTGGCAAGGCCACGTGTACCACTGGAGTGCACGTGGTGTGAGTTATGGCTAAGGTATAAGCCACTAAGGTATGTGATTGTGTGCTATTGCTAACAATAGGATGTTTTAGGCTGTTTTGTGCAATAGTTTTGCTCCTACAAATAAAGGTTATATGTCTGTTTGTCAATTTTTTCTATTTGTATTAGTATTTTCAGGGTTTTAACATTCTGCTGATGTGTCTGCATTCTTTCTACCCGTATGTTTTCCATGCTGTGTGTGTTTACCATTACGAGCCGTGTTGGTTATAGTTTTCTTTGTCTTTGCACGAGGTCAGTAATATCGAGGACCACGTGGGTAAGGAGAGTTACGGAAGTGTTATCCAGGCTTATTTTTGTGTGATATTCTGTTTTTCTTTTTGCTGTAAGTTGTAAATAATAAGTTGTGCCTAGATTAAGTTAGGTTAATGAGTGTTTCCGTTGCCTTTGCTTCATTTAATTTTGTTTAAACTTTCTTTTCTGTGTAGTTCCCTGAACCTGGAATAAATTAGATTTAGGGTGAATGAACCTGTCGAAAAGTGGGGAACATGACACCACATTAGAAGAAAGAAGAGAGAGGAGATATGATAACAATGTATAAAAGAGTAAATGGAATGGATATCCTAGATAGAGAAGACTTGATAAAGATGTCTCCCAACAATCAACTGAGAGGACACCCAAAGATAATACAAAAGGACAGTTGTATGGGAGATATCAAGAAGTATAGCTTCCCATATCGTGGTATTGACAAATGGAACAAAGAGTAGAGAGGTGGTGTGTGTGGTGAATGTCAGTCAGATGAAGGACAAACTTGATAAATGTGGACAAAGAGACAGGACATAAAGAGCCAACCTCGAGCCCTGTAAATCACAAATAGGTAAATACAAACTCACTGTTATGTTCTTCTATACAAATAAAATATTTGTAGTACTTCAGGGATTTTAAAAGTTGTATACAGAGTGTAAAGCAGTGCATGCCAAGTAACAGCACCTTATAAATACTGCCCACAAGTAAGTATTTACAGATGAAGAGGGCTGATGCAGGTAACACACTGTCTGAGTCTTACGGAAGTGTCTTTATTATATTTGATATACTATAACACATTAGAAAATTCTGGATCTTTATTCAGAGACCTATTGCACCATATGAAACTTTCCTAGAAGTGAACCCAATATCTGTGAGGCACAAATCCATGCATACATAGTAAATGTTACATATTAATACAACATACACACAAACAGGATGTTGAATATGGAAAAAAAGAAGGCTATCCTGTAGATATCTAAAACTGTGTAACTTGAAACCATGGTTGCAGATGATTGCAATTATAATTGAGCATACAAATGCATAGAACAGCATTACAGAATACAGATCAGTCTAAAGATTTTGCTACACCTGTACACTTAACGATGTTCAAATGTGGATGTCATAAAAAGTAAGATACTGATCTGTAAGTCATACCACAGGTTAGCAAATTCTTACCCACCTTATGTGCTTTCTCAGAGGCAACTGCCAGCTCTTCTTCCATGACGGAGAGTTCTTCCCTCATCCGCTCCACTGCCACAGAAGCCTCCTGCAATTTATCTAAGCCTGAAGTCATCCTGGTAGCAGATTCTCCTATTTCTTCACGCTTTTCATTATAAATTTTCTTATAGATGCTGATGAATGAGAGGAAGGACTTAGGAGTGACATGGGCTGCCCGTCTATACCTAAAAGGCAAAGGAAAGGTGGGAGTGTAGTGAATCATGGTTAGCAGACTGAAAGTTAACTAACTCTATCAACAACAAAACTAACCTCTGGAAGTAGTCACTGCAAAGTTGTGCCACATGGTCATGAATGGCCCCCATGCCTTTCACTAAGCTAGCCTTCACCTCTGGTGTGCTAATGATCTTGTAGTCTTCCAAGAAATGTTGAGACACAGCCACAAGTGCCTCCTTGGGCCATGGTTGGAACCAATCTATAGTACATCCGCTGATTAGGCCTGGAAACTTCATGGCACGGGTGCGGAATTTTTCTCCAACCTATGAAAAGACAGACATATCACCAGCTCACTAGATCAGCAGCTGTCTAGTACAAGTGAATAATACTGCATCAAACTTTTGTTTTGATTTCTGAGCATACAAATAAATATAGCCAAATGTATGCACACTCCATGCCTAAGTACTGACAGGGGAGAAGCAGAGCACCACATGCAGGTTCTGGCGGGTACGTGTGAGGAAGAAGTCCATCACATTTTCTGGCGTTGGTGGTCGCCGCGGGTGTTCCCTCTTCATGACAGGAATCAGCTCACTCACAATTTCACTCTGCTCATCTCGGTTGAAGAGATTGCTGATCATCCCTGAAGGAGTGAAGTGAAGATTTTTAAGTCAATCTTATTGATTTTCATAACCACTTCAAATTTTCTGATATTTTACTAATCATGTCATACCTATCTGTCTATCTATCAATACTTACAGTCTCCACAAAAAGTTACTGCATCACAAAAACGACATGGTAACTTTTTGCATAGACTAATTCTCCTCTCACATGAGAACCAAGAGGGTTGACAGGAATTTCATGTGTTCTCACACAGCATTGGTAGAGACACTCATCAGTACAGGATCAGTTGTCAATAACAGCCAAGACAGTGATCCCTTGTGTATCGCGGTTAATGGATACCAGAATCCCCCCCCGCGAAAGGTGAAGTAGGATTTGCTGCCCCCTAGGAATTTTCATGTATGTGTATGTGGGTACCAGAATGTTTAAAATATGTAAACAGTATTTATACTTTACATATACAGTATTTTACTTATATCTATTTATTTATAAAACCTTATACAGTAAGTCCTCGTTATACGGTACATATGCGTTCCTGAAAACCTTACCGTAAGTCAAAATTACCGTATACCGAACCCATTATAACATGTAATAATAAGAAATGCGTTACAGCACATCAAAATTCACCCCAACAGAAATGAAAATACATGAAAATAGTCATAAAAAAATATGTAAAGTACTGCACAAGAGAAATAAACAAATTTTTTTTATTTACCTTTCACTCGCCATGTATTCTATCAGATTATTTCCCTCCTGAGGCTAAGGGACAGTAGGGATTTCAGCCCTTACTCATCTTCGGCTGAGTGGGCAGACGAGGATAAGACATCGTCGTCTGCACTGTCGGAAGCACCGAGACATTCTCTAAGAGTTTTGATGTCCAGGCCACGCAAAAGTTCTTTTTCCTTGTCTCCCTCTTTTTCTGTCTCCTGTGATGCCTTATCCAGCTCTATAAGTTCATCATTTGAGAAAGGTTCAGCATGGCTTTCCAAAAGATTTTGAACATCATCATCATCATCTTCATCGAAGCCAGCCCTATGGCGCAGATTTACTGTCATTTCTGATCGCACCGATGTCATCTTCAGTGAAGCCTGGGAAGTCATGCGCGCATTCTGGCCATACTTTATTCCACACCAAGTTCATGGTAGACGTCTTCACATCGTCCCAAGATGACTTGATGTTATCTATGGCGTGCTTGATGTTATACGACTTCCACCATTCTCTGATAGTGGGCTTGCCAGGCCCATCTGTGCCCTTTATCAGTTGCTGCATGGTTTGCTGCTGGTAGTAGGCTTTAATTGTTTGCCATAATTATTATGAATATATTTGTGCTTACAATAGACCGTTTAATATTCCAATTGTTCATCTAATTAGTAATGCATGTACAGTCGGCGCCACAGGTATTGGCGTGAAAATCGTGCGCCAATATCCCTGATGAATTATCAAAGACACCCAAGGAAAACGACAATTGCATTGGCGTGCGATCATGAGGTACAATGGGCGGAGCTTAAGTCCCACACAGAGAATGAAGGTCTCAGTTGCCCGCTGTGTTTCATGGTGGAAGCATTGATATTTTTTGTCACGTGACCCATGTGTTTATCCTACTGTAACTTGCGGTGTTTTTTTTTTTTTTTTTTTTTTTTTTTTTTAGGATAATGCCACGAGGTCCTGAGCTGACAAGGGAGCAAATTGCAGCGATATCATCACTCTGTGTGGCAGAAAAGTGTAACAAGGATATTTCAATCCAGACTGGCATAGCACTACGCAGTGTCCAGAGATGGACAAAGAAATGTAAGGCTGCAGGAGGCTATGACCCACCACGTCATGTTAAGAGGACTGGACTGGCTAGGAAAATATCTAAGAGGACTCTCAAGGTGCTTCAGCAACAGGTAAAAGCTGAACCTAGAATAACAGCTAATGAATTAAAAGAAAAGAACCCGCAACTCTTGCAAAACATGTCTGTTAGGACAATCAATGCTGCCTCAAGGACGACCTCTGCTATGCGCATCGGGTGCCACGACGTAAACCCATTCTAACTGAGAAACAGAAGCAAAAACGTGTTCAATTTTGTAGGAAATATCTGAAGTGGGACAGTGAGAAGTGGAAGAAGGTATTGTGGAGTGATGAGGCTATGTTTTATGTTACTGGGAACCGAGGAGGTAAGGTGAGGCTACCACGGGGTGCAGACCCGTACCATCCCAAGTACACACAGGGGATAGTCAAGCACCCTAATAGTGTCAAGGTATGGGGTGCTTTTGGGTACCATGGTAAGGGCAAGCTTGTTGTATTGCCTAAAAACATTACAGTGAACAAGAAAAGATATTTGGAACTGTTGTGTGACCATCTGGAGGATTGCTTTTATGCATGCAAGAGTGAGGTATTCATGCAGGACGGAGCCCCTGCACACACAGCAAAATTAGTCAAGGAATGGTTTGAGTTTGTAGTAGTGGACTACATACAGGACTGGCCTGGTAATAGTCTCAACTTTAATCCAATTGAGAATCTTTGGGGACTCATAAAGTGACAACTACGAAGACGTAACACCGCAACTCTGTCAAAGCTCGTGAAGGAGATTCAGGACATCTGGGACAATTTGGAACCCTCCATGCTCCAAAGACTTACTGAATCTGTTCCTCGATGCCTGGAGAGTTGTCTAAAGAGAAAAGGACTCCCCACAAAGTATAAGAGGCTGTTAGGTTCCCCTTAAATATTTTTGTTAATTATTTTTCTAAGTGTTACAAGAGAAAAACGTACCGCGCCAATACCTGTGGCGCTGACTGTAAGTAATATGTAATGCAGTTAAAAAAAAAAGGGGGGAGGGGAAGAGATAACAGGCTTCAAGGGTGGTCAAGTTAAAGTCAGTACTGTGAGTGGCGGGAAAGTGTGGCGTGGGTGACGTCATCAACCCTGCTCCCCCATGCTGGGCCCTCTCGGATGACATGAGCGGATACCGTATTTGTGAATTTTTCTTACCGTATATTGAATTGAGGGTAGTAATTTCCAAATACCGTAACTGTGAATTTACCAGATAAAGAACTACCGTATAATGAGGTTTTACTGTACAGTAATTATACATTTACTCTCTCTCTCTCTCTCTCTCTCTCTCTCTCTCTCTCTCTCTCTCTCTCTCTCTCCTCTCATACGATACATAACACTCACCCTCTTCTGCCCTCTTTGATCATATCCAAAAGTTTAACTTTTTCACTGATGGTCATAATCTTCCTCTTCCTCCTGGGCTCACTAGAGGAAGCTTTCGCAGGGGCACAGCGCTTAGGTGGCATTGTAATGGCTTAACAAATCACTACTTAAGCAAGAAAAAAGTTACCGCGAACACAACATTAAGATGAAGTATGCGTGGACGAGACTGGGAGGCTGGTGAGATACAACAAGGGAAGATGTTGGATGAGGCTGCGATGATGCGCAGACAATCAGCTCACGAGATAAATCTACTCGTGCTCTCATTGGTCGATCTTGCGCCGAGAACCAATCACACACCTTGTATGAGTGCCCGTGGGTATGTACAAAGCCTTCGAGTCAACTCATCTCTTTGTTTGGCATACTGGGAAACTTCTCTCATGCATCAACATGAAACAATGTGTTTTTCCGCAATATGGCTGTAATTTTTCATTTTTATTGCGAACCGCGAAGTGGCAGGGGAACACTGTATATGTATACGAACAATACATGCACAATACTTTACGTACATAGTAACGTACATTGTCGTCGTCATTACGCACCAACTTACCAAATTACTCTACATACAGTACAGCAATACTACGCTTAATGAATAGGATACGGGATGTCAAAGCTGTTCGTAGAGTGAAAATTCGTTAAGCGGATGTAATTTTCCCATAGAAAATAATGGAAATAGGGAGGATGCATTCTGGGCTGGTCCCCAACATACCACATTGGTTAAAAAAAATCAAATATAAGTACCTGTACCATTAATAACCAAGTATCCCCAAGTTTTTAGTGAAGAAAATGACAATACAATGGAAACATGAGAATTCATGTAAAGTCCCTACCTAGTGTCTGGGTCTTCTAATATATGACATCTATTGTAAACAACACTGTAAGTAATCACTCAACAGCACACACTGGGACACTAGACAATGGACACTGTGGCTCCAGCTGATACCATCCCTGCCACACTGACTTATCTACCCCAGTTGAACTGCAGATTGGAATAATACACTTGTTCAAACATTCGCAGTTCAACTTCAAATAAGGATTTGCACCCTTAACCCTTAAAGTACAGTGATCGTCTCGGGACGATTGTAGTATTGCGTGCAGAGAGGCGGGGATTGTTCCCTGAATCATGATTTTTCCGCGTTAAACCTTTGAATCTCTCTCCCTCACTATTGGTCCTGGGGCAAGTGGTGGTATCTGGCATTTTTTCTCGCTCACCTCCTTGAGCCTTGAGACATATGTTCCCTCACAATAGGTCATCTTTTCCCATTTTGAGGCAACATCTGGCAACCCCCATGACCTGAAGGGAGGAAACTGCACTCTGAGTGATATTATGTCAGTGTTACTAGGTAATGACATTGAGGACAGTGATAATGAAGACTGATCTCTTTATTGAGACAGAAGAAAGTGAAGACTCCAGTAGTGATTCTGAGAGACAGAGACCAACCCTCACAGAGACGTTCATAAACCTCCTCACGTAGCCTATTCCCCTCGAGCAATGAGCTGGTGTGTGTCACCCATGGTTGTCTTTACAGGACTGTGCTTGTCGGCCAAGTTACGTGAATCCCATTGCTAATAAGAGTTGCCAGATTCCAATTATTATAGAAATCCACAATACTTGTAATATGTGGTTTCTTTTTCTTTTCCTGTTTTACACATCATTTCATGTATCTGAGTTCGCATTTTCTTGACATGAAAGTGCAAAAGTTCCTACTTTTACATCAAATTCAATTGCCCAAAAGGAGAGAGAGAGAGAGAGAGAGAGAGAGAGAGAGAGAGAGAGAGAGAGAGAGAGAGAGAGAGAGAGAGAGAGAGAGAGAGAGAGAGAGAGAGAGAGAGAGAGAGAGAGAGAGAGAGAGAGAGAGAGAGAGAGAGAGAGAGAGAGGTGTTATTGAAGCTTAGGGGGATATTTCTTAGCGGCGGGTTCAGCCATGGTTTAAGGGAGAATTTTTTTTATATGCAATAACTTTGCTCTTAGAGGTCATAACATGTTGAAAACTACATCGTTGTAGTCAGAATAACACAAAGGAATATGCTTTTATAAGGAAAAATATTTTTAGCATAGTGGATAAGGTGGTGAGCGTGGGATCAGGCAGACGTCCATGCGTAAGTTCGAATCCCACCATGTACAGCTTTAAAACACTATCATTTGTTGAGTGGTTTAAAGTTACCTACATATCACCATGATACCCAGGTTCTAGGTGGTTACACTCAAGATGAGCTTGGGCATTGATATAGGCCCTAATATGGGTACCACTATAAATAAAATTGCCTGCGCCACTAATGGGCGGAAGCTGAACAGCTCTTCAAGTGTGCCTACAGGTGCTATAGGCCTAACCGATAAAAAAAAAAAAAAAAAAAAAAAAAAAAAAAAAGGTTAAAAGTGCAACCATAGAGCACATCATATTTCCGGTATAAATTCAACAATGTTGGAGTAAATGAGGGGTTTACAGCTTTGAGCCAATGTTAGATAAATGTTTTGACATGGAACACCACATTTGTCAAGTACGACACAATTTATTCACAATTAATGGAATAAATCTCATTAAGAATTTGCACACAATATCAAGTGGTGTAAAACGCTAAGATGAATGATATATTGCACTGTATAATATAATACTATATGGTGAACTGGGCCACGGGTGGTACAAGAGTTTAGTGGCTACACGCTAGAGACAGAGGTGGGGAGCCAGCCAATCACAGCGAAGGTGCCGCGTTCGGTCCCTCACTAAAACGGATATGGTTGTACGTTATGCGAACTTTTTGGTCTAACTTTATATAGTACGTTAAACTGGAAATTCGTTAGACGAACGTTCATTAAGCGGAGTATTACTTTAATTGTAAGTGACGCCATGGACCCCATGATATAGCAAAAAATCCGCAGAACGTATCTATGAGTATGTATAAAACCCGCGAAACAGTGAAGCCGCGAAAGTCAAACCGTGAAATAGCAAGGAACACTGTATATGGTACTGCCTTATTTGCTTTTCTTACTTTCTGCTCTCATATGTGCTTCTGTTTTTACATATCAGAGCTTAGTGAACATGGGTGGAAAGCACAACGATGAAAAACTATTCAAATTATCATCGATCTCCATCAAGCAGGTCTTAATAGCAAAGAAATCTGCATTCAAAAGGGATTGAAGCTCCACATTGTTTTGAAGCTTATACAAAAACTTAAAGCTAGTGGGAGCAAACGTTTACCACTCCCGTGAAAGCTAAGTAAGGTACTTCATAGGGCAAGGGCATTTCTCAGCAGGTAGCTGGAAGCTTTATAGGTTGACAAATCAAGGAACAGAATGTTGATACAATAGCTGGTGTCTCTCTCTGTGCTGTCCATGATACTTTATGCCATTACTTTGATACTGCAGTTACTGTGCAAAGAAAAGCGACTTATAAATGATTCACAGAGAAAGAAAGGGATTGAGTTTCCAAAGAAATATAAAAAATTGCAACACAACCATCAACTTAAAGGTATGTACAGTAAGTCCTCATTATACGGTACACATACATTCCTGAAAACCTTACCGCAAATAAAAATGACCGTATCCCGATCCCATTATAACATGTAATAATAGGGAATGTGTTCCAGCATGTCAAAAGTCATCCCTACAGACATGAAAATACATGAAAATAGTCATATAAAATAATGTAAAGAACTTCGCAAAAGAAATAAACAGAGAATGTTTTTATTTACTTTTCACTCGCCACATATTCTATCAGATGATATCCCTTCCGAGGCTATTGGACAGTAGGGATTTCAGCCCTTACTCTTCTTTGGCTCTACTCTGCAGATCCATTACAGTCTCCCAAGCTTTTTTTATAGCCTCACTATTCTTTAACACCATCCAGACTGTCGGCTGTGCTAGGCCCAAGTTTTCACTTATGGTAGACGTACCTTCTCCCTGCTCTTTCCTTTTCAAAATATCTAATTTCACCTCCAATGTCAGACTACTCCTCTTTCAATTTGCCTTTTCAACTCCAGCAGTGTCTGCAGAATGTTTTGGGGCCATTATGGGTGCGTTACTGTGTGTCATGATAATCAACAAAGAAACACGCCGTAAGGATTTCACTTGTGTTCAGTGGGAAACGCGGGAAGAGACTGATTGTTGTGGTGGCATGGTGGCGCTACGGTATGGTGTAAACAAAACACGGGCGTATACCGTATCTGTGAATCTTTCTTACCGTAAATAAAATTGAGGGTAGTAATTACCAAACACAGTAACTGTGAATTTATTGGATAACGAAGTACCGTATAAGGAGGACTTACTATATTTTGAGATAAGGGAGTAAAGTGTGGTGGGAGTCAGCTTCTTAACGAACTGAAAAGAAAAAGCATTTTTTTTCAGTCTTTTCAATACCACAAGTCTTGCGATCCTTGAGTTTAAGTGCTATATACACGGAACCAAGCAAGTGCAAAACTTGAGATAGGGATGTGTGTGTGTAATTCACCTCAGTCACCTGCTGGTCACCCAGCCAGTCTTCCCCATTATGGAGCGAGCTCAGAGCTCATAGACCGATCTTCGGGTAGGACTGAGACCACAACACACTCCATACACCGGGAAAGCGAGGCCACAACCCCTCGAGTTACATCCCGTACCTATTTACTGTTAGGTGAACAGGGGCCACACATTGAGAGGCTTACCCATTTGCCTTGCCGCTTTCCGGGACTCGAACCCGGCCCTCTCGATTGTGAGTCGAGTGTGCTAACCACTACACTATGCGGTGTGTGTGTGTGTATTTACCTAGTTTACCTAGTTGTAGTTTTACAGGGCCTGGGCTTTATGCTCATGTTCACCTCAGTCGCCTGCTGGTCACCCAGCCAGTCTTTCCCATTACAGAGCGAGCTCAGAGCTCATAGACCGATCTTCGGGTAGGATTGAGATCACATCAACACACAACACACAACACCCACCGGGAAAGCGAGGCCAAAACCCCTCAAGTTACATCCCGTACCTATTTACTGCTAGGTGAACAGGGGCCACACATTAAGAGGCTTGCCCATTTGCCTCGCCGCTTACCGGGACTCGAAGCTGGCCCTCTAGATTGTGAGTCGAGTGTGCTAACCACTACACTACGTGGTGTGGCCCCATCTCCGTATCTACACCTATCCAATCTTACTTTAAAACTATGCACACTCGTTGCAGACACTACTTCTTCATTCAAACTGTTCCACGTCTCAATACATCTTTGCGGGAAACGATACTTTTTTATATCTCTTACACATCTTCCCTTCCTCAGCTTCTAACTATGTGATTTTGTGCTTTGACTGGTATATTCTTCTCTCAGGATCAGATACTCATTGTCCACTTAGTCCATTCCGTTTATCAATTTAAACTTGTATGAGATCCCGTCTCTCTCTTCTCTGCTCCAATGTTGGAAGATCCATAGCATTTAGTCTCTCCTCATATGTCATCCCTTCAAGTTCTGGGACCATTCTTGTAGCCATTTTTTGTAGTCTCTCCAGCTTCCTTATGTGTTTCTTTTTGTGAGGGGTCCACACTACTCCTGCATATTCCAATCTGGGTCTTATTATAGTACTTATCTATAATAAGACCCAGTTTGTGTGTATATACCTAGTTGTAGTTTTACAGGGCCTGGGCTTTATGCTCGTGTGGCCCCGTCTCCATATCTACACTTATCCAATCTTACTTTAAAAGTATGCACACTCGTTGCAGACACTACTTCTTCATTTAAACTGTTCCACGCCTCAATACATCTTTGTGGGAAACTATATTTTTTAACATCTCTCAGACATCTTCCTTTTCTCAGCTTTTTACTATGTGATCTTGTGCTTTGAATGTCATATTCTTCTCTCAGGATCAGTTTTTCATTATCCACTTGGTCCATTCCGTTGATCAATTTATAAACTTGTATCAGATCTCCTCTCTCTCTTCTTTGTTCCAGGGTTGGCAGATCCCATCACCTTTAGTCTCTCCTCATATGTCATCCCTTCAAATTCTGGAACCATTCTTGTAGCCATTTTTTGTAATCTCCAACTTCCTTATGTGTTTCTTTTTATGAGGGGTCCACACTACTCCTGCATATTCCAATCTGGGTCTTATTATAGTACTTATCAATTTCTTCATCATTTCTTTGTCCATGTAGTGAAATGCTACTCCAATATTCCTTAGCAAATTATATGTTTCTCTAAAAATTCTATCAATATGGCTTACTGGTTGATTGTTTTCTTCCATCGTCACTCCTAAGTCCTTTTCCTTTTTTACTTTCTCCAGTTCTACTCCATCTCCCATCTTATAGATTCCCATGGGTCGTCTTTCACTCTTTCCCATTTCCATGACATGGCTTTTGTTCACATTGAATTCCATTTCACACTTTTTGCTCCATTCCCATATCTTATTTAGGTCTTCTTGCAGTATTTCACAATCCTCTTTTTGCTTTATAACTCTGCACAGTTTTGTATCATCTGCAAACAGATTTATGTAGCTGTTCACTCCTTCTGGCATGTTGTTAATATAAATGAGGAAAAGTATTGGTGCCAATACTGACCCTTGTGGCACTCCGCTTTCTACTGCTCTCCACTTGGACTTTATATCTTTAACTACCGTCCTTATTTCTCTCCCCCTCAAATAATTTTCTATCCATCTCAATGTGCTTCCTTTTAAGCCATCCTTCTCCTCTAGCTTCCATAGTAATCTTGCATGTGGCACTTTGTCAAACGCCTTTTTTAAATCCAAATAAATAGTCAACCCATCCCTCTCTCTCTTGTACTCTATCAACTATTCTAGAATAGAAACTCAGTAAATTAGTTACACAAGACCGTCTTTTCCTAAAACCAAATTGGCTATTTGATATTAATTTGTTGTCTTCAAGGAACTCGATCCATTGTTTCTTTATTATTCTTTCACACATCTTGCATATTACACTAGTTAGTGATACCGGTCTGTAATTTGAAGATTCTTCCTTCCTTCCACTCTTATATATGGGAACCACCTCAGCTCTTTTCCATTCTACTGGTACTGTTCCATTTTCTATTGAGCATTTTATGATGTTGTATATAGGAATTGCTAGTTCTTCCCTACATTCTTTCAGTATTCTGCTTGAGACTTCATCTGGTCCCACTGCCTTGTCTTCATCCAGTTCCTTCATTAATTCTTTTATTTCAAGCTTGGTTACTTTAATTTCTTTCATATAGACTGTCTCTCTATTACCCTGTGGCCTTTCAAATTTAGATTCCTTAGTAAAGACCTCCTGGAATTTATTATTTAATAGTTCTGCCATAGTTTTTTGGGTCTTCCACCATCCCGTTCTCTCCTTTTAACCTTTCTATTGTTTCTCTTTGTCTAATTTTTCCATTTATGAATCTATAGAACAATTTTGGTTGCTCCTTACATTTTTCGACAATGTCCTTTTCAAAGTTCTTTTCCTATTCCTTCCTCACCTTAACATATTCATCTCTCGCTGCCTTGAAGTTTTCCTTACTTGTTGGATTTCTATTTCTCCTCCTCCTTTTCCATGCTCCATCTCTTTTCTCCTTTGCCCTAGCACACCTTGCATTAAACCAATCTTTCTTTCCTTCTTCTTTAGGTCTATATTTTGGGACATATTCCCTGACTCCTGTTTTATATATTTCCAAAAATAAGTTATGGTTCTCTTGCATCGTCTCTGAGTTTTCCATCTCCTCCCAGTTTACATTTTTAAAATAATTCCTGAGATTCTCAATATCAGCCTTTCTGTAGTTTAATCGGTCTCCTTTGTATGAATTGTCTCTATCTTCCTTTCCCTCTTCTATATCTATTTCTAATATTACATGGTCACTCTTTCCCAATGGGCACTTATATCTTATATCATCATTCATTTGTATAGCCCTTGTAAAAATTAGGTCCAATCTCGCCAGCTCGTCGTTTCCTCTGAATCTTGTGCATTCCTTTACTCTCTGGTCCATCATATTGTCTATCATTAGGTTCAAGAATCTTTCTCCCCAGGCTTCTTCCCCCATACCACTTTCATAATTTTCCCAGTCCACTTCTTTACAGTTGAAATCTCCTACTAATATAACTTTTTTCCTTTCTTTAAGGATTCTCGTTAGACTCCTTATTGTGTCATCTATCATGTCTCTATATTCTTGATTGGTCCATGAATTTGTTTTTGGTGGCACATATGTGCCACTCCGAAGAGGGTGGCCATAGAGGTGTTGCGAAGGGGACCGTCCTGTATAGTTGGGAGAGTTACGCAGCTCCAGGAGACCTCTGGCAAACTCCTCCGTATCAATGTTGCCGGACGGGGCTGTCTTCAAGATGAGATGCTTCACCGACTTGACAGCCACCTCAGCATGGCCATTAGACTGGGGATAGTGCGGCGAAGTCACTATGTGGTGAACACCCCAGCGTTCCATGAAGTTCTGGAAGTCTGCACTGGCAAACTGGGGCCCGCCATCAGTGCGGAGACGGAGGGGGACACCCACTTCCCAGAAATAGCGGCAGAACATCTGGATGGTGCGTGTGGCTGTGGTGTCCGCACCACATGGGACGACCACAGGCCATCCCGAGAGTCTGTCCGCAATGACAAGAAAGGACTTGCCAGCGACTGTGAAGAAGTCTGCGGAGACGGACTCAAAGGGCCTGGATGGGTTGTCGTCGCACATCAGGGATTCCTGTTGTTGGCTCGGCTGGAGGACTTTACATGGTTGACAGGCACGAACAGTATTGGCGATGTCGGAGTCAATGCCAGGCCAGAAAACAGTCTGCCTCGCCCGACGGCGAGTGGCTTCCACACCGTGGTGGCTGTCATGGAGACGAACAAGGATGCGGCAGCGGAGAGCTACAGGAACAACGATCCTCTGGCCATAGAGGACAAGCTCCCCATCTGCGTAGAGGTGATCGCGGAGCTTCCAGTAGGGAAGTAGAGAACTGTGGAGCTCGTACCGGTTGGACGGGAAGCCAGATGTCACACAGGCGGTGAGGTGGGCATATGACAGGTCTGCCCTTACTGCTGCTCTGAATTCCTGGAGCGTCCGATTGGCGTCATGGCGTGGTGTTTTGGTCGGAGCCTTCAGCGTTGGCAGCTACGACACACCGCAGGTGGGCAGTGGCAGCAGTGCACGCCATCTCGTCCTCAGGAGTGGGGTGGCTGACTGGGGCTCTCGACAGAGCATCTGGGATGCGTAGCAACTTCCTGGCGCGCCATACGGCTGTGAAGAGGTAGGGCGAGATTTTCTCCTTCAGACGTTGGAGACGGGGATTCTCGATCGCGTCCAAAGTGTAGGCATTCAGGATCGGGACCAGTGGCCGATGGTCCGTCATCAGCGTGAAGTGCTGTAGGCCTATGAGGTGGAGCCGACACTTGGACATGGCCCATACAACGGCAAGCAGCTCGAGCTCAATGGTGGCGTAGCGCGTCTCAGCGTCAGTGAGGAAGAGTGAGCCACACTGAACTAGTCGTGTGCATCCTTGGCTGTGATCTTGCAGGAGAACGTACCCGATCCCATGAAGGCGGGAGGCATCCGTCTGGAGGACGACTGGTAACGCTGGATCAAAGTGGGCCAGAACAGGCGGCTGGAGAAGCACCGTCTTGACATGGTTGAAGGCTTCATCATGGTCCGCTGTCCAAGTGAACGTCCGTTTAGGGTTCAAGAGAGGACGAAGAAGCTGGGCTGCGGCTGCTATGTCTGGGGTGAAGTCTGACAGCTGGTTCACTAGGCCCATAAAGGAGCGGAGGTCAGTCAAGTTCGCGGGCGTAGGAAAGTCCCGGATTGCACTGACGCGGTCTTCGCCTGCAGAGATGCCAGAGGGGGGAGAGGTTGTAGCCACAGAATTGGACCTGAGGCTCGGCAACTGAAAACTTGTCCTTGTTGAGGGTGATCCCGTGTTCTCTGCATCTGCTGAGCATCTGATGAATCCTCTTCAAGTGTGTGGGGAAGTCATCATCAGAGAGAAGAATGCCGTCCACCACCTTGACACAATTCTCCAACCCTTGGAGTGCCAAGTCGCCGCGGTGGCAGTAGACGTCACCAGTAGCTGCGAAGCCCATGGGGCCTCGGCAATGCCTAAACCGGCCGAACGGGTGATGAAAGTTGTGAGGTGGCGATCCTTCTCGTCAAGTACCAACTGCCAGTACCCACACAGAGCATCTGCTGTCGTGAAGAAGCGGGATGACGGAGTGACTCTGCGGACAGCGGCGTAAGGTGTTGGTGCTGGGTGAGCTGGGCGAGAAACCTGGCTATTGAGCTTTGTGAGGTCCACCGTGATGCGAACTCCCTTGTCCTTAGCCACGACGACCAAGGGGTGACACCAGGCAGACGGCTCATCGCCGGCAGGCTCAATTATCCCTTGACGCACCATGGAGTCCAGCTCATTCTTGACTTGCTGCTGGAATGCGAAGGGATCTGTCGTGGTGTGTGAATGGCGAACGGTGTAGCGCCCTCCTTCAGGTGGATCTGCATGGGCTGTGCGACGATAGGCTTCAGGAGAGCCTTCTTCAGATACTCCTTGGAGAGAAGTAGGTCTGAAAACTCATGAAGGAAGTACTCCTTTGCAGCATATGGAGACGTGATGTCAGGAGGGGCCGCTCGCTGCACCGGTTAACATGCTTGACCTTGAGAATCGGCTTCGGGAACTCCGGTGAGATGATGGCCAGTTCCTTGCAGTGGCCATAGGAGAGGAGTGGGGTCTGGACGCCATCGTGAACTTGGATCTGGGCGATGCAAGACTTTTGCCCGAGCCGTAAGGTAGCTTGAAAACATCCCAGGGCAGGTGCCATCTCTGAACCGTCCGCTGTCAGCGTGTGCACGGGAGGTAGAGGCTGTAGGCTGCTCCTGGGGATTTGAAGAATGCTGAGGTGTCGCTGGCCAATAACTGTGAGGTCTGCGCCTGTATCTGGCAGCATTTGGAGGTGGGAAGTGAATCTTCCATGCGTCAGGTGAGTACACACAGGTTTAGGAGTCATGGCCTCAGACGCTGGACTGCGAGTCACACTGCAGCAGGAGCTCTTCTTCTGTGACGTAGCGTGAGAGCTGTTCTGGCTGTGAGTCGCATTTGTTGACCTGCAGCACTTGTAATGCCCAGTCTTTTTACAGGCATGACACTGGGTGTCTTTGGCAGGGCACCTGGCAGTCTTTGCCCAATGGCCCTTGTGTCCGCAGTTGCTACAGGTGCTGTCGACAGCAGGGCACTGACCATATGAGTGCCGGTGGGAGCAACACTGGCTGGGTTGGGACATGTCAACGGCTGCAGGCTTCCCTCGCTGTTCCGAAAGCGGTTGCTGAAGAGAGGAGGCGGCCTTGTCAAGTCGCTTTCCCCGTCTGTAGGCAGAGATGGAGAACAGCTGACTTGGAGACGACTGGATGGTGGATGCTGTGTTCCGGGCGGCCTCATACGAGCGGCAGCAGGTGACCAGATCCTGGAGAGGGACACCTGAGTCCATAGAGATGAGGCATTGAACGAGCTCCTCCTCTCTGATGCCCATGAGCAAAACCATCTTCAGCTGGGTCTCTGCACAAGTCACTGGATCACCGGAGCAAAGGTCGACCTCTTCAGCAAGGTTTTTCAGGCGGACATAGAAATCAGAAAAAGACTCATCCACTGCCTGTTTGCAGCACAGGAGTTCACGGCGGCAGAGAGCCATAGTGGCATAGTGGCAACTGTTGGAACAGCTGTCACGAGAGCCGGCGGGGCGGCGACTGATGGAGCATCTGTCACGGCAGGCAAGGCAGTGATGGGTGTAGCACCCGCTGCAACAGGTATAGTCCCCACGAGACCAATGATTGCAGGCTGATAGGCTGGGGTGAAAAGGGCTGAGTGTTGGCAAGGGAACAGGTAAGTGGGCTGGAGACGGCTGGTGTTGGGCTGGCGATGCCTGAACTGACAACAGTTGTAGTAGTGCCATGAAATGCTCGTTGTCATCCCTGCGTCTCGTTTCCTCTGCTTCCCTTCTTGACTCCTCTGATCGCCGCCTTTCCTCATCCTCCTGTCTTCTACGCAAATCAGCTGACAGACGTGATTCCTCCAAGTATTTGATGAGGTGAAGAACGGTACTGTCTTGATGCGCGGGAGGAGACTGGTGGGGTTGAGGCAAGGAGTGGGGCAGGTGGGGGGTGAGTAGCGGCGGGCCCAAGGGTAAGCCACCCGGACTCCACCGAGGACTGGCTTCATCGTCTGAAAACTGAAGAGTTTCCTGCTGGTGTTCGGTGTCGCTGCACTCGGGCGAAGGACGCGGGAGCGACATGATGAACAAGGAGAACCCGTGAACAGACAGTAAGCGTCCCCACAATCAATAGAGAAACCCGTGAACAGTTGGGTTTTATGTAAAGTTAATGCAAGGGAGTGCGCGTGTGTGCGTGTGTGGCAGTATCTGGCAACTCGGTTGTCGGTATCGGTAGTGTGCGTGTCACACCCTGAAAGGCACCGCCACCTCAGTTACCCGCTGCGCGCTGGACGAGGAGGATGTGATGCTGCGAGGTCTGTCTCCCGCCAAGGATGTAGCGTCCCTTTTGAGCGGCGAGGGAAGTCTAGAACACAAAACACTGCACGCAAAGGCACGACACCGCACACACAACACTAGGCACTGCACGCACTATCACAAGAGTCACTGCTGGTGCGGCGGCGATGGCGTCAGGAAGACTCGTGATCCTACTCACTGTGCCATGTGGTGTTGGGTAGCTGTCGGGACAGTACAGCCACGAAGGTGAAGGTTCTTCATAGAAACACGTACTAACTGTAGTAGGTGTATTCAGGCAGAGGAACACAGAGAAAGCCTTGGAAGGACCCCCGTACGCGTGCCTGCTTTGGAGACGCCAGCAAGACTGAGGCTTACGATGGGTTGCCAGGCGTACAATAATCAGAGATACAATGAATACATATGATACCTTACATTACATATCCACAATAATATGCTTCTGAACCGCTTAGTTATCCGTGGAAATATGTGTATATCTTATATCAGCATGCTGACATAAGTGCTCTCACCATCCTCACACTTGGTGCCCTCACACCTACACAAACATATCCTTGTAAAAGCTTATACATGATTGGCTAAGTGTTCACCATCTTGAAAACAATGGGCCAATGACAGGCCTCGATATATTACAGATAGCCTCAAACAAAAACAAACTGTGCGGCATAAAGGAGCGCGGCTTCTGAAAAGTGCCAAGATCATGCATGAAAGGCTCTAACGCAGTGGTTCTTAACCTTTATCAGTGCCCGTACCCCTTGATATCTCAGAAAAATTTCTCGTACCCCCTCCAATATAAACACTACATAAACATATGAAAAGGGTTAGTGATAAAAACCTTGCTGAGAAATTATTAGATTTTTTAATTACTGAACAAAGGCACTTTTTTTTTTTTTTAATTTCAAATGAAGTGTCAATTAGTAGGATTCAATGAATGCATGTTATAACAGTAATTATGAGTAATACTACATAATACACCAACACATTAATACTAACTTAAAAAATTGAGACAATTATAGTAAGAGGAAAATTAGGAAAATATGTTTTGCTTTGTCATGGTAAATATACGGTACCATTGCACTGGCTACCATGTCTCGTACCCCTAGGTTTAAGGTTTCGTACCCCTTGGGGGTACAGGTACCCCAGGTTAAGAACCACTGCTCTAACGTAAGAGCCACGATGGTGCCTGATGGGCTATAAGGGTTAAGGCTTTTAATTCATAAGCTGGATACTCTCTCTTCCCCTCGGATCTTCTAGAATCTTCCATACATCTGTCTGTATGTCTCGTGACCATGTGTGCTGCTATGCTAGGCAATGATTTTAATAACTAAAAACACTTAATATTATTATCCCAGGTACTACAAAACAACAACCAAATAACTGCAAACAACACTCTTGAGGCACGGAGGCAGCGTGGTGCCCAAGCATGCAGTCAGCTGATCGCGCAGTGCTGCGCGCAATCTGTTGACCGCGTTTGTTATTGTTCATACTCCGAAGCAAAGTTCATCCTCCAATGCAAAAAAAAAAAATAAATAAATAAATAAATAAATAAATAAAAAAAAAAAAAAAAAAAAAAAAAAAATCGTAATCCAAGTTGTTCGTACTCAAAAGCATTCGTGCTCCAAGGTACCACTGAATATATATATATATATATATATATATATATATATATATATATATATATATATATATATATATATATATATATATATACAAACAGAGAGAGAGAGAGAGAGAGAGAGAGAGAGAGAGAGAGAGAGAGAGAGAGAGAGAGAGAGAGAGTGTGTCTACTGAGCCAGTCCCTAAAGAAGAGTTGAAAGGTTTAACCAAAATAAGAAAAAAAAATGTCTTGAAACTTCTATCATGAAAGAATTATATTCTTCTTAAAACTAGGGACAAATTCAAGACAGCTGAATCAGTGATGGTTCAACTATAAAGTTGGTTATTTTCATCATCTAAGAGAGAAAAATCACCTGAGGAGAGCACATTGTTGAGGTATTCAAGGAAGGCTTCCTCCTTCACCTCCTGGTCAGTGAAAATGAATGTGGTACCCTTGCCCTGGATCCCACAAGTCCGATACAGCACCTTCAGGTCTTCCAGCAGATTGGCCGTATTGTACGATCTAATAGGGTCAGCATGAAGTAATTTATAAAGAAATGATATGGTTACAGATAACATATGTTCTGGAAAATTAGAAGTATTACAAATTCTTGTTAAAATTAATGATTATAGTTAATACTGGTCAGTATGATAGTAACACAAATACCTAATGTTAAACAACTAAACTAAAAGCAATCAAATACATGGACAAGATTAAGGAGACAGATGAATAAACAAACATTTATGATATTTTCACATAGGGACTGAAGGAGAACAACAATGAAAACCTACCTAGTGAGAGCAATCTGGAACGTCTTGTATCCAGCAATGAAAGATGCAAGCTTAGTAAGTGACTGCTTGCCTGAACCTCCCACACCAACAAGCAGGGCATTGCCTCCAGGGTTGCGGATGATCCGGGATATCTGTGGGGAGTTGGAATAGTGGTAAATGATGGTTTGCTGTGCTGCTGTCTGCCATACTCATTTACTTTGATGGACTTTGCCGAGTCTTGGTCATCTTCTTTTAGAGTTTTTGGTGCAACTTTTGCTGTCGTGTTAGACATATCAAAAGTTTTTGATAGAGTCTGGCACAAAGCTTTGATTTCCAAACTGCCTTCCAACAGTTTCTATCCTTCCTTCTGCAACTTTATCTCAAATTTCCTTTCTGACTGTTTTATTGCAGCCATGGTAGATGGCCACTATTCTCCTAAATCTATTAACAGTGGTGTTCCTCAGGGTTCTGTCCTGTCACCCACCCTCTTTTTATTATTCATTAATGATCTTAACTAAACTTCTTGCCCTATCCACTCCTACGCTGATGATACCACCCTTCCCTTTTAAATGACTTTTCAGAGATGGCCAACACTTCTGGAAGTCAACAGATCACACAGGGATGCCACAAAATGCCTGACATCTGACCTTTCTAAGATTTCTTGCCCTATCCACTCCTACGCTGATGATACCACCCTTCCCTTTTAAATGACTTTTCAGAGATGGCCAACACTTCTGGAAGTCAACAGATCACACAGGGATGCCACAAAATGCCTGACATCTGACCTTTCTAAGATTTCTGATTGGGGCAGAGAAAACTTAGTAGTATTGAATGCCTCAAAAACTCAGTTCCATCATCTATCAACTTGACACAACCTTCCAGACAACTATTCCCTCTTCTTCAATGACACTCATTTGTCCCCATCTTTTACACTGAATATCCTCAGTCTGTCCTTTACTCATAATCTAAACTGGAAACTTCACATCTCATATCTTGCTAAAACAGCTTTTATGAAGTTAGGCATTCTGAGGCATTTCCGCCAGCTTTTCTCACCCCTCCAATTGCTAACTTTGTACAAGGGCCTTATCCATCCTTGTATGGAGTACTCTTTGCATGTTTGGGGGACAGTTCTACTCACAGTTTTGTTAGATAGGGTGGAATCAAAAGCTTTTCGTCTCATCAACTCCCCTCTTCTGACTGACTGTCTTCAGCCTCTTTCTCACTGCCAGAACATTGCATCTTTTGCTATCTTTTATCACTATTTTCATGATAACTGCTCTACTAATCTTACTAATTGCATACCTCCCCTCTTCCTGTGGCCTTGCTGCAAAAGGCATTCTTCTTCCTCTCACCTTTATTTTGTCCAACTACCTAATGCAAGAGTTAACCAGTACTCTCAATCACTCATACCTTCCTCTGGTAAACTCTGGAAATCCCTGCCTGCTTTTGTATTTCCATATCCCTACAACTTGACTTCTTTTAAGAGGGAGGTATCATGACATTTGTCCCTTACTTTTGGATAACTCTTAATAACTATAAAGGAACTGGCAATGTAGTGGGTCTTTTTTTTCTATTTTTAATTGCCCTTGGCCTGTCTCCCCTCTTGCATAAAAAAACAATTTGTTCTCTTTTATACAATATCATAATGCATTAACCCTTAACTGATGGTGATTGTTCATGTAAACACACACCATTCCATTTTAAAGCATGGTGATTGTTAATGAAAGCAACATTTTTTTCTCATCTGTAATTTCAAATCATTCCAAGAGGCTTCTTCTCTAAATGATTGAATAGGTATATGGCAACATTTCCCAGTAAGTCATGGTTCCCTAATACCCTCTTTTATATATGATCAGTCCACTTTTTACTGCCATCAAGGAGGTATCTGGCAGCTCATAAGACATTTTGGGAAGATAGACCCTGTTAGATGATAGGCTATTTATCTATCTTGAGTTTATTTTGACCATATTCATCATTATTTAGGATTAAATGAGTATTGATTCTATACATTTGGTGCAAACTTGACTCTGAAATAAGTTGCATAATCCAATCAGGATAGAAAAGTTGAAAAACATCTCGGGAGTACTGTGCAACAAAAGGATCAGAACACGAGTGGAAGGAAAGGTGTACAAAACTCTGGTGAGACCAGCAATGATGTACAGAGCTGAGACCTGATCCATCTTTAAGGAAACTGGCAATCAAGAGGGCCTTTTTTCAAGCTTTGCATTGCCATTGGCTTGCTTCTCCTCTTGCAAAAAAAAAAAAAAAAAAAAAAAAAAAAAAAAAAAATCAAGAAGGCTCATGAGCAGGAATTAGAAGCAGTTGAAATAAGAATGTTAAGATAGATGTGCAGCATTACAAGACATGACAGAATAAGAAAAGGATAAGAGGAGCAACTAAAGTACAGTAAGCCCCGCACTTGGCGAATTAATTAGACTGGCGAAACTACTGCCAAATGCAAATTTCACCAAACACGAGTTCTTTATACCATAAAAATTGCCTAAAAAAAGCCTGAATCAGTCTTTGGTCATTGCCAAAGTCCCTCTTTTGACCACTAAAATTCCATCTTTCGAGCTGAAATAAAATCTTTTGCCTTCACATATTAGAACACATGTACAAAACAGACCAATAAACAAGCATTTGTGATGTTTTCCTCATCTGTACTCTTGGTTTTCCACCTGTTTCCCTCGTCCTCTTTCGTCCTTGCCGCCACCACCATTGTCCTTACCCCCACTGGTACCACCTGTTGCGCTGGTAGAGGCCATGTTGGCGGTAAATTGCCAGAATTCGTTTCCACACTAGCAGAACAGAGATAGCACAAACAAAATGGCTGAAGGGGATTCTCACACTGCACTCTGATAGGTTTAGAGAGAGGTCTGACATCACAGGGGAGCCGCATGGTTTGCCGTGTGGCCACCAGGGGACCACCAAGTTTGAATTCAAATCGCCAAACGTGCACTCGGTGTCCATGACCACCCTACTGCCAAAAGTGAATTTCGTCAAGCTGAGATTCGCCAAGTGCAAGGGCTTACTGTAACTGAAATATGGAAGAAAGTGAAAGAGAGAAGACACCTATGAAGGTAGTAGACACTTAGTGAAACATTAATTTACTCCCAGCGAGGTCTAATAGCACTAGTTCACGGGATGCTGTGAACTTTCCATTAAAGCTAGTTGTGATCTTGCTGAATGTTTCCCTTTGTGTCTCACAACTCAAGGGGGCAGTCACAGCCTGCCTTCTAAAGGCAACTCTTTTTCTTCACACAAAACTACATGCATTTACCACACACACACACACCCTTCACTAAAAAAAAAAAAAAAAAAAAAAAAAAAAAAAAAAAAAAAAAATGGCAACACCAAATCAAGCCTTGGAGTCCCCTTCTGGAGAGGGGATACAAAATGTCCCCAGGTAAGACTGCTCTCGCTGGTGACCCAAAATGTCTTGACACCTCCCTGAACTTTTTCTACATTAACTTCTGCAACATTTGCAGTCTTCGATCTAATTTTCAATCTGTAGAACATCACCTCTCCTCTTCTAAACCTCAACTTCTTTTCCTCACCGAAACATTGCTATCTGAGGCAACTGACAGTAGTTCCTTCTCTGTTCTCTCCTACTTTCTCTATTCTGATTTTTGTTCCAAAGCTGGATGTT
This sequence comes from Portunus trituberculatus, assembly GCF_017591435.1. Taxonomy (NCBI): domain Eukaryota; kingdom Metazoa; phylum Arthropoda; class Malacostraca; order Decapoda; family Portunidae; genus Portunus; species Portunus trituberculatus. The sequence continues at coordinate 12,224,238 of NC_059295.1, forward strand.
GCATCTATGTACACAACGATTTAACTTGCTCTCATACTCACGTTCTTGAATCTTCTAAGTTTTCCACCATCTTGCTTCGACTCAATAGTCACTCTCCAACTAAATTTATCTGTGTTGTCTATCTCTCCCCTAACTCCTCTGACTATAGTAAATTTTTTGACTGTTTGACTTCCAAAGTGGAGCACATTCTGTCCCTCTATCCTTTCTCAGAGATTTCCATCCTTGGATATTTCAATGTTCACCACCAGCTTTAGCTTTCTTCTCCCTTCACTGACCATCCTGGTGAACTAGCCTTCAACTTTGCTATCCTTCATGCCCTAGATGAACTGGTGCAATACCCTACTCATATTCCTGACCATCTTGGAGATACGTCCAACATTCTTGATTTTTTCCTTACCTCTAATCTTCAGCTTATGCTGTTACCCTATCTTCTCCGTTGTGCTCCTCCGATCACAATATTATTTCTGTATCTTGTCCTATTTCTCAAATCCTTCCTCAGGATCCCTCAAAGCAGAGGTGCCTCTGGCATTTTACCTCTGCCAGATGGGGGGACCTGAGGAGATATTATGCTGATTTTCCCTGGAATGATTACTATTTCCGTATCAGAGACCCATCTCTTTGTGCTGAACGCATAACAGAGGTGATAGTGTCTGGCATGGAGGCATACTTTCCTCATTCTTTTTCTCAACCTAAACCTTCTAAACCTTGATTTAACACAGCCTGTTTTCATGCTATACATGATGGAGAGGCTGCCCACAAAACATACTCGACCCTTCCCATCTCCTGAATCTCATGCACTTTATATTTGTCTGGAATCATGCCCAGTCTGTTCTTCAACTTGCTAAAAACTCCTTTATAAACAGAAAATGTCAAAATCTTTCAAACTCAAACTCTCCTCATGACTTCTAGCCAAAAACATCTCCGATAACTTTACTTTATCTTTTTCTCCTCTATTTCATCCTGATGGCACCACTGCCATCTCATCTGTCTCTAAGGCTGAACTCTTCTCTCATACCTTTGGTAATAACTTCACCTTGGATGATTCTAGGCTTGTCCCCATCTCTCGTCTTCTCTCTGACTATTTCATGTGTTCAATTAAGATTCTTTGTAATGATGTTTCCATGCCCTCGCTGGCCTAAACCCTCAGAAGGCTTATTGACCTGGTAGGGTTCCTCCTATTGTTCTCAAAAACTGTGTTTCTGTGCTTGCATCTTTCCTGGCCAAACTCTTTCAACTATACCTATTGACTTCTACCTTTCCTTCATGCTGGAAGTTTGCCTATATTCAACCTGTTCCTAAAAAGGGTGACCGTTCTAATCCCTTAAACTACCATCCTATAGCTTTAATCTCTTGCTTGTCTAAAGTTTTTGAATCTATTCTCAATAAGAAGTTTCTTAAACATCTGTCACTTCACAATCTTCTATCTGATCGCTGGATTGCTGATTGCTGGAAGTTTGCCTACATTCAGCCTTTTCCGAAAAAGGGTGACCATTTTAATCCCTTAAACTACCATAGTATAGCTCTAATTTTTTGCTTGTCTAAAGTTTTTTAATCTATCCTCAATCTGTCACTTCATAATCTTCTATCTGATCGACAGCATGGCTTCCGTCAAGGTAACTCTATTGGTGATCTGATGTTCCTTACTGCGTCTTGGTCATCCTTTTTTAAAGATTTCGGTGAAACTTTTGCTGTTGCATTAGACATATCAAAAGCTTTTAATGGAGTCTGGCACAAAGCTTTGATTTTAAAACTGTCCTCCTATGGTTTCTATCCTTCTCTCTGCAGCTTTAACTCAAGTTTCCTTTCTGACCGTTCTATTGCAGCCATGGTAAACAGCCACTATTCTTCTCCTAAATCTATTAATAGTGGTGTTCCTCAGGGTTCTGTCTTATCACCCACTCTCTTTCTATTATTCATTAATGACCTTCTTAACCAAACTTCCTGCCCTATCTACTCCTACATTGATGATACCACCCTACATCTTTCCACGTCCTTTCAGAGATGACCAACCCTTTAGGATGTCAACAGATCATGCAGGGACACCACAGAATGCCTGACTTCTGATCTTTGTAAGATTTCTGATTGGGGCAAAGAAAATTTAGTAGTGTTCAATGCCTCAAAAACTCAATTCCTTCACCTGTCAACTCGACACAACCTTCCAGACAACTATCTCCTCTTTTTCAATAACACTCAACTGTCTCCCTCTTTCACACTGAATATCCTTGGTCTGTCCTTTATTCATAATCTTAACTGGAAACTTCACCTCTCATCTCTTGCTAAAATAGCTTCTATGAAGTTAGGTGTTCTGTGGCATCTCTGCCAGTTTTTCTTGCCCCTCCAACTGCTAACTCTGTACAAGGGCCTTATCTGCCCTTGTATGGAATACTCTTCGCATGTTTGGGAAGGTTCCACTCATACAGCTTTATTAGATATAGTGGAATCAAAAGCTATTTGTTTCATCAGCTCCCCTCCTCTGACTGACTATATTCAGCCTCTTTCTCACCGCTGAAATGTTGCATCTCTTTCTATCTTTAATCAATATTTTCATGCTAACTGCTCTACTGATCTTGCTAACTGCATACCTCCCCTCCTGCAGCCTCGCTGCACAAGGCTTTCTTCTTCCTCTCATCCCTATTCTGTCCAACCCTCTAATACAAGAATTAACTAGTATTTTCAATCATTCATACCTTTCACTGGTAAACTCTGGAACTCCCTACCTGCTTCTGTATTTTTATCTTCCTACCACTTGACTTCTTTTAAGAAGGAGGTTTCAAGACATTTGCCCCTAGCTTTTGGCTAATTCGTTCAATTTTTTTAGGGAAACTGCAGTTCCGGTGGGCATTTTTTCTAATATTTTGTTGCCCTTGGCAGATCTCCTTCTTGCGTAAAATAAGAAAATAATCTTGTGATGAGAAGGGAAGGGAAACCAAAAAGGTCATGAACATGGATTTGGAGGGCAGAAAGGAGAAGGAGAATAGGAAGACTGAGAAAAAGATGAAAGGACTGTGTGAAAGGAGACCTTAAGAGTGAAAAATCTGAATGGTGATGAATATGGTGACAGAGGAAGCAAAGGATACAAAATAGTGACCTCGTATATACAGGGGTTCTCAACATTTTTTCTTCTTAAGAACCTCCTGAGTTATGAGATAATTTACCTGAACTATGAGATCATTCACTTGAACTCCCAGTAACCTGACATTGAGCAGAATGTTTATTTAGTGACTGACACTAACTCAATATGCAGTGGTGCTGCAAAGGATATCATTACATCAGCCATCTAAGTACCCTTGGAAATCTTTTGAACCCTGGGAGTTAGCAAACCCCAGGTTGAGAATCCCTACTCTATCAGAATGGAAAAAATTATAATAGAATAAGAATAAGAATAATAATAAGAAGAAGATATTAGATGCATGGGTAAATGTGAGTGGTGAAGGCAGGCTATCATATATCAGTTCATTGTGATAAGTGAATGTGCTTGAATTGTGTTTCATGAGTAGTAACAAGTTTGATTTTTTCTATCATGTTGATGTGTGTGTACAGAGAGAGAGAGAGAGAGAGAGAGAGAGAGAGAGAGAGAGAGAGAGAGAGAGAGAGAGAGAGAGAGAGAGAGAGAGAGAGAGAGAGAGAGAGAGAGAGAGAGAGAGAGAGAGAGATATATGAGGGGATGGGGGGGAAGATAAGTGTAAGTGGCCTGGTGGTACTGTTCAACCCGGAATCTCACAGCATGTGCCAGTAACATAATTATAAAGTATACAAGACTTACCGTAGGTCAGTTGAAGTATACTTTGGATTTTAGGAGTCAAATCACCTCTGCCATAGTGGAGATTTTTACACGAGATAAGCCATCCACGCACCAGCCAGTCAGACTTCAAAGCCACGAACACCCACATGATATCAGCTAACATGTTATAAATCATAAATATAAGTAATCCTTGTAAAACATGTGAACAAGGGTGGGAAGTGGTGGGCATGTAAAAATCTCCACTACGGCAGAGGTAATTTGACTCCTAAAATCCAAAGCATACTTCAACTGACCTACGGCAAGTCTCATATACTTTATAATTTTACTTCGTCAAATCATCTTCTGCCACGTGGAGATTCCTACATGAGGCTTTAAAGCCATGTGGGTGTTGTGCCTAAACAACTGCCTCTCAAAAGCATTGCGATATGGGATCAAAAAACCACGATCCTGCATTGGAAATTTCATTATACATAAATCCATTATCACATAAAGTTCACTACCCATAACAATTGAACCTCTATACCAAATTTCAAATACATCTGTATTTTAAGAGAGTAACAAAATCACTCTGGCAATTCCAACTTCTGCCACACTACCTTTGTCCCAATAAACTTGCAAAAGTAATCTTTAAGCAATTTTTTCAATATCCAAACATAAGAATACAATTGTAACACAAAAGAGTAACCAACCTACTCCAACACTGCTTCTTGAAAAGAGTCTACTTCTTTAACAATTTGTTTGTCATAGTACTTTGCAAAAGTACTTTCTCGTGTCCCTCCCACTTTGGACATAATACAAGCGATGGGTATTGACATAGCCTTGGCTTTAGATACTGCGGCAGGTCTAACACTACCCGCAGTAAATCTTGATGTATCCACTCCTGACCTATAAAGCATTGTTTTAATCCATCGGGATATGGAATCTTTAGTAACTGGCTTGTGTGGTTTAATGTAACTGATGAGTAACGTATTGTTCAACTGGGAAAACTTCTCTCTGAGTCCCTCAGTCCTTTCCAAATAATGTTTCAATGTTGCACAAACACATAAACGTGAGTCCCTAGAATATGCTTGAAATTTAACAGTCCATATATTAAATGTAGGCTTACACTGCTTAATGTTTCCCCTTAAATAAACTGAAATGAAATCTTTATCTATGTGCATACCCTGTGTACACAACAGGTGCAAAGTTTTTACTCTAGCTGATTGAGTCAATGCCATTAGCATAACCAATTTCAACGATAAATCCTAAGTGTCAAAATGTGCAAAGGATACAAAGATGTTAACATTGTCAGAACTGGCTGAACATCCCACATTTCCATGTATCTAGTTGATGGTGGTCTTAGGTTAAATATGCCCTTCATGAACCTGATGACTAATGGATGATTACCCGCTCTGTATCTATTCACGACAATGCCTAGTGACGAGAGGGCACTTCTTGCAGTGTTGACCAACTCATAACCCACATTCCTATTGAAAGTTTCAGATAGAAAATTTATGATGTTTGAGACAGTGGGATCAAATGGACTAACGTCCCATCTATTACAAAACTGTTTCCATCTCTTAAGGTGTGGTCTATATTGTTTCCCCGTCCCCGGTTTCCACGAGGCCAGGATGATGTCCACACCTTTCTCAGAAATAACTCTGCTTCGCAGGTGCTGCCTGATAGAAGGCACGCCATCAGTTGAGTGTGCCTCATAATCGGATGTTCTTCCCCTGAAGAGAGGTTTACTAGCACCTCTCTCATTTGCGTGATGAGGCGAGGGTGATCTATCAGCATCCTGACTAGTGTGCCCATCCATGGTTGTGATAACCACAGCAGGACCACCATCCACACTCTCGCCTCTTCTGCACTTAACTTTTGCAGACACCTAGCGATCAGTGAAAAGGATGGAAAGATGTATGAAAGCTTAAATTTAGACCAGTTTAAAGTGAATGCATCCAAATATATTGCACCTGGATCTGGGTTCCAAGAGCAAAAGCAAAGTAGTTGTTTACTGAACCTTGATGCAAACAAGTCAATCACCGGAGTACCAAAAATAACGCATAACTGTTTGAAAATATTAACACTGAGTTTCCATTCATGTCCGTCCTTAACTAACCCAGACGCCGAATCCGCCAACGTGTTCGCCTTTCCTGGGATGTGAGAACATGTTATCCAAGCATCATATGTGATGCACCAATCCCAGATATTGGTGGCTATCTCATTACAAATACTAGATTTTATGCCACCCATTTGAATAACATAAGTCATTGCAGTAGTATTGTCACAAAAGACCTTAATGTGTTTTCCTTTGAGAACTGGAGCAAACACTTGCAAAACTAATAGAACAGCCTTAAGCTCCAATGCATTAAAGTGCATCAACCTTTCTTCAGCTGACCAACTACCTGCAACAGACTGATGGAGAACATAGCCGCCCCAACCTGTGTTTGAAGTGTCCGTATAGACGTCAACGTCCGTGCCTGTTCTAAAAATTTTCCTATTCTGTCTAGAAATGTTATGAATCCACCATTGATGGTCAGATTTCATAACCTCTGTAATTCTCATGTAACTATCAAAGTTCCCTTGTTTGATTTTCAAAGCTGCAATTTTTTCAGCTTCCAAATTCCTGTAATGTAGCTTGCCAAGCTCCACTGCTGGAATGGCAGCAACCAGTAGACCAATAACTCTGGCTACTACCCTGATTCTATCTGTACATTTATTTCTAAGTGTCTCACAGGCTTACGTGATTTTCTGAATCCTGCGTTGTGGCAATGAAACAGTCATATTATTAGTATCAATAATATTACCCAAATATTCAATGGTCTGAGTGGGCTAAAGCACGGACTTGTCCATTTTAATGCAAAAACCCAGTTTATGAAGTAATTCAATGGTATCATCGACACAAGCCAGACAGCCTGTCCTAGACTTATTACAAATTAAAGAATCATCAATAAAACTAGTTATTACATGGCCTTTTTCTCTCAATGCAGCAAAAACTGGCTTTATCAATTTGGTGAAAATTCTTGGCCCCTCAGAAATACCATTAGGTAGGCACGTGAACTGATAGATGAAGTCTTTCCATTTAAAACATAAATATTTCTGTTGTTGTTCTGCCACTTTCACTGTGTAATAAGCGCGTTTGAGATCAACTGAAGCTAAATAGTCACCTGCATTAATAAGCCTAATGGCTTGCTCAAAATTCTCCATCTTAAAATGTTTATATGGAATGTGTTAAGTTCACTTAGGTTGAGCACCATGCTATAACCTCCATCCTTTTAGGTCTCAAGAAAATGGGAGAAATAATTTGCTCCTGACTCCTCTTTGTCATAACAATAACCCCTAACTCCAACAGTTTCAAAATCTCCTTATCAACAATAGCTTGTTCTTCTGTAGTAAATTTATAAGCTAATTCACACAAAAATTAATGTTCAATATCATTGACATTAATGTCCAGATGGCAGTGTTGTACCATGTCCAGAATAACTGGGTCTTTAGTAATTTCCAACCAGTTATGTACAAAATAGTGCAGTCTACTTGTCACAAAAGTGTTGCTAACCTGATTTATCGTCAGGGCCTTTGTTGATCCCAACCCTTGGCGTTTTTTTGGATCCAGGTCCTGTCGTGCCAAGTAATGCCTCTGGCTACCCCGGAAACTCCAATGTGTTCCGTATGGCTGGAACCTCGCTGTGTGGTTCCTGAATGCTGCCTTGCCCCAGAAGCTCTCCTGAAGTGGACTTCCATGGGAAGAAAGGCTTCTTGTTGGATAACTTAACCTTCAATTTCTCAATTTCCTCAATCTGTTTAGTTGATTGAGAAATATCATCCCCAAACAGAAAACAGGTTATTGGCACTCTCTCAGAGCACAGATGTGTGTATCTGGGATTAATCTGTCTCTTCATTATGCATCGCCTTGCCAAATTGGTCCTGAAATTGGCATGACCCAGAAGTGCCAGTGCACCATTAACCCCTTCAATACGGTGATGCCTATGTAGGCGTCATGAAGCCTCAGTAGCATATACGGTGACGCCTATGTAGGCACCATATTTCTTTTCTGAGCTTTCTTCAGTTCAGTTGTACCGTATAATGTGTTGGATACCAACTACACACGCCGTATGCTGTCCTTAAAATCCTAGTGCTCCTCCCACCATCCTTGTCCCCACCAATCACTAAAGATAAGCTACATGCGTCCCGCCTTGTGTCTAAAATTACCCAATGGCATAGACTGTTCCCATCTCTCTCTCTCTCTCTCTCTCTCCATTCCTTCCCTCCCCATCTCCCTTCCCTCCCTCCCCCTCTCCCTCTCGAAAGATAAGTTACATGCGTCCCGCCTTGTAACATTCGTGAAAACACACACACACACACACACACACACAAATACAAAAACAACAAATTTTCTAATCTCTCTCTCTCTCTCCTTTCGTTTCCTCTCCTTCCCTCCTCCCCTCTTCCTCTCGAAAAATAAGCTACATGCGTCCCGCTTGTGTCTAAAATATTATCAAATGTCACTCTCTCTCTCTCTCTTTTTCTCCGAAGAGAGAAGCGTCCAATTTCCTCTTCGAAGGCGATATAGTAACTAAAAAAATAGCAGCATAATACACAAAGACGACAAGTGTGACAAGCTTGCACGAGTTTCCCGCGCTCAGGCGCGGCACTACCACCCGTATATCATACAGGCGGGCTTTTTTAACATCCGACACGAAGGGGTTAATCTTACTAACCTCTTGCGCCAGCTGTGAGTTACCAGTATTCTGCGCCAGGTTATCTAACTCCAAGAGTGACTTTGTTATGATGGTACCCGCAGAAATAATGTCGGCACTTACCTCCATGAGGCAAGAGTCAGCTTTCTTGGCATCCGTTTTCAAGGCTGCCGAGATTTGCGGGTTGCACTCTACAGTTGCCAGGGCAGGACAGTTGTTGGGATGCCTGGTAACTGTATCTTCTGTAATGGCTTTATAATCCTCCTCCTGCAGTCCTTTTTAAAAAAATAAATTCACCATAGCAGCCACCTTAGGATCAATATCCTCATCAACACTGTCCGTAGGTCCCAGAACTTTGGCAGCATGCAATAAAACACTACCCCGATGAGGAACCTCACTAATCTCACCGTCCTCCTCATCAGTGGAGTCCACAAACCCAGAAAAAGTCGCAGGCGAAGCAGCTGCCTGCAACCCCGAAGTACTTGCCTGGTAATTTACTTGGTGCATCTTTGGGTCAGGGACTTATTAGCTGACAGTTTAGCCACTCCACCTTTCAAATGCACCAGTTCTTTCATGACCATTTGCCAGGAAGGAACATTTTCCTCATGAACTGGGGACGTCTGTGCACGTGTGCGCCTAATTGGTTTGTTTACATCCTGGCGGCGCTGCATCCGACTGTCATGCACCCTCTCCAGACTTGCCTGGGAGTCGTCCGAGCTATCCATTGACCTCACGCTATCCCTTGATGACCCATAGGCACTCCTCCTGCTGTTACCATGGCAGGACACCTCAACTGGCAGGGCTGTGTGGTCCTCCAGCCCCGACATGACTGACATCTGCACTCAACAAGCCAAAAGCCTGCCTTAGCCCACAAAAATTTCCAACTTGGCAAATTGGCAGGCCCATCCCATACCATAGATCCAACTTGAGTATATAGGGCAAAGTACCTGTCGTGACAAATGCCAATCAAAGGAAACACCGTGGAAAACAATGACCATGTCTGAAGAACACGTCTGACCAGCACGGGAACGGTCCAGCAACTGACTGACTGGCTGACTGACTGGCCGGTGCACGGATGGCTTATCTCATGTAGGAATCTCCACGTGGCAGAAGGTGATTTGACTCTCATATGTCACTATGCTAAGGAATACATCATAGCAGTCAGTATCAAGAGGAAGCATAGATTTCTATAAATGAAATAGTTTTTCTGTCATCTTTGAAGTGTGTGAATTTTACTCGGAAATGGAGATGGAAAACTCATTGAGCACCCCATCAGTTAAAAGTTAAACATGAATTACGATGAGTTTAAATTACTGTTGCATATCATGTTCTTTATACATAACACATATTATAATGCATTAACCATCGCAATTAAAGTTTATTTATCTAGAGGTCATAACAAAACAACTTCTGTACTCACCTCAATCTTCTGGGCCACTCTTATTGCCAAACACTAACAACAAATAGCAGATAGAGACAACAGTGGGATTTAAATACAAAAGCTCCACATTCAGCCAGACTCACCCTGGTGAGATGGATCATGGCATCAGTGAAGAAGACAAGGTCCATGCCAGCCCCTCGCACCATCTCATTGTACTGTGACAGGAACATCTGCAGACGGTCCTCCAGGGCAGAGAATGAAGGGATGGGCTCGTACACCTTGGGCATCTCCATGTCCATGTCCTCACCCTCATCTCCGGTAGGCTCAGGGGCATCTCTGCAACATGTGTATAGTGACAGTCACATAAAATTAATGATAACTTGTATGAAATGATGAACTGTTTACACATTTGTCATACCTGAGGAAGTCAACAAAGTAGCTTGTATGAGCAATCTTCTTGGTGACTTGAGGACCCAGATCCTGCTGTGCCAAGTTCACCAGGGACTCTTCAAACCATTTGACATCTTTAGGGGAAGTGAACCTGAGGCAAGCAGGCAATTGAACAACTGCTCTACTAAAATATCAAGAAAGCACCACATATAACAAATTCAGCAGCATTGAACAAGCCCTCAATGACTACATATCATCAAGGTTAAAAAGAATAAGTGTCAACAACAGACCTGTCTGCTATGACTCGGCAGCACTCGTGCCGCCACAGGGATAGGAGAGTGTCACTGGAGATCACTACGTTGGGTGTTGCTCCCAACATTCCTTGCCAGATGCGAGACAAGTCCCGGAGGTTGAAGACATAATGGAACTTTGCAGGGGTTGGAAGCAACTTATTCTTTAAAGAGAGAAAGATGTATTGCTCGGTATCAAGGCTTTGTCAATACTGGAAAACTGAGGTATATCAATATTATTTTCAGCTTTTTAACTTTCCTGATATCTATCTATAGTGGAATAATCTTTCCCACTGTGTCAAGATACAGACCTTGGTGTGTGCCCACAGGCGTCGTGTGAGAGGTACCAGCAGGTCCACCATTGACCGGACTTCACTGTTAAACCCTCGCTTGGTGCTAAAGTGGCCCCTTGCGATCACTCCAAATATCTTGTTGATGGAAGTCTCCGAGGGAATGGTGGAGTTGTAGATGCAGAAGTGACGCTTAAGACGAGCTGGAATGTCATTGCGACCTCCACCTGTAGAGTTGCAATGTACACTTTAATTTTTTTTTTTTATTTAAATTTTTTTTTTTTTTTAACAAATCTTTGTAGTACTGTTACCTAACAGCAGGATATGGTGCAGACAATTATTACTCTCTTGAAGGAGGAAGCACACAAAGATTTACACATAAAAACAGGAGTAGAGGAAGATAGGATTATTAGCCTTCTACTCACAGGAAAGTCATTGATTTACATCCTGTAGTCATTCACTCCTAGGTGAACTGGAATGGCAGCATAAGACACACCACAAACTTTGTCTCCACCTAACTCATGATTATAGTAAATCAAGATTTCTTGATTGTTAGCAAAGAGTGGCAGCTCCTACATCACTGGAACACAGATAGCTTGGTTTTGTAAGAAGTATATATTTTCAGATAAAACTTTATTCTCTTTAATACCTGGATGCCCCATTGATGCCACAAACTGTAGATCCACTATGTTCACAAAGTCTCCAGGCTTCTCCAGGCTGTAGAAACCTCCCATCTCCATGGTTTGTCGAACTATTTCATTGGTTGGCTATGAAAGAAGGTTAAGCAGTACCATGACCTAACATGTGTTAAAGACATTATGCTATGCCAAAGGTATAAAATACAAAATGGCACTTATTTTTGTAAGGATAATATTATTCAGCTTATTTAGTGGAGAGTAATAGTGGTTACCTGATCCCCCCAGCTGTTGATGTGTGGCATGTTGAGATCATCAATGAAGACAGTCATCTTCTTCCCAGCTGGAGGACCATATGTGCTGCCCATCCTTTTGTCAACATAGCTCTCAATTGTTCGCTATGATGATGTGAATGGGAAATAGATGTTAAAAAAAAAAATCTCTTATGTAAACAAGATATTTCCTATAAAAATGAAGTTTAATCTAATTTCTAAAATGGAAACTTTAAGTGATACTTAGTTTAGAATTTAGATAACTTAGATATTCAGCACAAGAAACAAACAATATATTTTATTCTGTTTTTCTTTTGTCAAAGTTCTCTCTAGAAAATGAGGAATTAATTCCCTTACCTGAAAATAAAGTGGTGTTGAGGCTGAGGAGAAATTGAAGTTGCGACATAAGTGATCCTCTGGATTATATTTTTTCATAAAGGCATTGATAGTGACTGTCTTGGCAGATCCTGGTTCACCTATTAGCAATACACCCTGTAGATAAAAGAAAAATACAAATTACATACTATCATTCCTAAGTATAATTCATGCAGATAAACCTAATTGAAATATTATAAGTATGCCGTATCTATATTTCTACTTAAACATTTTGATACTTGCTCTTTAAAATTCCTCAAGAGGATTGTCAAAACAATTTCTATTTGCTCCTGTTAAGGAAGATTACAAGGATTTCTCGAATTATGTGAGGGGTATGTTCCTGAAGGGATTGCGTAATATGAAAATTGCATAAAGTGAACATGATTACTGAACTAAACTGTACACTATTAGAGGTTCCACTGTGTTAATACACACACACACACACACACATTATATATATATATATATATATATATATATATATATATATATATATATATATATATATATATATATATATATATATATGGTATATATACAGGTAACTCTTGATTTACGCGATAGATGCATTCCAAGAGGTCCCCCAAACAATTATACAAAATACTCTATTTATTTGGCTAAATTAACATGTTTTTATTATTTACCATTCTAAATACTAGAAGTGTATTTAAAGTAAAGGGAAAAGCAAGAAATAATAAGAGAAAGCAAAAAATAATAAGAGAAAACAACAAAACATAGAATACAACTCTCACTGCGTCACTGCCTTCACCACTCATACCATAGTCAGTCACCATCTTCCTCTGAGCTTTACCACTTTATCAAAAATCTACTTATCAAAAATAACCCCACATGCAGAAGAAGATGAAGGATGTTTTGGGGCCATCTTAATGAATTATAGGCAAATTGAAGACATTCTGTCTGTACTCAGTGCTGGCAGACTGCAAATGAGGCACGAGAAGTGCAGAGCTCCCACCTACCGGCCAACTGCAGAACTCTCTGGCGCGCAGTCTGAAATTGTATCTGATGCTCAGTTTGAAAATGTGGTTGGGGCAAATTGCGTATAAGCAAACCGATCGCGTAAATTAAATTAATCATAATATATTTTCGGTCGTGTTATAACAAAAACACGTAAATCAAACTACCTGTATATATATATTTTTGAGAACCAAAACCATTTTCCCCATAGGAATTAATGTAAAATAAATACATCTGTTCCTGTAAGGGCTGCATCTGAGAGAAAGACTGGGCATGCATCCTGCAGTCTATACAGCACATATCCTATATAAAATGCTTTTGTGCACTTCTCAGCTAGAATAAACACAAGATCATCATTGCTATAGTAACGGTGTCTAAATGACAGCAAGATAGCACACGCTGACCTTCCTGAAGACATTTATCGTGCATCACTAGGTGTCCTGAAGGTGAAGCACTTCTGTGCTGCAATCAGCTGTGATGACAATATGGCAGCCCAAACAAATATCTTGCAGAATCTCGTGATTCCCGAGATTTGCCATACCAGTAAAACATCTTGACAATGTTATTCTAAATAATTTGTGTACTTTGAAAAAACTACTGGGCTTTTTTACCTCATGTTATTTCACAAACGCATAATGTAAACACACATACATTGAGAAATACCAGTACTATTAGTACTGTTTAGTTATGCATTTGAGGTATTCCATACAATTTTGAGTTCTGTACAGTACAATGAGTTGTGGGCTAAGAAACAGTCATACTCTGTTAAAGTATACTATTTCTTTGCCTATTCAATAACACTGGTCTAGTGGTATTCTATAGATGATGCAATGTATACCTATGGAATTTTGCCTTATTGTTTGGATTATGTCCCTATCTCAATTATTCATCCATTCTCCACTTCTATCATATTCATCACATAAGTAGGTATAGACTGGTACTTGATATCTTATAATTACCTGCCTGGAAATTGTGCAGTTATTCTAAATCTGAGTCAACATCAAAAAATATCTATCACACTGGCCTAACCTTCCCCTGCTGGGCAATGATGTGGATGAGGAAGTCCATCCTGACATTGTCAACATTTGGCACTAGGAAAGAGGTGTAGTCAGGAGTGCCGGCTTCCGGGTACACAAATTCACTCACACGTGTTTCCCAGTGCTGCCACCACCCTGTTGGTCGAGTGGATACATTTATCTTTTATTAAAGAAGTAAGATAGACCATTTTTTTCACACTAAATTCTACAAAAGTGGACCAAATATACATGTTTCAAGCACATTACATGACATTTCTTGGCATTGAAATTGGAGTTCAATGACAAGAAATGTTACAGAATGGAACTAGGAAAGTTTACGAGAAGACCAGTATGGAACTATCTGATGGGAGAGGAACAAATAATGAAGACTAAAGAGGAAAAAGATCTGGGAGTGATTATACAGGAAAATCTCAACCTTGAAAAAACACATAAGCAAGATATTTGGATTATCATATAAAATGTTCACTAATATAAGAGTGGCATTTCAATTCATGGACAAAGATATGATGAAAAAAATTATCACAAGCATGATACGTCTAAAGCTGGAATATGCAGCTGTGGTGTGGTCTCTAAGCTCTAAAAAAGATGTAAAAAGATTAGAATGAATACAGAAGAATGAATACAAAGATGGTGCCAGAACTAAAGGACCTAACATACGAAGAACTGCTGAAGGAAATGAGACTGCCAACCTTACAAGATAGAAGAGAACGAGGAGACCTAATAACAATGTACGTACAAGATAGTCAATGGCATTGAAAAGATAGACAAGGAAGACCTGTTGCTGGTGACAGAAGAAGATAGAAGGACAAGAGGACATGTAAAGATCAGGATGAGATAGTGTGTGAAGGCTATTGGAAAACAGTTTTCCACATAGAACAATGGAAAAGTGGAATGCATTGAATAATGAAGTTTTTACAGCACATAATGTGCATAACTTTAAAGAAAAATTGGATAAAGGAGACATGGAGACCGGACACTATGAGCCCCGCTTGAACCCTGTACAATACAGCTAAGTAAGTACAAACCCACACATACACACACACACACACGCATGGTCAGTACAGGAATATGAAGAAATGATAAGAGATACAGGAACATGTCTGGAAGGAATGTTGGGTGGCTGTGAAAGAGCTATAATGATGGGAGATTTTAATTGTAAAGAGGTATGTTGGTAGGACTGGTCAATGGAAGGATCAGAGACAACATGGGGAAATACACTATTGACGCTGGTAATGGAAAATGTGTTAACTCAGTGGGTCAAAGAAGATACTAGGTTTGGCGGAGAGGAAACATCATCAAGACTGGACTTGGTCTTTAGTACAGAGCCAATGATCATTGAGGAGATGAGGGTGGAGTGCCCTTTACCAAAAAGAGTGATCATGCAGTTTTGGAGTTCAAGGTGATGGATGAAGAGAAATTTAGAAGAAATGAAGAATATAAAGTGGGAAGATGGAATTATGCCAAGACGGATTTTGGAAACTTAAGAAAACTTTTTCAAGAGACAAATTGGATGAACTTCAAGAGTGCTAAGGGAACAAATGAAAAATATACAAAGAAGGCGAGAAGAAATTTTTACCAGTAAGACAACATAGAGAAGTTGGAAAGCAGGACTGGTTTAATGATAGATGTGAAAAGGCTAGAAAAAGAAAAGAGGATGCATGGAAGAGGTGGAGAAGGAAAAGACTGATAAATCAGTGGGAAAGTTACAAAAGAGTAAGAAATGAATATGTGTGGATTAGAAGAGAAGAGAGAAAGAAACAGGAAAAAAATATAATTGATAAATGTAAAGACCAACCAAGGCTTTTTTAGACATGTGAACAACAACATCAAAAATAGAGAAAGTATTGAAAGTTTAGAAGTGAATGGAGTCTGCAGTGAGGATCCCAGGGAAATGGCAGAGGTTATGAACGGATGCTTTCGGAAGGTATTCACAAAGGAGATTGCTTTTGACAAGCCACTGGTAATGGAACGAAAAAGAACTATGGAGGAGTTTCAAGTAACTGTAGAGGAGATAAAGAATATGATGGGGAGTCTAGAGGTGAGAAAAGCTGTGGGACCCGATGGGGTATCAAGATGGATTTTAAGAGAGTGCAGAGAACAACTAGCGGAAAAAGTTTGTGAAGTAATTGATGCCTCATTAAGGGAAGGTGTAGTGCCCCAAGACTGGAAAAGAGCTAACATTGTTCCAATTTATAAAACAGGTAACAAGAGAGACCCATTGAACTATAGACCGGTGTCACTCACAAGTGTGGTGGCTAAGATGTGTGAGAGGGTGGTGAAGAATAGATGGACAGATTTCTTGAAGAATGACATACTTTGTGATTGTCAATTTGGTTTTAGAAGAGGGCGTTCATGTACGACAAACCTGATATGTTACTATTCGAGAGTGATAGATGTAATACAAGAAAGAGATAGTTGGGCTGATGGAATATATCTGGATTTAAAAAAGGCTTTTGATAAGGTACCACACCTGAGACTGATCTGGAAACTTGAAATGGTAGGAGGAGTGCATGGCAGTTTGCTAAAATGGATGGAAGACTTTTTGGTGGGAAGAGAAATGAGAACAATAATTAAGGACAGACCATCAGAGTGGGGCTTGGTGGAGAGGGGAGTCCCACAGGGGTCGGTGTTGGCACCAATAATGTTTGCGGTCTATATAAATGATATGGTGGATGGGGTGTCCAGTTATGTGATCCTATTTGCAGAAGATGCAAAATTGTTAAGGAAAGTGAGATGTGCCAAAGATTGCGAATTACTTCAGGAAGACTTGGACAGAATATGGAAATGGAGCTGTACATGGTAAATGGAGTTCAACACGACAAAATGCAAGAAATTAGAGTTTGGCAAGAGTGAAAGAAGAATCAGGGGTATGTACAAGATAGGAAATGAAGACATAAAAACCAGTAATGAAGAAAAAGATCTCGGGGTGACAATTACCAATGACCTATCGCCAGAGAGACATATAAACAAAATAATTGGAGAAGTATTGAACTTATTGAGGAACATAAGAGTGGCGTTCGTATATTTAGATGAGGAAATGATGAAGAAAATAATTACTGCAATGATAAGATCGAGGCTTGAATATGCAACAATACAGTGGGCTCCGAACTTGAAGAAACACATAAGAAAATTAGAGAAAGTACAGAGGGCTGCGACAAAAATGGTGCCTGACTTGAGAGATTTGACTTATGAGGACAGACTGAACAGGATGCAACTTCCCACCTTAGAAAACAGAAGAGAGAGGGCAGACCTGATAGCGATATACAGAGTGATGAATGGCATGGAAAAAAATGGACAGGGAAGATCTGTGTATGTGGAATGAAAGAGTGTTGAGAGGGCATGGAAAAAAACTAAAGATGGCCACTTATAGGAGAGATGTGAAAAAATATAGCTTCCCTCATAGAAGTGTGGAAGCATGGAATAGTTTGGATGTGGAAGTGGTCAGTGCAAGGAATGTTCATGATTTTAAGAAAAAGTTGGACATTAGTAGATATGGAGACGGGACAGTACGAGCGTAGCTCCTTTACCGTATGTTACAATTAGGTAAAATACACACTTAGGTGATAAAGTGCCTAGATAAGAATATAAGAATACTTTTAGTTGGAGACTTTAACTGTAACAAAGTAAAGTGGAGAAAGATGGAAGTAATGGATAATGCTGGTCAGTGCAGCGAGAAAGTGTTGCAGTTGACTATGGTTAATGCAATGGACCAGTGGGTGGAGTCAACAAGGTACAGGGGGGAAGATGAACAATCGTTGCTTGACATAGTTTTCACAGAGAAACCAGGGCCCCCTCCAATCATACAATATCTTAGTTGAATGGGGAGAAGTGATCATGTGACATTTGAGATGCAAATTCAAGAGGAAGATGAGATAAGTTACAGAGAGGACTATAAAGGAGAGAATAAATTATGCAAGAGCGAATTTTGAAAAATTAAGGATCTATTTTGCTGATATTGAGTTGGGGGAACATTATGTACAGAAAGACAGTACAAGAGAAATATGACATATTCTTACAGAAATATAATGAAGCAGTAAAAAAGTTTATACTTCTTTATAGAGATCAGAAAAAAATACATGCTTGGTACAATACTAGATGCATAAAACAAAAAAAAGGCAAAAGATAAAGCGTGGAAGAAACTCATAAAGCAGGGAAATTACTATAACAGATGGCAGTACAAAGATGCCAGAAATGAATACAGTGGTACCTTGGAGTATGAACACTTTTGAGTACGAACAACTTGGATTACGAACAAAAAAATTGGTTTTTTTTTTCATTGGAGGATGAACTTTGCTTCAGAGTGCGAACAATAACAAACCTAAAGAAGAAGGAAAGAAAGATTGGTTTAATGCAAGATGTGCTAGGGCAAAGGAGAAACGAGATGGAGCATGGAAAAGGTGGAGAAGAAACAGAAATCCAGAAAATAAGGAAAACTTCAAAACAGCAAGAAATGAATATGCTAAGGTGAGAAAGGAAGAAGAAAAGAACTATGAAAAGGACATTGTCGATAAATGTAAGGAACAACCAAAATTGTTCTACAGATTCATAAATGGAAAAATAAGACAAAAAGAAACAATAGAAAGGTTAAAAGGAGAGAACGGAATGGTGAAAGACCCAAAAAGTATGGCAGAACTGTTAAATAGTAAATTTCATGAGGTCTTTACTAAGGAATCCAAATTTGAAAGACCACAGGGTAATAGAGACTGTCTATATGAAAGAGATTAAAGTAACCAAGCTTGAAATAAAAAGTTGATGACGGAATTGGATGAGGAAAAGGCAATGGGACCGGATGAAGTCTCAGGCAGAATACTGAAAGAATGTAGGGAAGAACTAGCAAGTCCAATATACAACATCATAAAATGCTCAATAGAAAATGGAACAGTGCCAGTGGAGTGGAAAAGAGCTGAGGTGGTTCCCATATATAAGAGCGGAAGGAAGGAAGAACCTTTAAATTACAGGCCTGTATCACTAACTAGTGTAATATGCAAGATGTGTGAAAAAGTAATAAAGAAGCAATGGATTGAGTTTCTTGAAGACAACAAAATATTATCAAATAGCCAATTTGGTTTTAGAAAAGGTCGGTCATGTGTGACAAATTTATTGAGTTTCTACTCTAGAATAGTTGATAAAGTACAAGAGAGAGAGGATGGATTGACTGTATTTATTTAGATCTAAAAAAGGCTTTTGATAAAGTGCCACATGAAAGATTACTATGGAAGTTAGAGGAGAAGGGTGGCTTAAAAGGAAGCACATTGAGATGGATGAAGAATTACTTAAGGGGAGAGAAATAAGGACGATAGTTAAAGATATGAAGTCCAAGTGGAGAACAGTAGACAGCGGAGTGCCACAGGGTCAGTATTGGCACCAATACTTTTCTCGTATATATAAATGACATGCCAGAGGGAGTGAACAGCTACATAAATCTGTTTGCGGACGATGCGAAACTGTGCAGAGTCATTAAACAAAAGAGGATTGTGAAATACTACAGGAAGACTTAAACAAGATCTGGAAATGGAGCAAAAAATGGGAGATGGAATTCAATGTGGACAAAAGCCATGTCAAGGAAATGGGAAAAAGTGAAAGACGACCAGTGGGAATCTATAAGATGGGAGATGGAGTAGAACTAGAAAAGTAAAAAGGAAAAGGACTTGGGAGTGACAATGGAAGAAAATAATCAACCGGTTAGCCATATTGATAGAATTTTCAGAGAGACGTATAATTTGCTAAGGAATATTGGAGTAGCATTTCACTATATGGACAAGGAAATGATGAAGAAATTGATAAGTACTAAAATAAGACCTAGATTGGAATATGCAGGAGTTGTGTGGACTCCCAAAAAGAAACACATAAGAAAATTAGAGACTACAAAAATGGCTACAAGAATGGTTCCAGAATCTAAAGGGATGGCATATGAGGAGAGACTAAAGGCAATGGATCTACCAACCTTGGAGCAGAGAAGAGAGAGGGATCTGATACAAGTTTATAAATTGATTAACGGAATGGATGAAGTGGATAATGAGAAACTGATCCTGAGAGAAGAATATGACTTTAGAAGCACAAGATCGCATAGTAAGAAACTAAGGAAGGGACGATGTCTGAGAGATGTTAAAAAATTTAGTTTCCCACAAAGATGTGTTGAGACTTGGAACAGTTTGAGTGAGGAAGTGGTATCAGCAAAGAGTGTACATAGTTTTAAAGAAAAATTGGATAAGTGTAGATATGGAGACGGGACCACACGAGCATAAAGCCCAGGCCCTGTAAAACTACAACTAGGTAAATACAGTCAACAGATTGTGCGCAGCACTGCGTGATCAGCTGACTGCATGGTGGGGCACCACGCTGCCTCAGTGCCCCAGGAGTGTTGTTTGCAGTTGTTTGGTTGTTGTTTTGTAGTGCCTGGGATAGTAATATTAAGTGTTTTTAGTTATTAAAATCATTGCCTAGCATAGCAGCACACATGGTCACAAGACATACAGACAGATGCATGGAAGATTCTAGAAGATCCGAGGGGAAGAGAGAGTATCCAGCTCATGAATTAAAAGCCTTAACCCTTATAGCCCATCAGGCACCATCGTGGCTCTTATGTTAGAGCCTTTCATGCATGATCTTGGCACTTTTCAGAAGCAGCACTCCTTTATGCCACACAGTATGTTTATGTTTGAGGCTATCTGTCATATATTGAGGCCTGTCATTGGCCCATTGTTTTCAAGATGGTGGACACTTAGCCAATCATGTATAAGCTTTTACAAGGATATGTTTGTGTAAGTGTGAGGGCGCCAAGCATAAGGATGGTGAGAGCACTTATGTCAGCATGCTGTATTTTATAATTTTTATGTATTTCTTGGTGAGATATAAGAAATACATGTATCTCCATGGATAACTAAGCGGTTCAGAAACATATTATGATGCATGACAATATTGGAATTGTTATTGGCTTAGATAAGAGTGCGTAGTGCTGGCTTGATGGATTCAGCTGAGGAGCATGTGTTGACGCTGGGTCATGGTCAAGACGGCTCCTGACCACGACAGCCCTCCACGACTGCCCCCCCACCCGACGGCCCCATGTTTACCATGACAGCCAAACACTACAGAAAACGGTGTCCTCAGTTTCTTTTTTACACGTAAGATTGTTTTAAATTATACTTGTTAATAAAGCATCTTATACTAAGACAGACTGTATTAATAAATCAGTCACTCCCCACTCCCCCATCCTTCCGCACCCAGTGATAGGTAGTGTACCACATTGTATCGTACACAAGTGCTTTTAATCACTGCAATAATGTTATCGTGTAATGTTTATCAGTAAATTGCATACTTGTTGATACAATCATCTTATGGGTAAACAAAACCTTAAAATGCATAAGTGTACATAACATTTTCTGCTTAGAAATGCATGTTCTCTCACCCCTTTCAATATTTACAGAAAGTTGTGTTACACACTGGATACGTATATGCACTATATGCACAAGGTACAGTACACCGGTGTACCCACGGTCTAGATATGTATATCTGGACCGTGGGTGTACCAATACGTTATGGTTTTTAATACTCCATACTACAAAACACAATCTCAGGAACGCTGAGTTGCCATCTGCAGTTAACGTGTTAACATAATGAAAGAAATAAGGGGACAATAACATAAAATTTGGTGTGGGGGTTGTCATGGTAAACACGGGGCTGTCAGGGAGGGCTGTCATGGTCAGGGGCCATCTTGACCAGGAAACGTTGATGCTTGTTTCTGACTGCGAAGAAGTTAAATTTTCACATTACAATTTGCTTACTTCCCTGATTTATTTTCCATAATGAAAGCAGTATATCAAAGAAAAAAACTTATTGACTTATATAAGAGTGTGCAGTGCTGGCTTGATGGAGTCACATGATGATGTGGTGATGCTTGTTTCTGATAACGAGAAGTTGAATTTTCATTATATTACATTCTGCTTACTTTCCTGCTTTATTTTCCTATCTTTTATAGTTATAGCATAATAGTAGTAGTATATATAGTAATAGTATTCAAAAAGCAACAAATTAGGTGAAAAATTGATTTTTTGGGGGTCTTGGTAGGTGGTTTGCAACGAATTATAATTACTTCCATAAGAATACATGTATTTTGATGCTTTGGAGTAGGAACATTTTGGAGTAAGAACAAAATTTTGAACGGATTAAGTTCGTATCCCAAGGCACCAGTGTACGTATATTAGAGTAAGGAGAGAGGAAGAAACTTTGAGAAAGGTGTAGTGAATAAAAGCAAAGATAAACCCAAACTTTTCTACAAGATTATAAACGGCAAAATAAAGAAAAAGGAAACAATTGAAAAAATTATTAAAGAAGGGAAGACATACCAAACAGAGAAGGAAATGTGTGAAATAATGAATGAAAGCTTCAAAACGGTATTCACTTCAGAAGATGATTTCACAGAACCTAATAGAACATGGGATTGGCAAGGATTCCAGATGATCGCAGTGCACAAAGAGGATATTGGAAGATTACTGGATAAGTTGGAAGTCAGAAAAGCAATGGGGCCAGATGGTATATCAGGCTGGGTGTTAAAGGAATGTAAAGAGTAACTAATGGATTCAATTTGGGAAAGTTCCACTAGAATGGAAGAGAGCCAATATAATACTGATATTTAAAGGAGGAAAGGCAACTGAATCACTAAACTACAGACCAGTGTCACTTACAAGTGTCTTGGGGAAGTTATGTGAAATAATTATCAAAGAAAAATGGGTTAAATTTCTAGAAGAGGAGCAAGTCATATCAAGCAGACAATTTGGGTTCAGGACAAGGTGGTCATGTGTATCTCACTTATTAAGCTTCTACTTGAGAGTTATTGCAGGACTTGAAAACAGAGATGGATGGATAGACACAGTATACCTGGATATTAAAAAGGCTTTTGATAAAGTCCCTCATGGAAGACTACTTTGGAAACTAGAGAACATAGGAGGACTGCGAAGAACCTTGCAAAAAATGGACTAGCGATTATTTGAGGGATAGGGAAATGAGAAATGTGATCAGATACATACTCATCTTGGGGTAAGATAACTAGTGGAATGCCACAAGGGTCAGTGTTAGCCCCCATTATGTTTCAGATTTATGTAAATGACATTCACATTGGGATAAACAGTTATATAAATTTATTCGCTGATGATGTAAAGCTGCTAAGACTTATCAAAACCAGAGAGGACTGTCTGCTGTTGCAGGAAGATATAAACAAGATCTATGAGTGGAGCAGGAAGTGGAAATTGGAGTTTAATGCCAAAAAATGTCACATAATAGAACTAGGAAAGAGTAAGAGAAGACCGCTATGAAACTATTTGATGGGAGAGGAACAAATAATGAAGACTAAAGAGGAAAATTATCTGAGAGTGATCATACAGGAAAATCTGAGCTTTGAAAAACACATAAGCAAGATATTTGGACTATCATATAAAATGTTGGCATTTCATTACACGGATAAAGATATAATGAAAAAAATCGTCACAAGCATGATATGCCCAAGGCTGGAATATACAGCAGTGGTACGGTCTCCAAGCTCTAAAAAGGATACAAGAAAATTGGAAAGGATACAGAAGATTGCTACAAAGATGATGCCGGAACTAAAAGACCTCACATATGAAGAACAACTGAAGGAATTGGGACTGCCAACCTTACAAGATAGAAGAGAATGTGGGGACCTAATAACAATGTATAAGATAGTAAACGATATTGATAAGATAGACAAAGAAGACCTGGTGCTGTTAACAGAAGATGGAAGGACAAGAGGACATGAAAAGATCAGGATGAGGCAGTGTGTGAAGGATATTGGAAAATACAGTTTTCCACACAGAATCGTTGAATAAATGGAATGCATTGGATAATGAAGTTGTTACAGCACATAATGTGAATAACTTTATGGAAAAATCTGATAAATGGAGATTTGGAGACAGGACACTATGAGCCCCGCTCGAACTCAGTACAATACAACTATGTAAATACAACTAAGTAAATACACTACAAGGGAAATATGAAATATTATTACAGAAATATAATGAACAAGTAAAAAAATTTGTACCTTTTTATAGAGTTAAGAAAAAAATACACACTTGGTACAATGCTGGATGCATAGAAGCTAAAAAGGCTTAAGATAAAGCTTGGATGAATCTCATAAAACAGAAAAATAACCATAACAGACAGCAGTACAGGGACGCAAGAAATTAATATATTAGAGTACAGTAAGTCCTCGTTATACGTTACATATGTGTTCCTGAAAACCTTACTGCAAATTGAAATTAATATATACCGAACCCATTATAACATGTAATAAGAGGGGATGTGTTCCAGCAAGTCGAAAGTCACCCCTACAGACATGAAAATACATGAAAATAGTCATATAAAATAATGTAAAGTACTGCGCATAAGAAATAAACAGAAAATGTTTTTATTTACCTTTCACTCACCACGTATTCTATTAGATGATGTCCCTTCCAAGGCTAAGGGATAGTAGGGATTTCAGCCCTTACTCATCTTCAGCTGAGTGGGCAGATGAGGCTCTGCTCTGCAGATCCATTACATTCTCCCCACCTGTTTTTTATAGCCTCATAGTTCTTTAACACTGTCCAGACTGTCGGCTGGGCTAGGCCCAAGTTTCGACTTAAGAGACGATCTCTCCTGCTCTTTCCTCTTCAAAATATTTAATTTTGCCTCCAATGTCAGACTACTCCTCTTTCACTTTCCCTTTTCAACTCCAGCAGTGTCTGCAGAATGTTTTGGGGCCATTTAGGGTGCGTCACTGTGCGTCGTGATAATAATATTAACAAAAAACATACCGTAAGGATTTCACTTGTATTAAGTGAGAAATGCAGGAAGAAACTGATTGTTGTGGCATGGTGACGTTATGGTACGGTGTAAACAAAACATGGGCGGATACCGTATCTGTGATTTTTTCTTACCGTAAATAGAATCGAGGGTAGTAAATACCAAACACCGTAACTGTGAATTTACCGGGTAACGAAGTACTATATAAGGAGGACTTACTGTAAGGAGAGAGCAAGAAAGAAACTTTGAGAAAGATGTGGTGAAGAAAAGCAAAGACGAACCCAAACTTTTCTACAAGTTTATAAATGGCAAAATGAAGAACAAGGAAACAATAAAAAAAATAATTAAAGGAGGGAAGACATACCAAACAGAGAAAAGGAAATGTGTGAAATAATGAATGAGTGCTTCAAAACCGTGTTCACTGCAGAAGATTTCACAGAACCTGACAGGACATTGCATTGCTAAGGATTATAGGAAATCACAGTGCACAAAGAGGATATTGGAAGATTATTGGATAAATTGGATGTCAGAAAAGCAATGGGGCCAGATGGTGTATCAGGCTGGGTGTTAAAAGAATGTAAAGAGCAACTACTTGATCCAATTTGGGAAATAATTACAACTTCAATAAATGAAGGGAAAGTTCCACTAGAATGGATGAGAGCCAGCATAATACCAATATCTAAAGGAGGAAAGGCAACTGAACCACTAAACTACAGACCAGTGTCACTTAAAGGTGTTTTGGGAAGTTGTATGAAATAATTATGAAAGAAAAATAGGAACAAGTCATATCGAACAGACAATTTGGGTTCAGGGCGGTCATGTGTTTCAAATTTATTAAGCTTCTACTCAAGTTAATGCAGGACTGGAATGGAAAACAGAGACAGATGGATGGACACAGTATACCTGGATATAAAAAAGACTTTCGATAAAGTCCCTCATGGAAGACTACTTAGGAAACTAGAAAATATAGGAAGACTGCAAGGATGTTTGCTACAATGGACAAGAGATTATTTGAAGGATAGGGAGATGAGAACTGTGATCAGAGATACATACTCATATTGGGGTAAAAAAACAAGTGGCGTGCAACAATGGTTAGTGTTAGCCCCCATTATGTGTCAGATTTATGTAAACGACATTCATATTGGGAGTAAACAGTTATATTATTTTATTTGCTGATCTTGCAAAGCTGTTAAGAGTTATCAGAACCAGGGAGATTGCTACAAACATGGTGCTGGAACTAAAGGACCTAACATATGAAGAATGACTGAAAGAAATGGGACTACCAACCTTACAAGATAGAAGAGAATGAGGAGACCTAATAACAATGTACAGGATAGTCAATGTCATTGAAAAGACAGACAAGGAAGACCTGGTGCTGGTGACAGAAAAAGATAGAAGGACAAGAAGACATGTAAAGATCAGGATGAAGCAGTGTGTGAAGGATATTGGAAAATACAGTTTTCCACACAGAGCAGTGGGGAAGTGGAATGCATTGAATAATGAAGTTGTTACAGTGCATAACTTTAGGGAAAAATTAGATAAATGAAGACATGGAGACAGAATACTATGAGCCCCACTCAAACCTTGTGCAATACAACTAGGTAAATACACACACACACACACACACTCGCCGTCGCTGAGAGAGGATGGCTCATCTCCGGCTGCGGACGGGAAGAAGTGAAAATACCTATGGTGTTACAGGGCCCGGGTATCTCTAAGTTAGTGTCCTGTTGATGTCCTACTGTCGCATAGTGTTGAAAGTGAGGGATATGGAGAGTGGTCCCTGAGATGAGAGTGTGGGCGGTGATTGTTTTGGCCGTAATCAGCTGACGTTAACAAACATGGCGGCTACCCCTGGACAACCTAAGGATTTTGAAGGTTTTTAACTACTCCAAGAGGACTGGAGAAATTAGATATGGATGCAAGAATCCAGGCACTGGAAAGTAAGTTCCTAAACATTTTGTCCATAGAAGAAAAACTGGATAGAGTTATAGCCGAGAATGATTCGTTCAAAAAAGAGATTTATTTGTTAACGATAGTGAATAAAGAGGTATTGAAGGAAAAAGTAGAGATGGAGAAAGAAAACCAACAACTAAGGAAACAATGTGAGGAGATGAAGGCTAAACTCCTAGAAATGGAGATGAAAATATCCGAAGGAGACTTGAGGAAGGAGGAATGCCTTAATCTAATTGATACCAGGATGAAAGAAGTGAACCATGAACATCAGGAGGTACAAAGGTCCTTTAGGGAGATAGTGAAAAAGCAGGAAGAGGAAAATAAAGTGATTACGCAGAGTGAAATGGTAAAGGCACTAAAGGAAAATGAGTATGTGGTGAGAGATATTGCTGAAAAGAAAAATGTGTGATCATAACAGGATTGAGGAGGAAACTAACAGAAACTGGCAGGATAGGAGGGATAAGAAAATGACAGGATTAAGTCTTTACTGAATAAGATCTCTGTGGAAGAAGAGGACCTATATGCTGAGGTAGAAGAAAGTGTGAGATTGGGAGCTTTTGAGGAAGGCAAGAATAGACCATTAAAATTGAAATTAAAGTCTCAGGTGGCAGCTGAGGCCTTGTTGAGGAGGGCTTGGAAACTTAAGGACTCTGAGGAAACCAAAACAATTTACATAAGAAGAAATATGTCACAGGATGAGCAAATGAAAATGAAAGAGCTTGTAACTGAAGTGAAAGAGAGGAATGACGAAAGAACAGAGGAGGAAAAGACCAAGTTTTTTTGGAGGATGAGAAATGGGAGGCTAAAGAAGTGGTGGATAAAACAGATGGAATAGACATTACATGGAAGAAAGAGACTAGGAATGGAATACAAGTGACTTACATGAATATAGATGGATTTCTGTCTAAGAGGCTAGAATGTATGGATTACCTAAAAAATAACGAACTGGATATAATGTGTGTAGTGGAAACAAAGCTAAGGCCCGAAATAAAGCTAGACTGGTTTGTTGTAAAACACTACAAAGTATGGAGAAATTATAGAAAAATAAAGGAGGTGGTGGTACAATGGTTCTTATTAAGGAAGATCTGATAGTGAAGAAGGTGAACTATAGTAAGGGAAATGAGGAAGTGATAAGTATGCTTATAACAGATGGCAAGAGGGACATTAATATTATAACAGTATACATACCACCCAGAACCAGTGCTTGGGAATATGAACAGTACCAAATGGTGATGAGAAATACTCTAGACAGAATGAAGCAAGAACTCATCAGAAAGGATAGAGTGATGATAGTTGGAGACTTTAATTGTAAAGAAATAGTGTGGGAAGACTACGAAGTGGTGAACGGTGGTGAGTGGGCAGAGGAATTGTTAAAGGTAGCAACAAATAACTTGATGACACAGTGGGTGAGATCACCAACAAGGTGCAGGGGACAAGATGTTGCAGCAAGGTTGGATTTGGTATTTACCAGGGGCATCTCTCTAAAAGAGGAAATTGAACATAAATGTCCCTTGGGGAGAAGCGATCATGATGTCCTAAGCTTTGAGCTGGATACGGAATTAAGCACGAATAAGATTGTGGAATGCAGGGAGGAAAAATTAAATTATACTAGGGCAAATTATAACCATATAAGGGAGTTCTTTAATGAAATTGACTGGTCCGTGGTATACCAGGAAAGGGATATGCAATTGAAATACGATAAATTTATGGATTTGTATAACTCTGCTGTGAAAAGTTTGTGCCATATTACAGAAAGAGGACTTTAAATAATAAACAGTGGTTTAATAGAAATTGTGAAGAAGCAAAAAAGAACAAAGAAAAGGCATGGAAGAAACTTAAGAAAAACAGTGATGTATTATCGAGAAGTTTACAAAACAGCAAGGAATAGATATCTTGAAGTAAGGAGAACAGCACAGAAGGAATATGAACAGAGGGTGGTGGAAAACTGTAATAGTGACCCAAAAATGTTTTACAAATTCATAAATGGAAAACTAAATATAAGGGAGGCAATAGTAAAGGTAAAAAATGGGGAAGAAGTATATGAGGATGCTGGAGATATAGCTGAAATTTTGAATGACAACTTTTCCAAAGTGTTTACAAAGGAGGAGCATTTTATGGGAGGAAGGCCTATGTAAATAAGGCAAATGCAGGACATCATGGTTACTAAAGAAGATTGGATTGTTATCCAGCGTGTTGGAGGTTAGAGATTATTAGAAAGAAAAAAGACTGGATGTAATGTGCATAGTAAAACCCAAACTGAAAGAAGAGATCCATGACAGTTTTAAAGAAGAGGAGTATAATAGCTGGAGAAGAGACAGGAAGGGTAAAGGGGCAAGAGGAGTGCTAATAATGGTTCATAATAATATGTGGAGGAAGTGCAATATGGTGATGGTATGGTGGATGTAGTGGGAAGGAATAACAATCAAAACAAAGGAATCTAAAAAAAAGGAAAATCACAGTTACGTATGTGCCACCTAAGACAAATACATGAGGAACTGAGAAATATAAGGATATGCAAAGAGAGGTGATTAAGTGCTTAGATAATATGATAAGAAGAGATGGAAGAATACTATTAGTAAAGACACTAACTGTAAAAGAGTAAACTGGAGAAAGATGGAAATAATGGGTAATGCTGGACAATTGAGCAAGGAGGTGTTACAGTTGACTATGGTAAATATAATGGATCAGAGGGTGCAAGAGTCAGCATGGTACAAGGGGGTAAGAAGAACCATCGTTACTTGACCTAGTATTCACAAAGAAACCAGAGCCCCTTCCCAGCATACAATATCTTAGTCCAATGGGAAGAAGTAATCATGTAACATTAGAGCTGGAAATGCAAGATGGAATAAGATACAGAGAAGACTACAAAAAAGAGAGATTAAATTATGCAAGAGCAAATTTTGGAAAGTTAAGAAAATTTTTTCCTAATATTGAATGGTGAACATTATGAACAGAAGGACAATACAGGGGAAATATAAAATATTCCTACAGAAATGTAACAAAGGAGTGAAGAAATATGTACCTATCTATAGAGTAAAGAAAAGTATACACACTTGGTACAATGCCAGATGTATAGAAGCTAAAAAAGGCAAAAGATAAAGCTTAGAAAAAACTTAAAAAGCAGAGAAATGAAAACAACAAAAAGCAGTATCAGGATACAAGAAATGAAAATATAAGAGTAAGGAGAGAGGAAGAAAGAAACTTTGAGAAAGATGTGATGCAAAGAAGTGAAGATGAACCTAAAGTTTTCTACAAATTTATAAATAGTAAGATGAAGAATAAGGAAACAATAGAACACTAATTAAAGGAGGGAAGACATACCAAACAGCAAAGGAAATGAGTGAAATAATGAATGAGAGCTTCAAAACTGTGCTCACTGAAGAAGACGAATTTGCAGAACCATAGAGGATATTGCGTAGCTGAGGATTACAGGAAATCCCAGTGCACAAAGAAGATATTGGAAGATTACTAGATAATTTGGATGTCAGAAAAGCGATGGGGCCGGATGGTGTATTAGGCTGGGTGCTAAAAGAATGTAAAGAGCAGCTGTTAGATCCAATTTGGGAAATGGTTACAAGTTCATTAAATGAAGGGAGAGTACCAATGAAATGGAAGAGAGCCAACACAATCCCAACATTCATAGGAGGAAAGCTAACTGAGCCATTAAATTACAGACCAGTGTCACTTACAAGTGTTGTTGGGAAGTCATAAGAAATAGTTGGTAAAGAAAAATGGGTTAAATATCTGGAAGAAGAACAAGTTATATTGAACAGATAATTTGGATTCAGGATAGGACAGTCATGTGTGCCAAACTTATTAAATTTCTACTCAAGAATAATAGAAGGACTGGAAAGCAGAGATGGATGGGTGGACACAGTATACGTGGACATAAAAAAAAAGGCTTTTGATAAAGTCCCACATGGCAGACTACTTTGGAAGTTAGAGAGCATAGGAGGACTGAGAGGAACTTTGTTAGATTGAAAAGTGGTTATTTGAAGGACAGAGAGATGAGATCTGTGATCAAAGATACATACTCATCTTGAGGTAAAGTAATAAGTGGAGTGCCATAAGAGTCAGTGTTAGCCCCCATTATGTTTCAAGTATATGTAAATGACATTCAAAATGGGTTAAAGTTATATTAATTTGTTTGCTGATGATGCAAAAATTGCTAAAAGTAATCAAAACTGGACAGAGATGGAAGTAATGGGTAATGCTGGATCGTGGAGTGAGGAGGTGGTACGGTTGAATATGGTGAATACACTGGATCAGTGGGCAGAGGAATCAACACGGTATAGAGGGGGAAGAAGAACCATAGTTGCTTGACCTAGTATTCAGAAAGAAGCCAGAGCCCCCTCCCTGCATACAATACCTTAGTCCAATGGGAAGAAACTATCATGTAAAATTAGAGTTGGAAATGCAGGAAAAGGACAGGATAAGAGACAAAAAAAAAAAATAAATAAATAAATAAATAAAAAAAATAAAAAAATAAATAAAATAAATAAATAAAAAAAAATAAATAAATAAAAACAAATAAATAAATAATAAAAAATAAATAAATAAATAAAATAAAATAAATAAATAAATAAATGCAAGAGCAAATTTTTAAAAGTTAAGAAATTTTTTTTATTGATATTGAATGGAGGAACATTCAATACAGGGGAAATATGAAATTTTCCTTCTGAAAAAAAAAAGTGAAGAAATATGTACCTATCTATAAAGAAAAGTATACATGCTTGGTACAATGCCAGATGTATAGATGATAAAAAGGGAAAAAGATAAAGCTTGCAAGAAACTCAAAAAGCAGAGAAATGAAAACAACAGACAGCAGTAAAAGGATATGAAAAATTAATATATCAGAGTAAGGAGAGAGGAAGAAAGAAACTTTGAGAAAGGCATGGTGCAAAAAAGCAAAGATGAACCCAAACTTTTCTACAAATTTATAAATGGTAAGATGAAGAATAAGGAAAAAATCATTTAAGAAGGAAAGACATACCAAACAGCAAAGAAAATAAGTGAAATAATGAATGAGTGTTTAAAAAAAGTGGTCACAGAAGAAGAGGAATTTGCAGAACCAAATAGGATACTGTTTTGCCAAGGATTACAGGAAATCATAGTGCACAAAGAAGATATTGGAAGACTACATGATAATTTGGATGTCAGAAAAGAGATGGGGCTGGATGGTGTATCAGGCTGGGCACTAAAAGAATGTAGAGAGCAGCTGTTAGATCCAATTTGGGAAGTTCATTAAAAGAAGGGAGACAGGCAACATAATCCCAATATTGAAAGGAGGAAATTCAACTAAGTCATTAAATTGCACATTGGTGTCACTTAAATATCTAGAAGAGGAACAAGCCATATTGAACAGACAATTTGGATTCAGGACAGGGCAGTCATGTGTTTCAAACTTATTAAGTCTCTACTTGAGAGTCATTGCAGGACTGGAAAACAGATATAAAAAAAAAGGCTTTTGATAAAGTCCCTCATGAAAGACAGCTTTGGAAACTAGAGAACATAGGAGGACTGCAAGGAACTTTGCTAGAATGGACAAGAGAATACTTGAAGGACAGAGAGATAAGAACAGTGATCGGAGATGCATGCTCATCTTGGGGTAAAGTAATAAATGGAGTGCCACAAGGGTTAGTGTTAGCCCCCATTAGTTGTAGCTATATGTAAATGACATACAAAATGGGATAACCAGTTATATTAATTTGTTTGATGAAGCAAAATTGCTAAGAGTAATGAAAACCTGAGAGAACTGTTTGCTGCTGCAGGAAGATATAAACATAATCTATGAGTGGAAATTAGAGTTCACTGCCAAGAAATGTCACATAATGGAACTAGGAAGGAGTACGAGAAGTCTGGTGTGGAACTATCTGATGGGGGAAGAACAAATAATGAAGACTAAAGAGGAAAATGATCTGGGAGTGATTATACAGGAAAATCTGAACCCCGAAGAACACATAAGTAAGATATTTAGATTAGCATATAAAATTTTACTAATATTAGTGATTTTCAAATTGAAGGACAAAGATATGACGAAAAAAAATTATTACGAGCATGATACATCCTAAGCTGGAATATGCCACAGTGGTGTGATCACTGATGTCTAAAAAAAGATATAAGAAGATTAGAACGGATTCAAAAGATAACTACAAACATGGTGGTGGAATTAAAGGACCTATAGCATATGAGGAAAGGCTGAAGAAAATGGGACTGCCAACCTTACAAGGTAGAAGAGAACAAGGAGACCTAATAACAATGTATAAAATAGTAAATGACATTGAAAAAATACACAAGGAAGACCTGGTGCTGGTGACAGAAGAAGCTAGAAGGACAAGAGGACATGTAAACATTAGGATGAGGCAATGTGTGAAGGATATTCGAAATACAGTTTTCCACATAGAACAGTGGAATGCATTGAGTGATGAAGTTGTTACAGCACAAAATATGCATAACTTTAAAGAAAAATTGGATAAAAGAAGACATGTATACAGGACACTTTGAGCCCCACTCGAACCCTGTACAATACAACTAGGTAAATACACACACACACACACACACACAGTGGAAGCATTGGGAGTAACAATTAGAACAGAAGATTTAAAGAAGAGAAAAATTATAGTTACATATGTTCCATCAAAGACTAATACATGGGGATCAGAAGAGCATAAAGATATGTAAAAGAGAGACGATAAAGTATCTGGATAACATGATAAGAAGAGATAGAAGAATACTCTTAGTTGGAGACTTTAACTGAAAAAATAAACTTGAGAGAGATGGAAGTAATGGACAATGCTGGGCAGTGGAGTGAGAAAGTGTTACAGATGTCTATGGTTAATACAATGAACCAGTGGGTAGAAGAGTCAACAAGATACAGGGGGGAAAGAGGAACCATCGTTACGTGACCTAGTCTTCACAAAAAAACCGGAGTCCCCTCCAATCACACAGTACCTTAGTCCAATGGGGAAAAGTGATCATGTGACATTAGAGATGCAAATGCAGGAGGAAGATGAGATAAGATAGTACAGAGAGGACCATATCAGAGAGAGATTAAATCATGCAAGAGCAGATTTTGAAAAACGAAGAAGTTATTTTGCTGATATTGAATGGAGTAATATTATGTGCAGGAAGACTGTACAAGAGAAATATGACATATTCTTATAGGAATACAAGGAAGGAGTAAAAAAGTTTGTTCCTGTTTATAGAGTTCAGAAAAGAATACATGCATGGTACAATGCTAGATGCTTACAAGCAAAAAAGGCAAAGGATAAAGCGTGGAAGAAACTTTTAAAGCAGGGAAATGACTATAATAGTCGGTAGTACAAAGATACTAGTAATGAATATATTAGAGTAAGGAGAGAGGAAGAAAGTTTTAGAACGATATAGTGGATAAAAGCAAGGATGAACCCAAATTTTTCTACAAGATTATAAACGGCAAAACAAAGAATAAGGAAACAATTGAAAAAATAATTAAATATGGAAAGACATACCAAACAGAGAAAGAAATGTGTGAAATAATGAATGAGAGCTTCAAAACGGTATTCACTTCAGAAGATGACTTCACAGAATCTAATAGGACATAGGACATTGAATTACTTAGAATCACAGGATATTCCAGTTCATAAAGAGGATATTGGAAGATTAATGGACAAGTTGGAAGTCAGAAAAGCAATGGGGCCAGATGGTGTATCAAGCTGGGTGTTAAAAGAATGTAAAGTGCAATTACTGGAGACAATTTGGGAAATAATTCAAAGTTCAATAAATGAAGGGAAAGTTCCACTAGAGTGGAAGAGAGCCAATGTAGTACTGATATTTAAAGGAGGAAAGGCAACTGAACCACTAAACTACAGATCAGTGTCTTTTACAAGCGTCGTAGGGAAGTTATGCGAAATAATTATCAATGAAAATGGGTTAAATTTCTAGAAGAGGAGCAAGTCATATCGAACAGACAATTTGGGTTCAGGACAGGGCGGTCATGTGTATCAAACTTATTAAGCTTCTATTCCAGGGTTATTGCAGGACTTGAAAACAGAGATGGATGGGTAGACACAGTATACCTGGACATTAAAAAGGCATTTGATAAAGTCCCTCATGGAAGACTTCTTTGGAAACTAGAAAACATAGGAGGAATGCGTGGAACCTTGCTTGAATGGACAAGAGATTATTTGAAGGATAGAGAAATGAGAACTGTGACCAGAGATACATACTCATCTTGGAGTAAAGTAACTAGCGAAGTGCCACAAGGGTCAGTGTTAGCCCCCATTATGTTTCAAGTTTATGTAAACGACATTCACATTGGGGTAAACAGCTATATGAATTTATTCGTTGATGATGCAAAGTTGCTAAAAGTTATCAAAACCAGAGAGGACTGTATACTGCTACAGGAAGATTTAAATAAGATCTATGAATGGAGCAAGAAGTGGAAATTGGAGTTTAATGCCAAGAAATGTCACATAATGGAACTAGGAAAGAGTAAGAGAAGACCGGTATGGAATTATCTGATGGGAGAGGAGCAAATAACGAAGACTAAATAGGAAAAATATTTTGGAGTGATTATACAAGAAAATTTGAGCCCTGATAAACACATAAACAAGATATTTGGACTATCATATAAGATGTTGACTAATATAAGAGTGGCATTTCATTCCATAGATAAAGATATGATGAAAAAAATCATCACAAGCATGATACACCCATGGCTGGAATATGCAGCAGTGGTATGGTCTCCGAGTTCTAAAAACGATATAAGAAAACTGGAAAAAATTACAAAAGATTGCTACAAAGATGATGCCGGAATTAAAGGACCTCATATATGAAGAACGACTGAAGGAAATAGGACTGCCAACCTTACAAGATAGAAGAGAATGCGGGGACCTAATAACAATGTATAAGATAGTAAATTATATTGAAAAGATAGACAAAGAAGACCTGGTGCTGTTGGCGGAAGAGGATGGAAGGACAAGAGGACATGAAAAGAAGATCAGAATGAGGCAGTGTGTGAAGGATGTTGGAAAATACAGTTTTCCACACAGAACAGTTGAAAAATGGAATGCATTGGATAATGGAACTGTTGCAGCACATGGTGTTCATAACTTTAAAGAAAAATTAGATAAATGGAGATATGGAGACAGGATACTATGAGCCCCGCTCGAACTCTGTACAATACAACTAGGTAAATACACACACACACACACACACTTAGGAAGCACATTGAGATGGATGGAAAATTATTTGGGGGGGAGAGAAATAAGGACGGTAGTCAGGGATATGAAGTCCAAGTGGAGAGCAGTAGAAAGCGGAGTGCCACAGGGGTCAGTATTAGCGCCAATACTTTTTGTCATATATATAAACGACATGCCAGAAGGAGTGAACAGCTACATAAATCTGTTTGGGGGACGTTGCAAAACTGTGCAGAGTTATAAAGCAAAAAGAGGATTGTGAAATACTGCAGGAAGACCTAAGTAAAATTTGGGAATGGAGTAAAAATTGAGAGATGAAATTCAATGTGGACAAAAGCCATGTCATGGAAATGGGAAAGAGTGAAAGACGACCAGTGGGAATCTATAAGATGGGAGATGGAGTAGAACTGGAGAAAGTAAAAAAGGAAAAGGATTTGGGAGTGACGATGGAATAAAATAATCAACCATTAAGCCATATTGATAGAATTTTCAGAGAGACATATAATTTGATAAGGAATATTGGAATAGTATTTCACTACATGAACAAAGAAATGATGGAGAAACTGATAAGTACTACAATAAGACCCAGATTGGAATATGCAGGAGTAGTGTGGACCCCCCATAAAAAGAAATACATAAGGAAGCTGGAGAGACTATAAAAAATGGCTACAAGAATGGTTCCAGAATTTGAAGGAATGACATATGAGGAGAGACTAAAGGCTATGGATTTACCAACCCTGGAACAAAGAAGGGAGAGAGGGGATCTGATACAAGTTTATAAATTGATCAATGGAATGTACCAAGTGGATAATGAGAAACTGATCCTGAGAGAAGAATTTGACATCCGAAGCAAAAGATCGCATAGTAAAAAGCTGAGAAAAGGAAGATGTCTGAGAGATGTTAAAAAATATAGTTTCCCACTAAGATGTATTGAGATGTGGAACAGTTTAAATGAAGAAGTAGTGTCTGCAATGAGTGTGCATACTTTTAAAGTAAGATTGGATAAGTGTAGATATGGAGACAGGGCCACACGAGCATAAAGCCCAGGCCCTGTAAAACTATAACTAGGTAAACACACACACACACACACACACACTTACAAGTGTGGTAGCTAAGATGTGTGAGAGGGTGGTGAAGAATAGATGGACAGACTTCTTGGAGAAAAATGACATACTTTGTGAGTGTCAATTTGGTTTTAGAAAAGGGCGTTCATGCACGACAAACCTGATATGTTACTATTCGAGGGTGATAGATGTAATACAGGAAAGAGATGGTTGGGCTGATGGAATATATCTGGATTTAAAAAAGGCCTTTGATAAGGTACCACACCAGAGACTGATCTGGAAACTTGAAATGGTAGGAGGAGTGCATGGCAGTTTACTAAAATGGATGGAAGACTTTTGGTAGGAAGAGAAATGAGAACAATAATTAAGGACAGACCATCAGAATGGGGCTTGGTGGAGAGTGGAGTTCCACAGGGATCAGTGTTGGCACCAGTAATGTTCGCGGTCTACATAAATGACATGGTGGATGGGGTGTCCAGTTATGTGAGCCTATTTGCAGACGATGCAAAATTGTTAAGAAAAGTGAGATGTGACAAAGATTGCGAACTACTCCAGGAAGACTTGGACAGAATATGGAAATGGAGCTGTACATGGCAAATGGAGTTCAACACGACAAAATGCAAGAAATTAGAGTTTGGCAAGAGTGAAAGAAGAATCAGGAGTATGTACAAGATAGGAAATGAAGACATAAAACCAGTCATGAAGAAAAGACCTTGGGGTGACAATTACCAATGACCTATCGCCAGAGAGACATATAAACAAAATAATTGGAGAAGTATTGAACTTATTGAGGAACATAAGAGTGGCGTCAGATATTTAGATGAAGAAATGATGAAGAAAATAATTACTGCAATGATAAGACCGAGGCTTGAATATGCAACAATACAGTGGGCTCCGAACTTAAAGAAACACATAAGGAAACTAGAGAAAGTACAGAGGGCTGCAACAAAATGGTGCCTGACTTAAGAGATTTGACTTATGAAGACAGACTGAACAGAATGCAACTTCCGACCCTGGAAAACAGAAGAGAAAGGGGAGACCTGATAGCAATATACAGAGTGATGATTGGCATGGAAAAATGGATAGGGAAGATCTGTGTATGTGGAATGAAAGAATGTCGAGAGGGCATGGGAAAACTAAAATGGCCACTTATAGGAGAGATGTGAAAAATATAGCTTCCTCATAGAAGGGTGGAAGCATGGAATAGTTTAGACGTGGAAGTGGTCAACGCAAGGAATATTCATGATTTTAAGAAAAAGCTGGACATTAGTAGATATGGAGACGGGACAGTACGAGCATAGCTCTTGTCCCGTATGTTACAATTAGGTAAATACACACACACACACACACACACACACACACGAAAGTGGTGAAGGTTATTAAATCAAATGAGACATTGGTGAGGGAAACTGTAGACAAAAGAGATGTGGTGATATTTGGTGTGGAGGAGGATAAGACACCGAGTAAAATGGAGAGAGAAAAACATAAAAAGGTGATAAATAATATCATTAATGTGGTGCAGGAGGAGGGAAAAGACCTAGTACAAGAAATAGAGGACTTCCATAGAATTGGAAAGTTCACAAGAGAAGGTATGAGGCCAATAAGAATCAAACTTAAGTCACAAAAGGATGTAGATGAATTGGTGGAGAAGTCATGGAGGCTAGCCCAGCAGGAAACAACAAGGAAGATTTGGTTGAGAAGAGATCTCGATGAAAAGGAAAGAGAAATGTTAAATGAGTTGAGAAAGGAGGCTTTGAAAAAATGAAGAGAGGACAGAAGAGGAGAAGAAAGAGTTTTTCTGGAGAATCTTGGATATGAGACTGAGGAAGTGGTTCATAACCCAGAAAAGTACAGCAAGAAAGGACTAAAGAAACTTACGTATGAGCGGAATGTAATGTATTCCAACATAAATGGAGTGATATCGGGATTTTAGAACTCAACGATTACTTGAGGGACAAGAACCCAGATATTGTGGGTCTTACTGAAACAAAACTGAGAGAGGAGAAGACCTGATGATGGTTGGAGAAGGAAATATAATGTTTGGAAAAGAAATAGAGTAGGTAAGATGGGAGGAGGAGTGATGTTGCTGGTTAAAAAGATATAAAGGTGGATCAAGTGAAAGAAGGTATGGGAAAGGCAGAAGTGCTAAAGATCAGAGCAGAAACTAATGAAGGAAAAAGAGGCACTACATAGTGGTGTACGTACCACCTAAGACAAATGCATGGTCAGTACAGGAATATGAAGAAATGATAAGTGATACAGGAACATGTCTGGAAGAAATGTTGGGTGGCTGTGAACGAACTATAATGATGGGAGATTTTAATTGTAAAGAGGTGTGTTGGGAGGACTGGTCAATGGAAGGATCAGAGACAACATGGGGAAATACACTATTGACACTGGCAATGGAAAATGTGTTAACTCAGTGGGTCAAAGAAGATACTAGGTTTGGAGGAGAGGAGCATCGTCAAGACTGGACTTGGTCTTTAGTACAGAGCCAATGGTCATTGAGGAGATGAGGGTGGAGTGCCCTTTAGCAAAGAGTGATCATGCAGTTTTGGAGTTCAAGGTGATAGATGAAGAGAAATCTAGAAGAAATGAAGAATATAAAGTGGGAAGATGGAATTATGCCAAGACAGATTTTGGAAACCTAAAGAAATTCTTTCAAGAGACAAATTGATGAAATTCAAGAGTGCTAAGGAGCAAATGAAAAGTGGAAGGAATTTATAAAAATATACAAAGAAGGTGAGAAAAATTTGTACCAATAAGACAACATAGAGAAGTTGGAAAGCAGGACTGGTTTAACGATAGATGTGAAAAGGCTAGAACAAGAAAAGAGGATGCATGGAAGAGGTGGAGAAGGAAAAGACGGATTAAGCAGTGGAAAGTTACAAAAGAGCAAGAAATGAATATGTGTTGATTAGAAGAGAAGAAAGAAAGAAACAAGAAAAGGATATAATTGATAAATGTAAAGACCAACCAAGGCTTTTTACAGACATGTGAACAACAACATCAAAAATAGAGAAAGTATTGAAAGTTTAGAAGTAAATGGAGTATGCAGTGAAGATCCCAGGAAATGGCAGAGGCTATGAATGGATGCTTTCGGAAGGTATTCACAAAGGAGACTGCTTTTGACAAACCACTGGTAATGGAACAGAAAGGGATTATGAAGGAGTTTCAAGTAACTGTGGAGGAGATCAAGAATATGATGGGGAGTTTAGAAGTGAGAAAAGCTGTGGGACCTGATGGGGTATCAGGATGGATTTTAAGAGAATGCAGGAGCAACTGGCAGAAAAGTTTGTGAAGTAATTGATGCCTCATTAAGGGAAGGTGTAGTGCCCCAAGACTGGAAAAGAGCTAACATTGTCCCAATCTATAAATCAGGTAACAAGAGAGACCCATTGAACTATAGACCAGTGTCACTTACAAGTGTGGTAGCTAAGATGTGTGAGAGGGTGGTGAAGAATAGATGGACAGACTTCTTGGAGAAAAATGACATACTTTGTGAGTGTCAATTTGGTTTTAGAAAAGGGCGTTCATGCACGACAAACCTGATATGTTACTATTCGAGGGTGATAGATGTAATACAGGAAAGAGATGGTTGGGCTGATGGAATATATCTGGATTTAAAAAAGGCCTTTGATAAGGTACCACACCGGAGACTGATCTGGAAACTTGAAATGGTAGGAGGAGTGCATGGCAGTTTACTAAAATGGATGGAAGACTTTTGGTAGGAAGAGAAATGAGAACAATAATTAAGGACAGACCATCAGAATGGGGCTTGGTGGAGAGTGGAGTTCCACAGGGATCAGTGTTGGCACCAGTAATGTTCGCAGTCTACATAAATGACATGGTGGATGGGGTGTCCAGTTATGTGAGCCTATTTGCAGACGATGCAAAATTGTTAAGAAAAGTGAGATGTGACAAAGATTGCGAACTACTCCAGGAAGACTTGGACAGAATATGGAAATGGAGCTGTACATGGCAAATGGAGTTCAACACGACAAAATGCAAGAAAATAGAGTTTGGCAAGAGTGAAAGAAGAATCAGGAGTATGTACAAGATAGGAAATGAAGACATAAAACCAGTCATGAAGAAAAGACCTTGGGGTGACAATTACCAATGACCTATCGCCAGAGAGACATATAAACAAAATAATTGGAGAAGTATTGAACTTATTGAGGAACATAAGAGTGGCGTTCAGATATTTAGATGAAGAAATGATGAAGAAAATAATTACTGCAATGATAAGACCGAGGCTTGAATATGCAACAATACAGTGGGCTCCGAACTTAAAGAAACACATAAGGAAACTAGAGAAAGTACAGAGGGCTGCAACAAAATGGTGCCTGACTTAAGAGATTTGACTTATGAAGACAGACTGAAAAGAATGCAACTTCCGACCCTGGAAAACAGAAGAGAAAGGGGAGACCTGATAGCAATATACAGAGTGATGATTGGCATGGAAAAATGGATAGGGAAGATCTGTGTATGTGGAATGAAAGAATGTCGAGAGGGCATGGGAAAAACTAAAATGGCCACTTATAGGAGAGATGTGAAAAATATAGCTTCCTCATAGAAGGGTGGAAGCATGGAATAGTTTAGACGTGGAAGTGGTCAACGCAAGGAATATTCATGATTTTAAGAAAAGCTGGACATTAATAGATATGGAGACGGGACAACACGAGCATAGCTCTTTTCCGTATGTTACAATTAGGTAAATACAATTAGGTAAATACACACACACACACACGGGACATCGTCGATGGCGGATGTGGTCGCTGAGCTCCAGAGCAATCATCTCTAATTCTACAGTTACCATTGCCTAA
This sequence comes from Portunus trituberculatus, assembly GCF_017591435.1. Lineage (NCBI taxonomy): Eukaryota > Metazoa > Arthropoda > Malacostraca > Decapoda > Portunidae > Portunus > Portunus trituberculatus. The sequence goes on from NC_059295.1 coordinate 12,266,120, forward strand.
GAGTAACCAAGGTGGGAAAGGAGCTGGTAATGTTTGTCCCGTCTCCATATAGTCATGTTAACTGTTGATTAGCAAAATAATGTCCAGGGAAGGTGAATATAAACTGTAGCCTGCGTTTGAGCCATCAGCTGGTTTGTTTACATCTGCGCAACATGGCGGCCGTGAACTCGAAAGATGAATCAGACTTCACAGGATTTCAAGGAATAATGGAGAAGAGCGCTTATGTGAAGAAAATTCTGGAGTTGGAAGGTAAAATTGAAAACTGTTTGAAAAGTATGGGGCCTGGAAACGAGTTATGACAATGTAATGAAAGAGTGTGCCGATATGAAGAAGGAAAATGAAGTACTGAAAGAGGAAGTTAAGCTAATTAAAGTGAATTGCGAAAATGTGGAGAATCTCTAGGAAAAGTGATGGAGAAGCAGGCTGAATGGAAAAAGTCAGGAAGTGGAAAGAAAGGAGGTAAATTACAAAGTTGCAAGTCTGGAAAAGGAAATCAAAGAGTCTGGGGAGAAAACTTTGGGCCTTGCTGAAATTATAGATCAACAGATCATAGAAGAGAAGATTGCTGAGAAAGTGGTGAAGGTTATTAAGTCAAATGAGACATTGGTGAGGGAAACTGTAGACAAAAAGAGATGTGTGGTGATATTTGGTGTGGAGGAGGATAAGACACCGAGTAAAATGGAGAGAGAGAAAACATAAAAAGGTGATAAATAATATCATTAATGTGGTGCAGGAGGAGGAAAAGACCTAGTACAAGAAATAGAGGACTTCCATAGAATTGGAAAGTTCACAAGAGAAGGTATGAGGCCAATAAGAATCAAACTTAAGTCACAAAAGGATGTAGATGAATTGGTGGAGAAGTCATGGAGGCTAGCCCAGCAGGAAACAACAAGGAAGATTTGGTTGAGAAGAGATCTCGGTGAAAAGGAAAGAGAAATGTTAAATGAGTTGAGAAAGGAGGCTTTGAAAAAAATGAAGAGAGGACAGAAGAGGAGAAGAAAGAGTTTTTCTGGAGAATCTTGGATATGAGACTGAGGAAGTGGTTCATAACCCAGAAAAGTACAGCAAGAAAGGACTAAAGAAACTTACGATGAGCGGAATGTAATGTATTCCAACATAAATGGAGTGATATCGGGATTTTAGAACTCAACGATTACTTGAGGGACAAGAACCCAGATATTGTGGGTCTTACTGAAACAAAACTGAGAGAGGGAGAAGACCTGATGATGGTTGGAGAAGGAAATATAATGTTTGGAAAAGAAATAGAGTAGGTAAGATGGGAGGAGGAGTGATGTTGCTGGTTAAAAAGATATAAAGGTGGATCAAGTGAAAGAAGGTATGGGAAAGGCAGAAGTGCTAAAGATCAGAGCAGAAACTAATGAAGGAAAAAGAGGCACTACATAGTGGTGTACGTACCACCTAAGACAAATGCATGGTCAGTACAGGAATATGAAGAAATGATAAGTGATACAGGAACATGTCTGGAAGAAATGTTGGGTGGCTGTGAACGAACTATAATGATGGGAGATTTTAATTGTAAAGAGGTGTGTTGGGAGGACTGGTCAATGGAAGGATCAGAGACAACATGGGGAAATACACTATTGACACTGGCAATGGAAAATGTGTTAACTCAGTGGGTCAAAGAAGATACTAGGTTTGGAGGAGAGGGAGCATCGTCAAGACTGGACTTGGTCTTTAGTACAGAGCCAATGGTCATTGAGGAGATGAGGGTGGAGTGCCCTTTAGCAAAGAGTGATCATGCAGTTTTGGAGTTCAAGGTGATAGATGAAGAGAAATCTAGAAGAAATGAAGAATATAAAGTGGGAAGATGGAATTATGCCAAGACAGATTTTGGAAACCTAAAGAAATTCTTTCAAGAGACAAATTGGATGAAATTCAAGAGTGCTAAGGAGCAAATGAAAAGTGGAAGGAATTTATAAAAATATACAAAGAAGGTGAGAAAAATTTGTACCAATAAGACAACATAGAGAAGTTGGAAAGCAGGACTGGTTTAACGATAGATGTGAAAAGGCTAGAACAAGAAAAGAGGATGCATGGAAGAGGTGGAGAAGGAAAAGACGGATTAAGCAGTGGAAAGTTACAAAAGAGCAAGAAATGAATATGTGTTGATTAGAAGAGAAGAAAGAAAGAAACAAGAAAAGGATATAATTGATAAATGTAAAGACCAACCAAGGCTTTTTACAGACATGTGAACAACAACATCAAAAATAGAGAAAGTATTGAAAGTTTAGAAGTAAATGGAGTATGCAGTGAAGATCCCAGGAAATGGCAGAGGCTATGAATGGATGCTTTCGAAGGTATTCACAAAGGAGACTGCTTTTGACAAACCACTGGTAATGGAACAGAAAGGGATTATGAAGGAGTTTCAAGTAACTGTGGAGGAGATCAAGAATATGATGGGGAGTTTAGAAGTGAGAAAAGCTGTGGGACCTGATGGGGTATCAGGATGGATTTTAAGAGAATGCAGGAGCAACTGGCAGAAAAGTTTGTGAAGTAATTGATGCCTCATTAAGGGAAGGTGTAGTGCCCCAAGACTGGAAAAGAGCTAACATTGTCCCAATCTATAAATCAGGTAACAAGAGAGACCCATTGAACTATAGACCAGTGTCACTTACAAGTGTGGTAGCTAAGATGTGTGAGAGGGTGGTGAAGAATAGATGGACAGACTTCTTGGAGAAAATGACATACTTTGTGAGTGTCAATTTGGTTTTAGAAAAGGGCGTTCATGCACGACAAACCTGATATGTTACTATTCGAGGGTGATAGATGTAATACAGGAAAGAGATGGTTGGGCTGATGGAATATATCTGGATTTAAAAAAGGCCTTTGATAAGGTACCACACCGGAGACTGATCTGGAAACTTGAAATGGTAGGAGGAGTGCATGGCAGTTTACTAAAATGGATGGAAGACTTTTGGTAGGAAGAGAAATGAGAACAATAATTAAGGACAGACCATCAGAATGGGGCTTGGTGGAGAGTGGAGTTCCACAGGGATCAGTGTTGGCACCAGTAATGTTCGCGGTCTACATAAATGACATGGTGGATGGGGTGTCCAGTTATGTGAGCCTATTTGCAGACGATGCAAAATTGTTAAGAAAAGTGAGATGTGACAAAGATTGCGAACTACTCCAGGAAGACTTGGACAGAATATGGAAATGGAGCTGTACATGGCAAATGGAGTTCAACACGACAAAATGCAAGAAAATAGAGTTTGGCAAGAGTGAAAGAAGAATCAGGAGTATGTACAAGATAGGAAATGAAGACATAAAACCAGTCATGAAGAAAAGACCTTGGGGTGACAATTACCAATGACCTATCGCCAGAGAGACATATAAACAAAATAATTGGAGAAGTATTGAACTTATTGAGGAACATAAGAGTGGCGTCAGATATTTAGATGAAGAAATGATGAAGAAAATAATTACTGCAATGATAAGACCGAGGCTTGAATATGCAACAATACAGTGGGCTCCGAACTTAAAGAAACACATAAGGAAACTAGAGAAAGTACAGAGGGCTGCAACAAAAATGGTGCCTGACTTAAGAGATTTGACTTATGAAGACAGACTGAAAAGAATGCAACTTCCGACCCTGGAAAACAGAAGAGAAAGGGGAGACCTGATAGCAATATACAGAGTGATGATTGGCATGGAAAAATGGATAGGGAAGATCTGTGTATGTGGAATGAAAGAATGTCGAGAGGGCATGGGAAAAACTAAAATGGCCACTTATAGGAGAGATGTGAAAAATATAGCTTCCTCATAGAAGGGTGGAAGCATGGAATAGTTTAGACGTGGAAGTGGTCAACGCAAGGAATATTCATGATTTTAAGAAAAAGCTGGACATTAATAGATATGGAGACGGGACAACACGAGCATAGCTCTTTTCCCGTATGTTACAATTAGGTAAATACAATTAGGTAAATACACACACACACACACACACACACACATGGAGAGCGGACGTGCCTCCTGCTCAGAGTGGCATCTAACTGACACTCCACACGCTAAGCAATGTGCTTGCGTGAGAATCGTTATTGATATTGAGGGCCAACGAGAGCGAGTGAACGAGTGTACAGAGTGAACGTAGCCTGGTGGCGTGTACATGGGAGTGATCGGAGGTGTGAGACACTCCAAACGACAGAGCGGGAACCACACAAAGGCCAGCCATAGCAGCCGCCAACGCATCCCACCACACACACGTAGCTACCAGGCCTGGCCCCCAGTGACCACGCACCCACATGCTCCCACGAAGAGTAAAAAAACAAAAAAAATGGATAGACTGGTAAGAAATAAATTACCAAATTCAAAATATGTCAATGAGGCCCAGGGAGCAAAGCCGAAAGTGGCCAGTCAAAGCATGAGTCCATCTTCAACAGGGGCAACAATGCAAGGTATTTTGGTAATGTTGGAGAAGAGATTTGAGGAGTTGGTGAAGGAATTAAAAGTTCAGAGGAGTGAGGAGGAGCAGGATAGAGAATTTCGCAAGGCTTAGAAGGAAAGAGTTAAGAGACTGGAGGAAAATGAAAAACGACTGGTGGATGAGAATGCACACTTGAGAGTGGAGGTTGAAAAATACAAGAGATGGTTGGAGGAGAAAATGGAGAGAGTAGTAAAGGAGAAAGATGACTTTAAGGAAATGATTAGTGAGCAGAATGAAAGGTTTGAAAGGAATGGGAACTGAAGAAAACACAATGGACTGAGTCGAGGGAAGCAGAGATGGTTGGATTACAAGAAATAATTAAAGATCAGTTGAAGGAAGACAAAAAGAAAGGTCCAAGGAACTGGTTAATGTAATGAAGAATAAGGAAACATTGATAAGGGAAATAGCAGAAAAGAAGAAGAGTGTGTTAATATTTGGGATGAAAGAACAAAATATAACATATAAGCCTAAGAGAATTAAGGAAGAATTAAAACGGTAAGAGATCTGTTCAAAAATCTAAATGATGATGAAAAAAAGACCTACAAGAAGAAGTGGAAGAGATCCATAGACTGGGTCCGTAGGAGGGAGTGAGCAGACCGATTAAAGTAGTACTGAAGTCACAACAATCTGCGGAGGATATCCTATATAGAACATCAAAGTTAAGAGAGATAGAAGGTTGTAAAGAGGTGTTTGTGAGAAAGAATAGAAATGAGGAAGAGAGGAGAAGATATAAGGAATTGGTGGAAGAGGCGAGAAGGAAAATGATGAGCGGTCTGAGGAGGAAAGAGAAAAGTTTTTTTGGAGAGTTATAGGAGAGAGAGTCAGAAAGTGGTATGTGGAAAGAAGGAATGCGGAGGAACCCTAGAGGAGCAGTGGTGGACCGTAATGTATACTAATATAGATGGGATACTGTCAAGTAGATTGGAATTGCAAGACTATATGATGGTGGAGAAGCCTGATATAGTGTGTTTGACTGAGACAAAATTGCATGAAAAAACAAAGATAAATTTGGATAATAAATATAATATATGGAGAAAGGATAGAGAGAGTAAAGGTGGAGGAGGAGTTATGATTATGACGAAGAAATAAATAAATGTGGATAAGGTTTGGTATGGGAAGAACAATGCAGAAGTGATAAGCATAAGGATAAAAAGTGATGGAAAAGAATTAATAATCATGGTGACCTATGTACCTCCTAAAACAAATTCTTGGACATTAAGGAATACGACAATATGATCAAGGATACTTTACAGAGTTTGGAAAGTGTATTATCTGGAAAAAAAAGGTGATACTAGTAGGAGATTTTAATTGTAAGGAGGTGGATTGGGAAAATCTAGTAAGTGGTGTTGGAGAGGAAGCATGGGAGAGAGATTTCTTAATCTAATGATGGAAAATATGATGGAACAGAGGGTGAAGGAAAATACTAGATATAGAGGAGATGATGAACCGGCTAGACTGGATTTGGTGTTAACAAGAGAAGTGTACCTATGTGGAGATATACAATACAAATGTCCTTTGGGAAAGAGTGATCATGTGGTTATGGAAATGCAGATAGCAACAACACAGCGAAGGAAAGACGAGACATACAGGAGTGGTAGATTGAATTATAGAAAGATGGACACAGAAAGTTTGAAAAATTATTTCAGAAAATTAGATTGGGAGGAGATGTTACAAATCAGAGAAGTGCAAAAAAAATATGAGATTTTTATGAAATATTATAAAGAAGGAGTTATGAAATTTGTACCAAAGTATAAACCGAGAGAGGAAGGAAGAAAGGATTGGTTTAATGCAACTTGTGTTAAGGCTAAGGAAAAGAGAGATGTGGCTTGGAAAAGATGGAAAAGAGCAGGAATATACTAAATAAGGAGAATTATAGAGTGGCGAGAAATGAGTATGTGAGGGTAAGGAGGAGGAAGAAAGAAAATTTGAAAAGATATTGTAGACAAGAGTAAGGAACATCCAAAATTGTTTTACAGGTTCATAAATGGTAAACTTAAAAGAGAGAGTCCATTGAAAGATTAAAAGGAGAGCAAGGGATAGTAGATGACCCTAAGAATATAGCGGAATTGCTAAATAATAGGTTTCAGCAAGTATTTACTAAAGAAACAATGTTTGTAAAGCCTCAGAATGTACAAGGAAATGTGCACATGGATGACATTAAGATACCTAAAAGGAGTTATATAAAATGTTGGAGGAACTTAAAGATGATAAAGCGATGGGACCAGATGAAGTTTCAGGAAAATTATTGAAGGAGTGTAGAGAAGAATTGATTGATCCATTATATGATATTATAAGGTGTTCATTAGAAACAGGGAAGTACCAGTAGAGTGGAAAAGAGCTGAAGTGGTGCCCATTTATAAGGGAGGCAGTAAGGAAGAGCCTCTTAACTATAGACCTGTGTCTCTAACAAGTGTGGTCGGTAAGATTTGTGAGAGGGTGATAAAGAAATATTGGATACGGTTCCTGGAGGATCATAAGTTATTATCGGATCATCAATTTGGCTTTAGGAAAGGGAGGTCATGTGTAACAAATCTACTGAGCTTTTATTCAAGAGTGGTTGACAAAATACAAGAGAGAGAGGATGGATGGACTGTGTATATTTGGATTTAAAGAAAGCTTTTGACAAGGTACCTCACATGAGACTGCTATGGAAATTAGAGATTTATGGAGGACTGAAAGGAAAAGTGTTAAAGTGGATGGAAAACTACTTGAGATGGAGGGAGATGAGAACGGTAATAAGGGATGCAAAGTCGGACTGGTTGGTGGTGGAGAGTGGAGTCCCACAAGGCTCAGTGCTGGCACCAATACTTTTCCTTGTATATATTAATGACATGCCAGAGGGAGTAAACAGTTATATTAATTTGTTTGCGGATGATGCGAAGTTGTGTAGGTGTGTGAAGAGTGAAGAAGATTGTGAAATTTTACAGGCAGATCTGGATAAGATTTGGGAGTGGAGCAAGAGGTGGCAAATGGAATTTAATCTGAGCAAAAGTCATGTGATGGAGATGGGAAGAGTGGAAGACGGCCAAGAGGGTCATATAAGATGGGTGAAGAAGTAGTGTTGAAAAGGTGGAAAAGGAAAAGGATTTGGGAGTGATAATACAAGACCATGGGCAGTTTGAGGCTCATATTGATAAGATGTTTGGAGAAACGTATAATTTGATAAAAATATTGGATTAGCCTTCCATTATATGGATAAAGATATGATGAAGAAATTAATTAGTACGGTAATTAGACCAAGATTGGAATATGCTGGAGTGGTTTGGTCCCCTTATAAAAAGAAGCATATAAGGAAGTTGGAGAGATTGCAGAGAATGGCAACAAAAATGGTTCCGGAATTGGCAGAAATGACCTATGAGGAGAGATTAAAAGAAATGAATTTGCTTACCTTGGAACAAAGAAGAGAAAGAGGAGATTTAATACAGGTTTATAAACTGTTGAACGGACTGGATGAAGTGGATAATGAGCAAATGATGTTGAGAGAGGAAAACTTAAATAGAACTACGAGATCGCATAGTAAAAAGATAGCCAAGGAATATGCTTGAAGGATGTGAAGAAATATAGTTTCCCACAAAGATGTGTGGAGGTGTGGAATGGTTTGAGTGAGGAGGTGGTGTCAGCGAGGAGTGTGCATAGTTTTAAAGGAAAGTTGGATGTGTAGATATGGAGACGGGCCACACGAGTATGATACCCAGGCCCTGTAAAATTACAACTAGGTGAATACAACTAGGTGAATACACACACACACACACACACACACACACACACACACACACACACACACACACACACACACACACACCACATGCAAGATTACTATGGAAGTTAGAGGAGAAGGGTGGCTTAAAAGGAAGCACATTGAGATGGATAGAAAATTATTTGAGGGGGAGAGAAATAAGGACGATAGTTAAAGATATGAAGTCCAAGAGGAGAGCAGTAGAAAGCGGAGTGCCACAAGGGTCAGTATTGGCACCAATACTTTTCCTCATTTATATTAACGATATGCCAGAAGGAGTGAACAGCTATATAAATCTGTTTGCAGATGATACGAAACTGTGCAGAGTTATAAAGCAAAAAGAGGATTGTGAAATACTGCAAGAAGACCTAAATAAGATATGGGAGGAGCAAAAGTGGAAATGGAATTCAATGTGAACAAAAGCCATGTCATGGAAATGGGAAAGAGTGAAAGACGACCCGTGGGAATCTATAAGATGGGAGATGGAGTAGAACTGGAGAAAGTCAAAAAGGAAAAGGACTTAGGAGTGATGATGGAGGAAAACAATCAACCAGTAAGCCATATTGATAGAATTTTTAGAAACATATAATTTGCTAAGGAATATTGGAGTAGCATTTCACCACATGGACAAAGAAATGATGAAGAAATTGATAAGTACTTTAATAAGACCCAGATTGGAATATGCAGGAGTAGTGTGGACCCTTTATAAAAAGAAACACATAAGGAAATTGGAGAGACTACAAAAAATGGCTACAAGAATGGTTCCAGAATTTGAAGGGATGACATATGAGGAAAGAGTAAAGGCTATGGATCTACCAATCCTGGAACAAAGAAGGGAGAGAGGAGACCTGATACAAGTTTTTAAATTGATCAACGGAATGGACCAAGTGAATAATGAGAAACTGATCCTGAGAGAAGAATATGACATTCGAAGCACAAGATCGCATAGTAAAAAGCTGAGAAAAGGAAGATGTCTGAGAGATGTTAAAAAATATAGTTTCCCACAAAGATGTATTGAGACGTGGAACAGTTTAAATGAAGAAGTAGTGTCTGCAACGAGTGTGCATACTTTTAAAGTAAGATTGGATAAGTGTAGATATGGAGACGGGGCCACACGACCATAAAGCCCAGGCCCTGTAAAACTACAACTAGGTAAATACAACTAGGTAAATACACACACACACATTATACAAGATATAGAGGGGAAGCTGATCCATCAATGCTAGATTTGGTATTTACAAAAAAAACTGGAGCCATATCCAGACATCAAATATCATACTGCAATAGGAAAAAGTGATCATGTGGTCCTAGAAATTGAATTAGAGATCGGCAAATTTTGGAATATAATGAGGGACACAAACACAAGAGATGGAACCACGCTAAATCAAATTTTGGGGGATTAAAAAGTTATTTTGGTAGTATTGATTGGAAAGAAATTATGCATGGAAACACAATTCAAGGAAAGTATGATATATTTCTATACAAGTATAATGATGGGGTAAAGAGATATGTTCCTGAATATAGAGTAAAAAAGAGTAAAAACACCTGGTATAATGCTATATGTGGAAAAGCTAAAAAGTGCAAGGATGCAGCATGGAAAAAAATTAAGAAGGCAATGTAATTAAATAAATAGGAAGCAGTATAAAGAGGCACGAAATGAATACATTAGGATAAGAAGGGAGGAGGAGAGAAACTTTGAAAAGGATGTAGTGAAGAGATGTGAAAAAGAACCCAAGCTTTTTTATAAGTATATAAATGGTAAAATGACAAACAGAGAGACCATTACTAAGTTGACTAAGGAGAATAGGATATACGAAACATCGGAAGAAATGAGTGAACTTATGAATGAGAGCTTTAAATCAGTATTTAATGAAAAGGGAAAGTTTATAAAGCCAATCAACCCAGCGGCACAGTAAGGATTAAGAGACATCGTGGTAAGAAAACAGAAAATTAGAGAATTGCTAGAAAAGGTGGATGTGAGGAAGGCAATGGGACCAGATGGAGTGTCAGGATGGACACTAAGGGAATGCAGTGAGCAACTGGTAGAACCAATTTGCGATGTAATTAACAACTCTTTAAGGGAAGGGAAGGGAAGGTACCAAAGGAATGGAAAAGAGCCAATATAGTCCCATTATACAAAGGAGGAAAAATGACTTGAGCCCCTAAATTATAGACCAGTGTCACTAACTAGTGTGGTGAGTAAGATCTGTGAAATTGTCGTCAAAGATATATAAAAAAAAAAAAAAAAAAAAAAATGGTTGGAATATCTGGAGAGAAATGAAATCATTGATAACTCCCAATTTGGTTTTAGAAAAGGAAGATCATGTATAACAAACTTACTAAGCTTTTATACAAATGTAATAGATGAAGTACATGAAAGAGATGGATGGATGGATGCAGTGTATCTAGATATTAAAAAGGCTTTTGAGAGAGTACCACACAGAAGACTCCTATGGAAAATAGAACACATGGGCAGAATTAAGGGAAATATCTTAAATTGAATGACAGATTACTTAACAGATAGGATAATGAGGACAGTGATAAGAGATACACTATCAAGTTGGAGCACTGTAATCAGTGGCGTACCACAGGGTTCGGTGTTGGCACCAATAATGTTCCAAATATATGTCAAGTATATACAAGAGGGTTTAAGTAGCTACATAAATCTATTTGCAGATGATGCCAAGCTTTTGAGAGTTATAAAAAAAAAAAAAAAAAAATTGTATGGAATTACAGAAAGATATTGATAAGATCTGGAGATGGAGCCAGAAGTGGATATTAGAATCTAATACTAAGAAATGTCATGTAATGGAAATGAGTGAAAGTAATAGAAGATCTACATGGGAATATAAAATGGGAGAAGAGATTATAATGAAAAAAAGAGAAGAGAAAGACCTGGGAGTGATTATACAAGACACCCTGACTCCAAAAATACATATACGTAAATGGATTATTTGCTTCAACATACAAGACACTAACAAACATCAGGGTAGCATTCAATTACATGGATAAAAGTATGATGAAAAGGATATTAACCACTATGATAAGACCTACACTAGAATATGCAGCAGTGGTGTGGTCGCCATATAGGCAGAAAGATATCAAGAGACTAGAAAGGATACAAAGGGCTACTACAAAGATGGTCCCTGAAATAAAAGATCTTACCTATGAAGAAAGACTGAAGGATAAACAGAAAAGAAGAGATCTAATAACGATGGATAAGTTAGTAAACCGTATGGAGAAGATAGATAGACAAGACCTGGTAACACTGACGGAGCAGGGAGACAAAAAAAAAAGAGGACATTCCTAGAAAATCATGAAAAGTCAGTGTCATAGGAATATCAAGAAGTTCAGTTTTCCACATAGGACAGTAGACATCTGGAATGGATTAAGTGAAGAGATTGTAACAGCAGAAAGTGTGCACAAATTTAAGAAGTTAGATAAATGTAGATATGGAGACAGGTCATTATGAGCCCCGCTTGAACCCTGTAACATACAACTAGGTAAATACACATACACACACGAGAAAATTTGTAGTCTGCTATGTCCCACCTAAGACAAGATCTTGGAGTTTAGAGGAGTATGGAGAAGTTCTGAAAGGTAGTGAACACTCACTAACTGTAATATTAGAAAAGAAAAGGAATACTGTAATAATGGAGGACTTCAATTGTAAGGAACTGCACTGGGATGATATGACTACAGAGGGAAATGAGGATTCATGGGGATAATATGGATTCAAGAAAACATCAGATTTAGGAAAATTGAAGAGCCATTGAAACTGGATTTATTATTTACAATGGAACCTGAAATTGTGGATAGTGTAGAGTATAAGACACCTTTGGCAAAAAGTGACCATGTACTAATAGTAGCGACCTTCAAGGAAGTGACTGATAAAGAATGGAATGAAAACAAAGAGAAGGAAGATTCATATATAGCAAAACAAGTTTTAGAGAACTCAAAGACTTTTTCCAAAAGACTGAGTGGACTAAATTTGATAACCAGGCAAGAGTGGAGGAAAAGTGGATGACATTTAAAGAAATTTATAATGACGGAGTGAATAAATATGTAACGAGACTGAAAATTAAAGATAGATATAAGGAAGAATGGTTTAATAGAAAATGTGAAGAAGCAAGACATAGAAGGGATAGAACGTGGAAGGAAGTAGCAAGACTATATTAGAGAAAGGAACAACTATGTTAAAATATGAAGAGATGAAAAGAAAAACTATGAGAAAAAAATAAATAGAAAAATGCAAAGAACAGCCACAGATCTTTTATTGATATATAAATGGAAAGTTGAAAAATAAACAAGAAAAAGAGAAACTAGTTTATGAAAATAATGAATACAGTGATGAATTACAAATGGCAGAAATAATGAATGGACATTGATAAGTTAATTAAGGGAAATAAGATATATGAAACAAAAGAAAAAGTGATTTAACTTATGAATGAGAGCTTTAGATCAGTATTTAATGAAGATGGAGATTTCATGAAACCAAACAATGAAGTGATGCAGGAAAGATTAAGGAATGTTATGGTACATAAACAAAAAAATTAGCAAATTCATAGAGAAGGTGGATGTTAGAAGAGCAATGGGCTTAGGTGGAGTGTCAAGATAGACACTGAGAGAATGTAGATAATAGCTGGTGGAGGTAATCTGGGATGTGATCAACAGATCAATGATGGAAGGCCAGGTACTGAGAGAGTGGAAAAGAGCAAATACAGTGCCTATATACAAAGAACGAAAATAAGACCAAGCCCCTAAATCATAGATCAGTGTCACTGGCTAGTGTTGTGGAAAAGGTCTGTGAAATTATGATCAAAGAAAAGTTAGTGAAATATCTGGAGGAAAAAGAAATCATACACAGCTCCCAATTTAGATTTAAAAAAGGAAGACTGTGTATAATAAATCTACTGAGTTTCTATACGAGTAATAGATGAGGTATAAGGGAGAGATGGATGGGTCAACAGAGTGTATTTGGATATTAAAAAGGTTTTTGACAGTATACTACATAGAATACTCTTATGGAAAATCAAACTCATTGGAGGAATACAGGGAAGTATCTTAAGCTGGGTGAGGGATTACTTAAAAAGAAGAGAAATAAGGACTGTGGCAAGAGACATGTCATCAAAATAGAGCACAGAAACCACTGGCATACCACAAGGGTCAGTGCTGGCACCAATAATGTTCTGAATGTATATTAATGTTATACAAGAGGGCTTGAGTAGTTACTTAAATTTCTTTACAGACAATGCAAAACTCTCAAGAGTGATAAAGAGTTATGAAACTGTATGGAATTGCAGAGATATTGGCAAGATCCAAGCATGGAACCACAAGTGAAAATAAAAAATTCAATGCCAAAAATGACACATGATGGAAATGGGTAAAAATAATACAAAATCGGAGAAGAGATTATAATGAAGAGGAAGAAAGAGAAAGACCTGGGAGTGGTTATAAAAATCATTCTACCACCAGAAAGACACATAAATGGTTTATTTACTTCAACATACAGGACACTAACAAATATCAGGGTGGCATTTAATCACATGGATAAGAGTATGATGAAAAAATCATAACCAATATAAGACCCAGACTTGAATATGCAGCAGCGGTGTGGTCTCCACATATGCAAAAGGATATCAAGAAAGAAGAAAGAATCCAAAGGACAGCTACAAAGATGGTGCCAGAAATGAAGGACCTTACCTATGAAGAAAAACTGAAGGAAATGGGACTACCAACTAAGAAAGATAGACAGGAGAGATCTAATGATGAATGTAAAGATAGTAAACCGTACAGAAAAGACACAGACAAGACCTGATATCACTGATTGAAGATGGAGATAGATGGACAAGATCATCATGAAAAGTTAATGTTTGAGGAACATTAAAAAGCTAAGTTTTCCACATAGAATGGTACATAGATATCTGGAACAGCTTGAGTGTGACAGCAGGAAGTGTGCATAAATTTAAAGAAAAGTTGGATAAAAATAGATATAGAGACAGGTCACTATGAACCCTGCTCCAACCCCATAATATACAACTAAGTAAATACACACACACATACCATTTTCATCAACACGGTAGTCAAATATAGAATCATTAGGTCCTCTAGTGCACTCAGGCAGGTCTAGATGAAGGTGGTTACTCTTCATGTGGTCCTCAAGGCGAGCTCGGTCCATCAGTTCTAGCAAGGCACCCACACTCCACATCATGGCAAACACAAACAGTCGGTGGATGTACTCCTGGATGGGTGCCTGCTGTGTCTGATGGGCAAACAGTCAGTCATCAGTTTTTAGCATAATTGAGATGCTCACCAAGATATGCAAAAAATAAAGTCTATTTAACTGATTATCCTTTATCTCTATTTACCATATGGATGGCCAAGATAAAAGCATCTCACACTCATACATACATCATTCAGACTCTTAGCTTTTGAGTGGTATAAAATTGACAATTTAAAGATTTATATCATGTCTTGAAAAACTTGCAATACTGATTTGTGTAGAGTAAGTCAATGAATCTGACAATGTGATGCACCAGACAGTTTTTAACCCTCAGAAAATTTTTCTCATATCTGTCCATTGAATAATCATTCTAATATCCCATATTTTTTAAATTCATGCAATGATTGTGTTCTGGCTGAGTTAGAGTGTAAACAAAATGTTTAATGAAATACGATAAGTGTAGTATCGCATTTTTCTGGCGATATGAATCTTCATTAAAAGGGATCAAGTTTGTTTTTTGGTAGCAAATAATATATACAGTAACCCACACATAAGCTGGACGAATTGGTGGCAAGGCAAATCAGAGTAATTAAAAAATTTGAATTACCCGAAGGACTTTTTTTCTTCTTCCTACATTTAGCATGCGTTACCACTAACAATTGGGATGACTATGTAATGCATTGCGTACTACATAAATGGTGCATGCACACACATATACATGTGGAGTACACACACACACACACACACACACGGGACATCGTCGATGGCGGATGTGGTCGCTGAGCTCCAGAGCAATCATCTCTAATTCTACAGTTACCATTGCCTAAGAGTAACCAAGGTGGGAAAGGAGCTTGTAATGTTTGTCCCGTCTCCATATAGTCATGTTAACTGTTGATTAGCAAAATAATATCCAGGGAAGGTGAATATAAACTGTAGCCTGCGTTTGAGCCATCAGCTGGTTTGTTTACATCTGCGCAACATGGCGGCCGTGAACTCGAAAGATGAATCAGACTTCACAGGATTTCAAGGAATAATGGAGAAGAGCGTTTATGTCAAGAAAATTCTGGAGTTGGAAGGTAAAATTGAAAACTGTTTGAAAAGTATGGGGCCTGGAAACGAGTTATGACAATGTAATGAAAAGTGCCGATATGAAGAAGGAAAATGAAGTACTGAAAGAGGAAGTTAAGCTAATTAAAGTGAATTGTGACAAATGTGGAGAATCTCTAGGAAAAGTGATGGAGAAGCAGGCTGAATGGAAAAAGTCAGGAAGTGGAAAGAAAGGAGGTAAATTACAAAGTTGCAAGTCTGGAAAAGGAAATCAAAGAGTCTGGGGAGAAAACTTTGGGCCTTGCTGAAATTATAGATCAACAGATCATAGAAGAGAAGATTGCTGAGAAAGTGGTGAAGGTTATTAAGTCAAATGAGACATTGGTGAGGGAAACTGTAGACAAAAAGAGATGTGTGGTGATATTTGGTGTGGAGGAGGATAAGACACCGAGTAAAATGGAGAGAGAGAAAACATAAAAAGGTGATAAATAATATCATTAATGTGGTGCAGGAGGAGGAAAAGACCTAGTACAAGAAATAGAGGACTTCCATAGAATTGGAAAGTTCACAAGAGAAGGTATGAGGCCAATAAGAATCAAACTTAAGTCACAAAAGGATGTAGATGAATTGGTGGAGAAGTCATGGAGGCTAGCCCAGCAGGAAACAACAAGGAAGATTTGGTTGAGAAGAGATCTCGGTGAAAAGGAAAGAGAAATGTTAAATGAGTTGAGAAAGGAGGCTTTGAAAAAAATGAAGAGAGGACAGAAGAGGAGAAGAAAGAGTTTTTCTGGAGAATCTTGGATATGAGACTGAGGAAGTGGTTCATAACCCAGAAAAGTACAGCAAGAAAGGACTAAAGAAACTTACGATGAGCGGAATGTAATGTATTCCAACATAAATGGAGTGATATCGGGATTTTAGAACTCAACGATTACTTGAGGGACAAGAACCCAGATATTGTGGGTCTTACTGAAACAAAACTGAGAGAGGGAGAAGACCTGATGATGGTTGGAGAAGGAAATATAATGTTTGGAAAAGAAATAGAGTAGGTAAGATGGGAGGAGGAGTGATGTTGCTGGTTAAAAAGATATAAAGGTGGATCAAGTGAAAGAAGGTATGGGAAAGGCAGAAGTGCTAAAGATCAGAGCAGAAACTAATGAAGGAAAAAGAGGCACTACATAGTGGTGTACGTACCACCTAAGACAAATGCATGGTCAGTACAGGAATATGAAGAAATGATAAGTGATACAGGAACATGTCTGGAAGAAATGTTGGGTGGCTGTGAACGAACTATAATGATGGGAGATTTTAATTGTAAAGAGGTGTGTTGGGAGGACTGGTCAATGGAAGGATCAGAGACAACATGGGGAAATACACTATTGACACTGGCAATGGAAAATGTGTTAACTCAGTGGGTCAAAGAAGATACTAGGTTTGGAGGAGAGGGAGCATCGTCAAGACTGGACTTGGTCTTTAGTACAGAGCCAATGGTCATTGAGGAGATGAGGGTGGAGTGCCCTTTAGCAAAGAGTGATCATGCAGTTTTGGAGTTCAAGGTGATAGATGAAGAGAAATCTAGAAGAAATGAAGAATATAAAGTGGGAAGATGGAATTATGCCAAGACAGATTTTGGAAACCTAAAGAAATTCTTTCAAGAGACAAATTGGATGAAATTCAAGAGTGCTAAGGAGCAAATGAAAAGTGGAAGGAATTTATAAAAATATACAAAGAAGGTGAGAAAAATTTGTACCAATAAGACAACATAGAGAAGTTGGAAAGCAGGACTGGTTTAACGATAGATGTGAAAAGGCTAGAACAAGAAAAGAGGATGCATGGAAGAGGTGGAGAAGGAAAAGACGGATTAAGCAGTGGAAAGTTACAAAAGAGCAAGAAATGAATATGTGTTGATTAGAAGAGAAGAAAGAAAGAAACAAGAAAAGGATATAATTGATAAATGTAAAGACCAACCAAGGCTTTTTACAGACATGTGAACAACAACATCAAAAATAGAGAAAGTATTGAAAGTTTAGAAGTAAATGGAGTATGCAGTGAAGATCCCAGGAAATGGCAGAGGCTATGAATGGATGCTTTCGGAAGGTATTCACAAAGGAGACTGCTTTTGACAAACCACTGGTAATGGAACAGAAAGGGATTATGAAGGAGTTTCAAGTAACTGTGGAGGAGATCAAGAATATGATGGGGAGTTTAGAAGTGAGAAAAGCTGTGGGACCTGATGGGGTATCAGGATGGATTTTAAGAGAATGCAGGAGCAACTGGCAGAAAAAGTTTGTGAAGTAATTGATGCCTCATTAAGGGAAGGTGTAGTGCCCCAAGACTGGAAAAGAGCTAACATTGTCCCAATCTATAAATCAGGTAACAAGAGAGACCCATTGAACTATAGACCAGTGTCACTTACAAGTGTGGTAGCTAAGATGTGTGAGAGGGTGGTGAAGAATAGATGGACAGACTTCTTGGAGAAAATGACATACTTTGTGAGTGTCAATTTGGTTTTAGAAAAGGGCGTTCATGCACGACAAACCTGATATGTTACTATTCGAGGGTGATAGATGTAATACAGGAAAGAGATGGTTGGGCTGATGGAATATATCTGGATTTAAAAAAGGCCTTTGATAAGGTACCACACCGGAGACTGATCTGGAAACTTGAAATGGTAGGAGGAGTGCATGGCAGTTTACTAAAATGGATGGAAGACTTTTGGTAGGAAGAGAAATGAGAACAATAATTAAGGACAGACCATCAGAATGGGGCTTGGTGGAGAGTGGAGTTCCACAGGGATCAGTGTTGGCACCAGTAATGTTCGCGGTCTACATAAATGACATGGTGGATGGGGTGTCCAGTTATGTGAGCCTATTTGCAGACGATGCAAAATTGTTAAGAAAAGTGAGATGTGACAAAGATTGCGAACTACTCCAGGAAGACTTGGACAGAATATGGAAATGGAGCTGTACATGGCAAATGGAGTTCAACACGACAAAATGCAAGAAAATAGAGTTTGGCAAGAGTGAAAGAAGAATCAGGAGTATGTACAAGATAGGAAATGAAGACATAAAACCAGTCATGAAGAAAAGACCTTGGGGTGACAATTACCAATGACCTATCGCCAGAGAGACATATAAACAAAATAATTGGAGAAGTATTGAACTTATTGAGGAACATAAGAGTGGCGTTCGATATTTAGATGAAGAAATGATGAAGAAAATAATTACTGCAATGATAAGACCGAGGCTTGAATATGCAACAATACAGTGGGCTCCGAACTTAAAGAAACACATAAGGAAACTAGAGAAAGTACAGAGGGCTGCAACAAAATGGTGCCTGACTTAAGAGATTTGACTTATGAAGACAGACTGAAAAGAATGCAACTTCCGACCCTGGAAAACAGAAGAGAAAGGGGAGACCTGATAGCAATATACAGAGTGATGATTGGCATGGAAAAATGGATAGGGAAGATCTGTGTATGTGGAATGAAAGAATGTCGAGAGGGCATGGGAAAAACTAAAATGGCCACTTATAGGAGAGATGTGAAAAAATATAGCTTCCCTCATAGAAGGGTGGAAGCATGGAATAGTTTAGACGTGGAAGTGGTCAACGCAAGGAATATTCATGATTTTAAGAAAAAGCTGGACATTAATAGATATGGAGACAGGACAACACGAGCATAGCTCTTTTCCCGTATGTTACAATTAGGTAAATACAATTAGGTAAATACACACACACACTATTTGATAGAGTCTTAACTATCGAACGTAAATTAGATAAATTGATAAAGGAGAGTATGGGAATGAAAGAGAATGAAGAACAGGATAAAGAGCTCCAGAAATTGAAAGAAAGGATAAAAAGAGTGGAAGAAAACGAAACTAGGCTAAGAACCGAAAATGAAGAATTAAAAGTCCAAATAGCGAACTATAAGAAATTGATGGAAGAAGGACTTGGTAAAGCCGAGAAAGAAAAAGAAAAGCTAAAAGATCTAGTTAACAAAGAAGAAGAAAGAGTACAAGATGTGATTAAAAAAGAAGTACAAGCATGGAGAATCCAAGATAAGAAAGACAAGGAATCATTTCAAGAAGTATTTCAAGAACAGTTAAAAGAAAGAGATGAAAATATGACAAGCAAAATGATAAGAGTCCTCAAGAAAAGAGAAAATTTAGTAAGAGAAATTGGAAAAAAGAAGAGTGTAATTATTTTTGGACTGAAAGAAAAAATGTTAAATATAGACCAAGAAGGAAAAGACGAAATGAAATCAGTAAAGACCTACTAAAACATCTGAATGACGAGGATAGACAGAACTTAGAAAAGGAAGTAGAAGAAATCCATAGAATGGGACCATATCAAGAAGGAACAGTGAGACCAATTAAGATATTACTAAAATCACAAGCAGCAGCAGAAGAAGTACTATATAGAAAACGAAACTCAGAGAAACAGAAGGTTGCAAAGATATATATATAAAGAAAAATAGAAACGAGGAGGAAAGGAAGAGACACAATGAACTGGTGGCAGAAGCAAGAGAAAAATAATGAAAGGTCAGAGGAGGAGAAGAAGGCCTTTTTTGGAGAATTATAGAGACAGGATAAGGAAATGGTATATAAAAGAGAAAGAAGAGAAAAGAATGGAGAAAGTTTAACTAAATATGATAAGAACAAGAGATTAAAAATGATGTATACAAACATAGATGGGATTTTATCTAATAAATTAGAATTAAGAGATTACATAAAAAAAGAAGAACCAGATATTGTATGCCTGGTGGAAACAAAGTTAAATGAGGCAATAAAAATAGACATAGATAAAAGGTATAATATATGGAGGAGAGACAGAGTGGATAAAGGAGGAGGAGGAGTCATGATGATGTTAAGGAAGGAGATAGTGGTAAATCAAGTGGAGTTTGGGGAAGGAAAATCAGAAATACTGTATGTTAAGATGCATATTAACAAAAAGGAGTTAACAGTCATTGGAACATATGTGCCACCAAAAACAAACTCATGGACTAACCAAGAATATAGAGACATGATAGATGACACAATAAGGAGTCTTACAAGAATCATTAAGGAGAGGAGAAAAGTGATATTGGTAGGAGATTTCAACTGTAAGGAGGTAGACTGGGAAAATTATGAAAGTGGTATGGGGGAAGATGCCTGGGGAGATAGATTCCTGAACCTAATGATAGATAATTTGATGGTCCAAAGAGTAAAGGAAAACACAAGATTCAGAGGAAACGATGAGCCGGCAAGATTAGACCTAGTTTTTACAAGGGATATACCAATTAACGATGATATAAGATACAAGTGCCCATTGGGAAAGAGTGACCATGTAATATTAGAGATGGATATAGAAGAAGGAAAGGAAGATAGAGATGAATCATACAAAGGAGACCGATTAAATTACAGAAAGGCTGATATTGAGAATCTCAAGAACTATTTTAAAACGTAAACTGGGAGGAGATGGAAAACTCATTAACGGTTCAAGAGAAATATAACTTATTTTGGAAATATACAAAACTGTGGTCAGGAATATGTTCCAAATATAGACCTAAAGAAGAAGGAAAGAAAGATTGGTTTAATGCAAGATGTGCTAGGGCAAAGGAGAAACGAGATGGAGCATGGAAAAGGTGAAGAAACAGAAATCCAGAAAATAAGGAAAACTTCAAAACAGCAAGAAATGAATATGCTAAGGTGAGAAAGGAAGAAGAAAAGAACTATGAAAAGGACATTGTCGAAAAATGTAAGGAACAACCAAAATTGTTCTACAGATTCATAAATGGAAAAATAAGACAAAAAGAAACAATAGAAAGGTTAAAAGGAGAAAACGGAATGGTGGAAGACCCAAAAAGTATGGCAGAACTGTTAAATAGTAAATTTCATGAGGTCTTTACTAAGGAATCCAAATTTGAAAGACCACAGGGTAATAGAGAGACTGTCTATATGAAAGAGATTAAAGTAACCAAGCTTGAAATAAAAAGTTGATGACGGAATTGGATGAGGAGAAGGCAATGGGACCGGATGAAGTCTCAGGCAGAATACTGAAAGAATGTAGGGAAGAACTAGCAAGTCCAATATACAACATCATAAAATGCTCAATAGAAAATGGAACAGTGCCAGTGGAGTGGAAAAGAGCTGAGGTGGTTCCCATATATAAGAGCGGAAGGAAGGAAGAACCTTTAAATTACAGGCCGGTATCACTAACTAGTGTAATATGCAAGATGTGTGAAAAGTAATAAAGAAGCAATGGATCGAGTTTCTTGAAGACAACAAAATATTATCAAATAGCCAATTTGGTTTTAGAAAAGGTCAGTCATGTGTGACAAATTTATTGAGTTTCTACTCTAGAATAGTTGATAAAGTACAAGAGAGAGAGGAATGGGTTGACTGTATTTATTTAGATCTAAAAAAGGCTTTTGATAAAGTGCCACATGAAAGATTATTATGGAAGTTAGAGGAGAAGGGTGGCTTTAAAGGAAGCACATTGAGATGGATGAAGAATTACTTAAGGGGGAGAGAAATAAGGACGATAGTTAAAGATATGAAGTCCAAGTGGAGAACAGTAGACAGCGGAGTGCCACAGGGGTTAGTATTGGCACCAATACTTTTTCTCGTATATATAAATGACATGAATGGAATGGACCAAGTGGATAATGAGAAACTGATCTTGAGAGAAGAATATGACATCCGAAGCACAAGATCGCATAGTAAAAAGCTGAGAAAGGCAAGATGTCTGAGAGATATTAAAAATATAGTTTCCCGCAGAGATGTAATGAGACGTGGAACAGTTTAGATGAAGAAGTAGTGTCTGCAAAGAGTGTGCACACTTTTAAAGTAAGATTGGATAAGTGTAGATATGGAGACGGGGCTACACGAGCATAAAGCCCAGGCCCTGTAAAACTAGAACTAGGTAAATACAACTAGGTAAATACACATGAGACATGGTAGAGGAAGGACGCACTGGCGCCGTTCCGAAAAGCAGCTGATCTTCACTACATACCGGTTGTACAGTTTTTACAATGGCCTGGGCAGGTAGTGTGGTCTCATTTTTCTCCGTGAAATCAAGTATTAAGGAATGATGAGCGAAAAAGAGATACCATCAAAATGCAGACGTGAGATTGGAGAAGGTGGGAAAGCTGATGATGACTATGCTGATGTGGGTGAGCCTGGATTCGAAGCTTTCGATACAACGACCACTTCACTACTAAAAAGTGAGTCAAATATTGAATATAAACTGGATAAACTGATAAAGGAGAAGATGGAAATGAAAGAGAATGAAGAACAGGATAAAGAGTTTATAAAACTGAGAGAAAGGATAAAAAAAAGTGGAAGAAAACGAAGCTAGGCTAAGAGCGGAAAACGAAGAACTAAAAAAGGAAGTAGCTAACTACAAGAAGCAGATGGAAGAAGGACTTGGTAAAGCCGAGAAAGAAAAAGAGAAGCTGAAAGATCTAGTAAACAAGGAAGAGGAAAGAGTACAGAACGTGATTAAAAAAAAAAGTACAAGCATGGAGAGTCTAAGATAAGAAAGATAAGGCTGATTTTCAGGAGGTGATTCAAGAACAACTTAAAGAAAAAGAAGAAAATATGACAAGCAAAATGATAGGAGTCCTCAAGACAAAAGAAAATTTAGTTAGAGAAATTGCAGAAAAAAAGAAGAGTGTAGTCGTATTTGGAATAAAAGAAAAAAATATATATAGACCAAAAGGAGAAAAAAGAAGAAATGAAATCTGTCAAAGATCTACTGAAAAATCTAAACGACGAAGATAGGCAGAATTTGGAAGAGGAAGTAGAAGAAATAAACAGAATGGGACCATATCAAGAAGGAAAAACGAGACCAATTAAAATACTACTAAAATCACAAGCAGCAACAGAAGAAATATTATATAGAACAACAAAACTTAGAGAAACAGAAGGCTGCAAGGATATCTATATAAAGAAAAATAGAAATGAGGAAGAAAGGAAGAGATACAATGAACTGGCAGCAGCAGTAAGGGAAAAGAATAATGAAAGGTCAGAAGAGGAGAAGGCATTTTTTTGGAGAAATCTAGGAAACAGGATAAAAAAAATGGTATATAAACGAGAAGGAAGAGAAAAAAGTGGAACAAGTTTAACTAAAATTGATAAAGGCAAAAGACTAAAAATGATGTAAACGAACATAGACGGGGTTTTATCAAGTAAATTAGAATTAAGAGATTACATAAGGAAAGAAAATCCAGATATTGTATGCCTGGCTGAAACAAAACTAAATAAGGCAATCAAAATAGACTTGGACAATAGGTATAATGTATGGAGAAGAGACAGAGTGGGTAAAGGAGGAGGAGGAGTCATGATTATGTTAAGGAAAGAGATAGTGATAAATGAAATGGAATGTGGGGAAGGAAAAGCAGGAGTATTGTATATTAAGATGCATATTAATAAAAAATTGATAACAATAATTGTAACATATGTGCCACCAAAAACAAATTCATGGACCAATCAAGAATATAAAGACATGATAGATGACACAATAAGGAGTCTAATGAGAATCGCTAAAGAAAGGAGAAAAGTAATATTAGTAGGATATTTCAACTGTAAAGAAGTGGACTGGGAAAATTATGAAAGTGGTATGGGGGAAGAAGCCTGGGGAGAAAGATTCTTGAACCTAATGATAGACAATATGATGGACCAGAGACTAAAGGAATGCACAAGATTCAGAGGAAACGACAAGCCGGCGAGATTGGACCTAGTTTTTACAAGGGGTATACAAATGAATGATGATATAAGATATAAGTGCTCATTGGGAAAGACTGACCATGCAATATTAGAAATAGATATAGAAGAGGGAAAGGAAGATAGAGACGATTCATACAAAGGAGACCGATTAAATTACAGAAAGGCTGATATTGAGAATCTCAAGAACTATTTTAAAAACGTAGACTGAGAGGAGATGGAAAACTCAGAGACAATGCAAGACATATATAACTTATTTTTGGAAATATACAAAACAGGAGTGAGGGAATATGTCCCAAAATATAAACCGAAAGAAGAAGGAAAGAAAGATTGGTTTAATGCAAGGTGTGCCAAGGCAAAGGAGAAAAGAGATGGAGCATGGAAAAGGTGGAGGAGAAATAGGAATCCAGCAAATAAGGAAATCTTCAAAGCAGCAAGAAATTAATATGTTAAGGTGAGGAAGGAAGAGGAAAAGAACTTCAAAAAAGACATTGTCAAAAAATGTAAGGAGCAACCAAAATTGTTCTATAGATTCATAAATGGAAAAATTAGGCAAAAAGAAACAATAGAAAGGTTAAAAGGAGAGAACGGGATGGTGGAAGACCCAAAAAGTATGGCAGAACTATTAAATAAAAAATTCCAGGAGGTGTTTACTAAGGAATCCAAATTCGAGAGACCACAGAGTAATAGAGAGACAATCTATATGAAAGAGATTAAAGTAACCAAGCTTGAAATAAAAGAGTTAATGAAGAAACTGGATGAAGAGAAGGCAATGGGACCAGATGAAGTCTCAGGCAGAATACTGAAAGAATGTAGGGAAGAACTAGCAAGTCCCATATACAACATCATAAAATGCTCAATAGAAAATGGAACAGTACCAGTAGAATGGAAAAGAGCTGAGGTGGTTCCCATATATAAGAGCGGAAGGAAGGAAGAACCTTTAAATTACAGACCAGTACCACTAACTAGTGTAATACGCAAGATGTGTGAAAGAATAATAAAGAAACAATGGATTGAGTTCCTTGAAGACAACAAATTAATATCAAATAGCCAATTTGGTTTTAGAAAAAGATGGTCTTGTGTAACTAATTCATTGAGTTTCTATTCTAGAATAGTTGATAGAGTACAAGAAAGAGAGGGATGTGTTGACTGTATTTATTTGGATTTAAAAAAGGCGTTTGACAAAGTGCCACATGCAAGATTACTGTGGAAGTTAGAGGAGAAAGGTGGCTTAAAAGGAAGTACATTGAGATGGATAGAAAATTATTTGAGGGGGAGAGAAATAAGGACGGTAGTTAAAGATATGAAGTCAAAGTGGAGAGCAGTAGAAAGCAGAGTGCCACAGGGGTCAGTATTGGCACCAATACTTTTCCTCATTTATATTAACGACATGCCAGGAGTGAACAGCTACATAAATTTATTTGCGGATGATACGAAACTGTGCAGAGTTATAGAGCAAAAGGAGGATTGTGAAATACTGCAGGAAGACCTAAATAAGATCTGGGAATGGAGTAAGAAGTGGGAAATGGAATTCAATGTGAACAAAAGTCATGTCATGGAAATGGGAAAGAGTGAAAGACGACCTGTGGGAATCTATAAGATGGGAGATGGAGTAGAACTGGAGAAAGTCAAAAGGGAAAAGGACTTAGGAGTGACGATGGAAGAAAACAATCAACCAGTAAGCCATATTGATAGAATTTTTAGAGAAACATATAATTTGCTAAGGAATATTGGAGTAACATTTCACTACATCGACAAAGAAATGATGAAGAAATTGATAAGTACTATAATAAGACCCAGATTGGAATATGCAGGAATAGTGTGGACCCCTCATAAAAAGAAACATATAAGGAAATTGGAGAGGCTACAAAGAATAGCTACAAGAATGGTTCCAGAATTTGAAGGGATGACATATGAGGAGAGACTAAAGGCTATGGATCTACCAACTGGAACAAAGAAGGAGAGAGAGACCTGATACAAGTTTATAAATTGATCAATGGAATGGACCAAGTGGATAATGAGAAACTGATCCTGAAAGAAGAACATGACATCCGAAGCACAAGATCGCATAGTAAAAAGCTGAAAAAAGGAAGATGTCTGAGAGATATTAAAAAATATAGTTTCCCGCAGAGATGTGTTGAGATGTGGAACAGTTTAGATGAGGAAGTGGTGTCTGCAACGAGTGTGCACACTTTTAAAGTAAGATTGGATAAGTGTAGATATGGAGACGGGGCCACACAAGCATAAAGCCCAGGCCCTGTAAAACTACAACTAGGTAAATACACACACACACACACACACACACACACACACACACACACACACACACACACACACACACACACACACAGAAGAGAAAGGGGAGACCTGATAGCAATATACAGAGTGATGATTGGCATGGAAAAATGGATAGGAAGATCTGTGTATGTGGAATGAAAGAATGTCGAGAGGCATGGGAAAAACTAAAATGGCCACTTATAGGAGAGATGTGAAAATATAGCTTCATAGAAGGGTGGAAGCATGGAATAGTTTAGACGGAAGTGGTCAACAAGGAATATTCATGATTTTAAGAAAAGCTGGACATTAATAGATATGGAGACGGGACAACATGAGCATAGCTCTTTTCCCGTATGTTACAATTAGGTAAATACAATTAGGTAAATACACACACACACACACACACACACACACACACACAACACACACACACATGAAGAAGCATGGGGAGAGAGATTTCTTAATCTAATGATGGAAAATATGATGGAACAGAGGGTGAAGGAAAATACTAGATATAGAGGAGATGATGAACCGGCTAGACTGGATTTGGTGTTAACAAGAGAAGTGTACCTATGTGGAGATATACAATACAAGTGTCCTTTGGGAAAGAGTGATCATGTGGTTATGGAAATGCAGATAGCAACAACACAGCGAAGGAAGGACGAGACATACAGGAGTGGTAGATTGAATTATAGAAAGATGGACACAGAAAGTTTGAAAAATTATTTCAGAAAATTAGATTGGGAGGAGATGTTACAAATCAGAGAAGTGCAAAAGAAATATGAGATTTTTATGAAATATTATAAAGAAGGAGTTATGAAATTTGTACCAAAGTATAAACCAAGAGAGGAAGGAAGAAAGGATTGGTTTAATGCAACTTGTGTTAAGGCTAAGGAAAAGAGAGATGTGGCTTGGAAAAGATGGAAAAGAGCAGGAATATACTAAATAAGGAGAATTATAGAGTGGCAAGAAATGAGTATGTGAGGGTAAGGAGGAGGAAGAAAGAAAATTTGAAAAGATATTGTAGACAAGAGTAAGGAACATCCAAAATTGTTTTACAGGTTCATAAATGGTAAACTTAAAAGAGAGAGTCCATTGAAAGATTAAAAGGAGAGCAAGGGATAGTAGATGACCCTAAGAATATAGCGGAATTGCTAAATAATAGGTTTCAGCAAGTATTTACTGAAGAAACAATGTTTGTAAAGCCTCAGAATGTACAAGAAAATGTGCACATGGATGACATTAAGATACCTAAAAAGGAGTTATATAAAATGTTGGAGGAACTTAAAGATGATAAAGCGATGGGACCAGATGAAGTTTCAGGAAAATTATTGAAGGAGTGTAGAGAAGAATTGATTGATCCATTATATGATATTATAAGGTGCTCATTAGAAACAGGGGAAGTACCAGTAGAGTGGAAGAGAGCTGAAGTGGTGCCCATTTATAAGGGAGGCAGTAAGGAAGAGCCTCTTAACTATAGACCTGTGTCTCTAACAAGTGTGGTCGGTAAGATTTGTGAGAGGGTGATAAAGATTGGATACGGTTCCTGGAGGATCATAAGTTATTATCGGATCATCAATTTGGCTTCAGGAAAGGGAGGTCATGTGTAACAAATCTACTGAGCTTTTATTCAAGAGTGGTTGACAAAATACAGGATGGACTGTGTATATTTGGATTTAAAGAAAGCTTTTGACAAGGTACCTCACAAGAGACTGTTATGGAAAGTAGAGATTTATGGAGGACTGAAAGGAAAAGTGTTAAAGTGGATGGAAAACTACTTGAGATGGAGGGAGATGAGAACGGTAATAAGGGATGCAAGGTCGGACTGGTTGGTGGTGGAGAGTGGAGTCCCACAAGGCTCAGTGCTGGCACCAATACTTTTCCTGGTATATATAAATGACATGCCAGAGGGAGTAAACAGTTATATTAATTTGTTTGTGGATGATGCGAAGTTGTGTAGGTGTGTGAAGAGTGAAGAAGATTGTGAAATTTTACAGGCAGACCTGGATAAGATTTGGGAGTGGAGCAAGAGGTGGCAAATGGAATTTAATCTGAGCAAAAGTCATGTGATGGAGATGGGAAAGAGTGGAAGACGGCCAAGAGGGTCATATAAGATGGGTGAAGAAGTAGTGTTGAAAAAGGTGGAAAAGGAAAAGGATTTGGGAGTGATAATACAAGACCATGGGCAGTTTGAGGCTCATATTGATAAGATGTTTGGAGAAACGTATAATTTGATAAAAATATTGGATTAGCCTTCCATTATATGGATAAAGATATGATGAAGAAATTAATTAGTATGGTAATTAGACCAAGATTGGAATATGCTGGAGTGGTTTGGTCCCCTTATAAAAAGAAGCATATAAGGAAGTTGGAGAGATTGCAGAGAATGGCAACAAAAATGGTTCCGGAATTGGCAGAAATGACCTATGAGGAGAGATTAAAAGAAATGAATTTGCCTACCTTGGAACAAAGAAGAGAAAGAGGAGATTTAATACAGGTTTATAAACTGTTGAATGGACTGGATGAAGTGGATAATGAGCAAATGATGTTGAGAGAGGAAAACTTAAGTAGAACTACAAGATCGCATAGTAAAAAGATAGCCAAGGAATATGCTTGAAGGATGTGAAAAATATAGTTTCCCACAAAGATGTGTGGAGGTGTGGAATGGTTTGAGTGAGGAGGTGGTGTCAGCAAGGAGTGTGCATAGTTTTAAAGGAAAGTTGGATGTGTGTAGATATGGAGACGGGGCCACACGAGTATGATACCCAGGCCCTGTAAAATTACAACTAGGTGAATACAACTAGGTGAATACACACACACACACACACACACACACACACACACACACACACACACACACGGGACATCGTCGATGGCGGAGGTGGTCGCTGAGCTCCAGAGCAATCATCTATAATTCTACAGTTACCTAAGAGTAACCAAGGTGGGAAAGGAGCTGGTAATGTTTGTCCCGTCTCCATATAGTCATGTTAACTGTTGATTAGCAAAATAATGTCCAGTGAAGGTAAATATAAACTGTAGCCTGCGTTTGAGCCATCAGCTGGTTTGTTTACGTCTGCGCAACATGGCGGCCGTGAACTCGAAAGAGGAATCAGACTTCACAGGGTTTCAAGGAATAATGGAGAAGAGCGCTTATGTGAAGAAAATTCTGGAGTTAGAAGGTAAAATTGAAAACTGTTTGAAAAGTATGAGGGCCTGGAAACGAGTTATGACAATGTAAAGAGAGACTGTGCCGATATGAAGAAGGAAAATGCAGCACTGAAAGAGGAAGTTAAGCTAATTAAAGTGAATTGCGAAAATGTGGAGAATCTCTAGGAAAAGTGATGGAGAAGCAGGCTGAATGGAAAAAGTCAGGAAGTGGAAAGAAAGGAGGTAAATTACAAAGTTGCAAGTCTGGAAAAGGAAATCAAAGAGTCAGGGGAGAAAACTTTGGGCCTTGCTGAAATTATAGATCAACAGATCATAGAAGAGAAGATAGCTGAGAAAGTGGTGAAGGTTATTAAGTCAAATGAGACATTGGTGAGGGAAACTGTAGACAAAAAGAGATGTGTGGTGATATTTGGTGTGGAGGAGGATAAGACACCGAGTAAAATGGAGAGAGAGAAAACATAAAAAGGTGATAAATAATATCATTAATGTGGTGCAAGAGGAGGAAAAGACCTAGTACAAGAAATAGAGGACTTCCATAGAATTGGAAAGTTCACAAGAGAAGGTATGAGGCCAATAAGAATCAAACTTAAGTCACAAAAGGATGTAGATGAATTGGTGGAGAAGTCATGGAGGCTAGCCCAGCAGGAAACAACAAGGAAGATTTGGTTGAGAAGAGATCTCGGTGAAAAGGAAAGAGAAATGTTAAATGAGTTGAGAAAGGAGGCTTTGAAAAAAATGAAGAGAGGACAGAAGAGGAGAAGAAAGAGTTTTTCTGGAGAATCTTGGATATGAGACTGAGGAAGTGGTTCATAACCCAGAAAAGTACAGCAAGAAAGGACTAAAGAAACTTACATATGAGCGAAATGTAATGTATTCCAACATAAATGGAGTGATATCGGGATTTTAGAACTCAACGATTACTTGAGGGACAAGAACCCAGATATTGTGGGTCTTACTGAAACAAAACTGAGAGAGGAGAAGACCTGATGAAGGTTGGAGAAGGGAAATATAACGTTTGGAAAAGAAATAGAGTAGGTAAGATGGGAGGAGGAGTGATGTTGCTGGTTAAAAAGATATAAAGGTGGATCAAGTGAAAAAGGTATGGGAAAGGCAGAAGTGCTAAAGATCAGAGCAGAAACTAATGAAGGAAAAAGAGGCACTACATAGTGGTGTACGTACCACCTAAGACAAATGCATGGTCAGTACAGGAATATGAAGAAATGATAAGTGATACAGGAACATGTCTGGAAGAAATGTTGGGTGGCTGTGAACGAACTATAATGATGGGAGATTTTAATTGTAAAGAGGTGTGTTGGGAGGACTGGTCAATGGAAGGATCAGAGACAACATGGGGAAATACACTATTGACACTGGCAATGGAAAATGTGTTAACTCAGTGGGTCAAAGAAGATACTAGGTTTGGAGGAGAGGGAGCATCGTCAAGACTGGACTTGGTCTTTAGTACAGAGCCAATGGTCATTGAGGAGATGAGGGTGGAGTGCCCTTTAGCAAAGAGTGATCATGCAGTTTTGGAGTTCAAGGTGATAGACGAAGAGAAATCTAGAAGAAATGAAGAATATAAAGTGGGAAGATGGAATTATGCCAAGACAGATTTTGGAAACCTAAAGAAATTCTTTCAAGAGACAAATTGGATGAAATTCAAGAGTGCTAAGGAGCAAATGAAAAGTGGAAGGAATTTATAAAAATATACAAAGAAGGTGAGAAAAATTTGTACCAATAAGACAACATAGAGAAGTTGGAAAGCAGGACTGGTTTAACGATAGATGTGAAAAGGCTAGAACAAGAAAAGAGGATGCATGGAAGAGGTGGAGAAGGAAAAGACGGATTAAGCAGTGGGAAAGTTACAAAAGAGCAAGAAATGAATATGTGTTGATTAGAAGAGAAGAAAGAAAGAAACAAGAAAAGGATATAATTGATAAATGTAAAGACCAACCAAGGCTTTTTTACAGACATGTGAACAACAACATCAAAAATAGAGAAAGTATTGAAAGTTTAGAAGTAAATGGAGTATGCAGTGAAGATCCCAGGAAATGGCAGAGGCTATGAATGGATGCTTTCGGAAGGTATTCACAAAGGAGACTGCTTTTGACAAACCACTGGTAATGGAACAGAAAGGGATTATGAAGGAGTTTCAAGTAACGGTGGAGGAGATCAAGAACATGATGGGGAGTTTAGAAGTGAGAAAAGCTGTGGGACCTGATGGGGTATCAGGATGGATTTTAAGAGAATGCAGGAGCAATTGGCAGAAAAAGTTTGTGAAGTAATTGATGCCTCATTAAGGGAAGGTGTAGTGCCCCAAGACTGGAAAAGAGCTAACATTGTCCCAATCTATAAATCAGGTAACAAGAGAGACCCATTGAACTATAGACCAGTGTCACTTACAAGTGTGGTAGCTAAGATGTGTGAGAGGGTGGTGAAGACTAGATGGACAGACTTCTTGGAGAAAATGACATACTTTGTGAGTGTCAATTTGGTTTTAGAAAAGGGCGTTCATGCACGACAAACCTGATATGTTACTATTCGAGGGTGATAGATGTAATACAGGAAAGAGATGGTTGGGCTGATGGAATATATCTGGATTTAAAAAAGGCCTTTGATAAGGTACCACACCAGAGACTGATCTGGAAACTTGAAATGGTAGGAGGAGTGCATGGCAGTTTACTAAAATGGATGGAAGACTTTTGGTAGGAAGAGAAATGAGAACAATAATTAAGGACAGACCATCAGAATGGGGATTGGTGGAGAGTGGAGTTCCACAGGGATCAGTGTTGGCACCAGTAATGTTCGCAGTCTACATAAATGACATGGTGGATGGGGTGTCCAGTTATGTGAGCCTATTTGCAGACGATGCAAAATTGTTAAGAAAAGTGAGATGTGACAAAGATTGCGAACTACTCCAGGAAGACTTGGACAGAATATGGAAATGGAGCTGTACATGGCAAATGGAGTTCAACACGACAAAATGCAAGAAAATAGAGTTTGGCAAGAGTGAAAGAAGAATCAGGAGTATGTACAAGATAGGAAATGAAGACATAAAACCAGTCATGAAGAAAAGACCTTGGGGTGACAATTACCAATGACCTATCGCCAGAGAGACATATAAACAAAATAATTGGAGAAGTATTGAACTTATTGAGGAACATAAGAGTGGCGTTCGATATCTAGATGAAGAAATGATGAAGAAAATAATTACTGCAATGATAAGACCGAGGCTTGAATATGCAACAATACAGTGGGCTCGAACTTAAAGAAACACATAAGGAAACTAGAGAAAGTACAGAGGGCTGCAACAAAATGGTGCCTGACTTAAGAGATTTGACTTATGAAGACAGACTGAAAAGAATGCAACTTCCAACCCTGGAAAACAGAAGAGAAAGGGGAGACCTGATAGCAATATACAGAGTGATGATTGGCATGGAAAAATGGATAGGGAAGATCTGTGTATGTGGAATGGAAGAATGTCGAGAGGGCATGGGAAAAACTAAAATGGCCACTTATAGGAGAGATGTGAAAAATATAGCTTCCTCATAGAAGGGTGGAAGCATGGAATAGTTTAGACGTGGAAGTGGTCAACGCAAGGAATATTCATGATTTTAAGAAAAAGCTGGACATTAATAGATATGGAGACGGGACAACACGAGCATAGCTCTTTTCCGTATGTTACAATTAGGTAAATACAATACACACACACACACACACACACACACACACACACACACACACACACACACACACACACACAGTAGCTAAGATGTGTGAGAGGGTGGTGAAGAATAGATGGACAGACTTCTTGGAGAAAAATGACATACTTTGTGAGTGTCAATTTGGTTTTAGAAAAGGGCGTTCATGCACGACAAACCTGATATGTTACTATTCGAGGGTGATAGATGTAATACAGGAAAGAGATGGTTGGGCTGATGGAATATATCTGGATTTAAAAAAGGCCTTTGATAAGGTACCACACCGGAGACTGATCTGGAAACTTGAAATGGTAGGAGGAATGCATGGCAGTTTACTAAAATGGATGGAAGACTTTTTGGTAGGAAGAGAAATGAGAACAATAATTAAGGACAGACCATCAGAATGGGGCTTGGTAGAGAGTGGAGTTCCACAGGGATCAGTGTTGGCACCAGTAATGGTCTACATAAATGACATGGTGGATGGGGTGTCCAGTTATGTGAGCCTATTTGCAGACGATGCAAAATTGTTAAGAAAAGTGAGATGTGACAAAGATTGCGAACTACTCCAGGAAGACTTGGACAGAATATGGAAATGGAGCTGTACATGGCAAATGGAGTTCAACACGACAAAATGCAAGAAATTAGAGTTTGGCAAGAGTGAAAGAAGAATCAGGAGTATGTACAAGATAGGAAATGAAGACATAAAAGCCAGTCATGAAGAAAAAGACCTTGGGGTGACAATTACCATTGACCTATCGCCAGAGAGACATATAAACAAAATAATTGGAGAAGTATTGAACTTATTGAGGAACATAAGAGTGGCGTTCATATATTTAGATGAAGAAATGATGAAGAAAATAATTACTGCAATGATAAGACCAAGGCTTGAATATGCAACAATACAGTGGGCTCCAAACTTAAAGAAACACATAAGGAAACTAGAGAAAGTACAGAGGGCTGCAACAAAATGGTGCCTGACTTAAGAGATTTGACTTATGAAGACAGACTGAACAGAATGCAACTTCCGACCCTGGAAAACAGAAGAGAAAGGGGAGACCTGATAGCAATATACAGAGTGATGATTGGCATGGAAAAAATGGATAGGGAAGATCTGTGTATGTGGAATGAAAGAATGTCGAGAGGGCATGGGAAAAACTAAAATGGCCACTTATAGGAGAGATGTGAAAAAATATAGCTTCCCTCATAGAAGGGTGGAAGCATGGAATAGTTTAGACGTGGAAGTGGTCAATGCAAGGAATATTCATGATTTTAAGAAAAAGCTGGACATTGGTAGATATGGAGACGGGACAGTACGAGCATAGCTCTTTTCCCGTATGTTACAATTAGGTAAATACAATTAGGTAAATACACACACACACACACCTGGAAACTTAAAGATTATGAGGAAACCAAAACAATTTATATAAGAAGAAACATGACACAGGATGAAAGAATAAAAATGTAAGAGCTTGTAACTGAAGTGAGAGAGAAGAATGAGGAAAGAACCGAGGAGGAAAAGACCAAGTTTTTTTGGGGATGAGAAATGGGAGGCCGAAGAAGTGTTGGATAAAAGAGACGGAATAGACAGTACACAGACTGAAACATGGAAGAAAGAGATTAGGAATGGAATTCAAGTGACATACACGAATATAGATGGATTTCTGTCTAAAAAGCTAGAATGTATGGATTACCTAAGAAACAGTGAACCGGACATAATGTGTGTGGTGGAAACAAAGTTAAGGCCCAAAATAAAGCTAGATTGGTTTGATGTAAAACACTACAAAGTATGGAGAAATGATAGAAAGAATAAAGGAGGTGGTGGTATAATGGTTTTACTAAAAGATCTGATAATGAAGGAGGTGAACTTTAGTAAGGGAAATGAGGAAGTGATAAGTATGCTTATAACAGATGGTAAGAGGGACATTAATATTATAATAGTATAAATACCACCCAGAACCAGTGCTTGGAATTATGAACAGTATCAAGAGGTGATGAGAAATACTCTAGACAGAATAAAACAGGAACTCACCAGAAAGGATAGAGTGATGATAGTCGGGGACTTTAACTGTAAGAAAATAGTGTGGGAAGACTATGAAGTGGTGAATGGTGGTGAGTGGGCAGAGGAATTGTTAAACATAGCAACAAATAACTTGATGACACAGTGGGTGAGATCACCAACAAGGTGCAGGGGACAGGATGTTGCAGCGAGGTTGGATTTGGTATTCACCAGGGGCATCTCCCTAAAAGAGGAAATTGAACATGAATGTCCCTTGGGGAAACGCGACCATGATGTCCTAAGATTTGAGCTGGATACAGAATTAAGCACGGAAAAGAGTGTGGAGTACAAGGAGGAAATATTAAATTATGTCAGGGCAAATTAAAACCATATAAGAGAGTTCTTTAATGAAATTGACTGGTCTGTGGTGTACCAGGAAGTGGATATGCAATTGAAATATGATAAATTTATGGATTTATATAACTGTGCTGTGAAGAAGTTTGTGCCATATCACAGAATGAGGACTTTAAATAATAAGCAGTGGTTTAATGGAAATTGTGAAGAAGCAAAAAAGAAACAAAGAAAAGCATGGAAGAAACTTAAGAAAAACAGTGAAGTATTATCAAGAGAAGTCTACAAAACAGCAAGGAATAGATATGTTGAAATAAGAACAGCACAAAAGGAATATGAACAGAGAG
This sequence comes from Portunus trituberculatus, assembly GCF_017591435.1. NCBI lineage: Eukaryota > Metazoa > Arthropoda > Malacostraca > Decapoda > Portunidae > Portunus > Portunus trituberculatus. The sequence continues at coordinate 12,302,115 of NC_059295.1, forward strand.
TGGTGGAAAACTGTGATAGTGAGCCTAAAATGTTTTACAAATTCATAAATGGAAAATTAAATAAAAGGGAAGCAATAGAAAAAGTAAAAGTTGGGGAAGAAGTATATGAGGATGCTAGAGATATAGCTGAAATATTGAACGACAACTTTTGCAAAGTGTTTACAAAGGAGGAGCATTTTACAGGAGAAAGGCCTACGGAAATAAAGCAAATGCACATCATGGTTACTAAAGAAGATATAAGGAAAATTATAAGTAACTTGGATATTAATAAATCAATGGGGCCTGATGGCATATCTGGGAGGTTGCTGAAAGAATGTAAAGATCAATTGTTGAACCCCATATTTGATATTGTGGAAACCTCCATACGAACAGGAATAGTCCCGAAAGAGTGGAAAAGAGCTGACATTGTGCCTATATATAAGAATGGTAGTAGAATGGAATCGTTAAATTACAGACCAGTATCGTTGACTAGTATATTGTGCAAGGTATGTGAAGAAGTAATTAAAGGAAAGTGGAGTGAGTATCTAGAAAGTGAAAGCATCCTGAGTGAAAGGCAGTTTGGTTTCAGAAAAGGAAGATCGTGCATTTCCAATTTATTATGTTTTTATTCAAGAGTGTTACGTTCACCGGTTAAACTGGTAAGATTGGTATCGGAGAGCCGGTGAACAATAACAATAAAAAAAAAAAAAAAAAAACACTGCAGGTTCAACTGGTGAGGAAATGCAAAGGGGGCACTTTAAAAAGCTATTCTAATAACCCATAATGATATTGACACACATAGATATAACATGAAACATGAAACACAGATATATAACATGAAACACAGGAAAATGACATACACATATACATATAACACAGTAATAAATACAACAATAAATCCCAACTTAATACCTAACAATAATCCTAATCCTATATAGAGGCAATGTCGAAAACACGGACGAGGGGAAGTGATACTTATGCGGTGTCGCAGTGGTGAAGTGCTGGGTGATGGTTGATCCCACGGTAGACCCAAGAGGCGTTGTGTTCACTGGTTGAGGCTTGGACCTCAACTTACTTTCCAGAAAGCCAAGAGCTGGCTCAACACTTTTGGTTGAGTCAAATGGGGCCGCGTGAATCCAACTTCGGGACAGTAGTGGGGCTTCATGAAACGGTGACGTGGAGGGTTCATGAAACGGTGGCGTGGAAGGTTCACGAGACGGTGATGTGGAAGGGGAGGCGGAGAGGTGGCGAACGAGGTAACAAGCAGAGGAGGTGATGGTAGTAGAGTATGTTACGGGCGAGCCGTAACATTTCCTCCCCCCTAAGACCTCTGTAATGGGCTCATGAAGGAGGTGAGACGGGAGATCTTGATAAGGCGTCAGCGATGATGTTGTCCACCCCCTTGATATGGTGGAATTCCAAGTTGAAGGGTTGAGTTAACAAGGCCCACCTAAGAATGCGTTGGTTCCGGTTCTTCATGGCGTGAAGGAAGGCCAGAGGATTGTGATCGGTGAAGACCTTCGTAGTTTGAGGACCAGGATGAAGGTAGCACTCAAAACGTTGGAGCGCCAGGACGAGTGCCAGAGCCTCCTTCTCGATGGTGGAGTAGTTGAGTTGATGTTTCTTCAGCTTGGCGGAGTGATAGGCGATGGGATGGAGGATGCCGCTTGTGGGGTCCGTTTGTAGTAGGACAGTACCCACTCCAACTCCACTCGCGTCCACTTGTAGATGGAAGGGGCGGGAGTGATCCGGCGTCCAGACCACTGGTTTCTTGTTCTCAAATGTGTTAGGTTTAGGAGCCACAAAAGAAAGTTGACGTTGAGATGCTTTGCAATTTGGGTGTCTACATTTTTGGATCGTGTGTCCTGGTTTCTTACAGTATGTACACCAGGGGGAATAATATGCATTTGGCGAGGATCCAGTCGGCTTACCACCCGCGCCCCCAAAACCTTCCCCCAAAGGAGGACCTAACATTAGATAGTGAACCACGACCTCTACTATCCAGGGATCCCATCAACAAAGCAAACGCATCAGCCACTTTAGCGGCAGACATAAGATCACTCTCTCCCCGTTCTTCCACATGCCTCAGAATATTAAAGGGTAACTTGTTCTTCCATTCTTCCAGGACCATTAGATTGAGCAACTCCGAAAAGGTGGTAATGTTAAGGGCGGCTAACCATTTCTTAAATTGTCTTAGTTTCTCACTAGCGAATTCAATATAGGTGTGAGAGTCTGGTTTTTACATACTTTCGGAATTGTTGTCTGTATCCATCAGAAGTGATAGAGTAGGCGTCTAGAATGTTACCTTTAATCTCTTCATATTCTACCTCATCACTAAGGCCGTTGTATACCCTATAAGCTTTTCCTACTAGCTTAGGGACAAGGAGAGACACCCACTGATCCTTGGGCCATTTATTCCTATTAGCAATGCTCTCAAAAGCGCGAAATGACCCGTCAACATCAGATTCATCAAAAGGGGAACTAGCGGAGCAGCTATAGCAGAATTAAAGCTTGCTAACTTTTTCTTTATATCTATTTCTTCCCCTCTAAACTTAGCATCATTTTGTAGGGCTAACTCCTGAATTTCTAACTCTTTCTCCTGCCTTCTAAGTTGTAACTGAAATTCTCTCTCTTTTTTTTTCCGTAGTTCTCTCTCTTTATCTTTATCTTCTTTTTCTGCCTATAGTTGCATTTGTTTTTCATGCATCCGGTATTCTAGTTTAAGCTTCTCAATTTCCCACTGACTTATCCTACTCTTATCCTGTTCTTCCTGTGGACTGTGTATTATAGTCCTTGTAGAGGCTGACATGGGAGTTAACTCTTCTATGGCATTTCCTAGCAACTGACCTTCTTGCACTAGATGTTCAACAACTACATTCTTAATGACCTCTTTAGTCATCTGAGACGTGATGGGAACATCAAAATGTTTAGCGATGGCTTTGCATTGGACCTTCTTGATATTAGCATCTTTAAGTTGTTCCAGAGAAGGGTCGGCACAAAAATCTTCAACGTTAAACTGACCGGAAGCCATATTAAATAGATGTTAAACCACAACAAAAAAAAAATGATAAGCGAATTACTTAAGTGAAGAACTTGGCAGAGGCAGACGTGGAAGGGGAGGCAGAGAGGTGGCGAACGAGGTAACAAGCGGAGGAGGTGATGGTAGTAGAGTATGTTACGGGCGAGCCGTAACAAGAGTGACTGACATACTACAACACAGAGGGGGATGGGTGGATGCTATTTACCTGGACTTGAGAAAGGCCTTTGATAAAGTGCCACACAATAGACTGATGTGGAAACTAAAGAAGATTGGAGGAGTAAGTGATAAACTAGCAAAATGGATGGAAAATTACTTAGTGGGAAGAGAAATGCAAACAGTGGTGAAAGGAAAGAAGTCAGAGTGGAAAAAGGTAACCAGTGGAGTTCCACAAGGGTCAGCGCTTGGTCCCATCATGTTTTTTATTTATGTTAATGATATGCCAGTAGGAAAAGACAGTTACATGAATATGTTTGCGGATGATACTAAAATTATGAGGAGAGTAAAGATCTTGATAAAATATATGAGTGGAGTAAAGAGTGGCAGATGGAATTTAATATAAACAAGAGCCATGTTATGAAAATGGGAAGAAGTAGATACAGACCAAACAAGGATTACAGACTGGGAGATGAGAAAATTGAAAAAGACCAATGAGGAGAAGGACTTAGGAGTAACCATGCAAAACACTCTGTCACCAGAGAAACACATAAACAAGATATTTGGGAAAACATATACACTTAAACCTCAGCTATTGCGCCCAATTGGGGCCGAAATAGCCGCGCCATAGCCGAAAACGCGATAGCCGAATTGAACAACTCAGAGACTGTGTTTCATCTTGGCAGGAAGGCGGCTTTGGCCAATGAGCACTCAGATATCCCATGACGTCATGGCTAGGCTTGCGATAGCAGGCATCTGAGGTCGCGATAATGAAATCTTAGCAGCTTTTCAGCGATGCGTGATAGCAATAAAATGCGATAGCTGAAGTCGCAATAGCCGAGGGTTGACTGTAATATGCTTCAAAATATTGGTCTTGCATTCCAGTACCTAGATGAAGGAATGATGAAGAATATACTATGCACTTTAATAAAGACCCCAGTTAGAATATGCAGCTTGCGTCTGGTCACCACACATGAAAAAAAAATGTGAAAAAGGTGGAAAGGGTACAGAGGCTGGCAACAAGGATGGTACCAGGATTCAAGGAGTTAGACTATGAGAAAAGACTGAGGGAACTGGGGCTGACCACATTAGATGAGAGAAGAACAAGGGGTGACATGATAACTATGTATAAATTGGTGAACAAGATTGACATATAAGACAGAGAATTGATAAAGGTGACCACAAGCAATCATCTCCGAGGACATGGAAAAAAAACTAATAAAAGACATCTGTTTAAATGACGTGATAAAGTACAGTTTCCCGCATCACAGTATTGATAAGTGGAATAAACTAAGCAGTGATGTCGTTGATGCGGTGTGTGTCAATCAGATGAAAGAGAGATATGACAGGAGTAGTCAAGGAAACAGGACATAGAGAGCTTAGCTCGGGCCCTGTAATACACAAATAGGTAAATAGGTAAATACACACATACTGTCGGCCGAAGCAAGCGGACGCAAGACCAGAGCTCCGGTGTGATACACTGCCAATTCTGGAGAGGAAACCAGCAGACCTGGTGATGTTACAGGGGGGCAGGGGGCTAGCTTACTGGTCCTGTCTCCAAAGAGTTATTGAATTTGCTTAAATTTTGAGGTTGAAAGAAGTATGGAGGAGGATGACGCCACGGATGGCATGGTTGGCGCTGCCTGATATGTAAACGAAATACTGGGAGAGAGACCTAGGCCCTAGGGGAACTAGAAGTGAGATTATAGAAACACCCCTAGGATTGAGAGAGCTTGGTGACTGGAGTTTTCGGGCTTTAAATAGGATAGAGTTAACATGAGAAGGATCATCATTATGGATAAGGAACTTAAAGCCTTGAAGGAAATGGTTGCCATCATATTCGAAAAGCAGGACCAGCTGATTACGGAGAATCTAGAACTGAGAGAGAGATGTTTAAACTTAGAAAGTACTGTTAAAATGAACCATGAGATGAAAAAAAAGCTCTAGAGGAAATAAAAGGGGAGGATAGTGCCCTAAAGGGCAAATGTACGAATTATGAAGCTGCATTACAAGGGCTGCAGGAAAAGCTGAACTCCAATTAAGAGACAGGCAAAGAGATGAGCAAAAGGAAACTGGAAGAATGGACAAACGTTTGGAAAAAGGAACGAGAAGAAGAAAAAGTAAATTTCGCTGAAGTAGTTAAGCAACAAATAAAGGAGAAAACTAAGGACACAGTTATACAGGTGATAAAAAAAAAAGAAGAATTAGTGAGAGATACGGTGGACAAAAAGAAGTGTATGGTTATTTATGGACTCGAAGAAAAAAAGAACCCAATGAAATTTGTGAGGGAGAAGAAGGAGAAAGAAATGGTTAAGGAAATTATCTCCGTAGTGCAAAATAAAGAACAGAGTCTTGATAAAGAAATAAAAGAAATATATAGACTAGGTAAATATAGTGAGGGAACCAAAAGACCTCTAAAAGTCAAAATGAGATCGCAAGTAGGGATAGAAGAAATATTAGCTAGGACTGGAAAGCTGGCTGAATAGGCAGAATATAAGCATATCTGGATAAAGAGAGCAAGATGAACCAGGTAGAAAGGGAAAAAGAGAGAGAACTGAGGAGTGAAGCTAAGGAAAAAAACCAAGGAAAGACTGAGAACAAAAAGAAGTTTTACTGGAGAGTGCTAGACATGAGACTGAGAAAATGGTATATTTGGGAAGGAGAAGGAAAGCATTAAGAGTCATGTATACAAACATAGATGGGTTTATATCAGGAAGTTTGGAAGTGAGAGATTATATATTGGAAAAAGGGCCAGATGTGGTATGTATGACAGAAACAAAGTTAAGTGAAGATGTCCAAGTGCATCTTAAAGAGCAAGGATACAATGTTTGGAAGAGAGACAGAAAAGGAAAAGCAGGAGAAGGAGTATTGAACATGACTCGAGAGAATATATATGTGGAAGAGATACAGTCCGGAGATGGACTGGCAGAGGTTTTAAGTATAACAATAAAGACCAATGTGAGGGAAAAAAGGACTATCATAGTTGCATATGTATCACCAAAGACTAATACATGGAGGCTTGATGTACATAAGGAAATGCAAAAGGAAGTACAAGTAACTCTTGATTTACGCGTGTTTGATTTACATGTTTTTGTTATAACGTGACCGAAAAAATATTATAATTAATTTAATTTGCACGATCGATTTGCTTATACGCGATTTGGCCCAACCACATTTTCAAACTGAGCACCAGATGCAATTTCAAACTGCACGCCAGAGAGTTCTGCAGCTGGCCGATAGGTGGGAGCTCCGGGGCCAGATCCAAGAAGTAGGTTGCTGTCTATGTTGGTACAGATAACCTCCTTAGCAACCTCCTGCTCACATACCAACCTTCGTAAAATACCATCCACAAAGATTTGTTGCTGTTGGTGGGTGGAGGTTGGTAGCCCACCTAAAAGTGCTCATTGGCTCCCAGAAGCTGAATTCAAGAAACTTTAACAATGCCAGAGCAACCTCCTGCCGCTAAATGGGATCCATGAATGCTTGGAGGGATGGTGACAAGGTTGTTATTAGGTTGCTCTCAGGTTGCTGGAAACACCACCTCTTGACGTGGTGTTACTGTCTTATATATGCATTTGTGTTAACAAAACAACATTTCTATTAGCTTTTTACAAACCTTGCTCCCAAGAAAGGATTGTTTTGTAATGCATAAAACGAAATCTTAAATGGAATACCAAAAAATAAAGCAGAGATGAGATTGGCAACAGACGAGGCGGAGACTCGCGACGACTCTGGCGCTTCTTCTTCTTGTGACCCTTATGGCTTGCATGTTGCTTTCACCACGATATTTATGTTTCCACTCCTCTATTGCCTGCTATAATGGATATCATATCTTAGTGTTCATATACACTCATGCCATAAGGATAACCTCGACTCCGTGGCACTGAGTGATAGTGAATTACTAATGAAATACTGCTTCCCTCGGCATGAATTACTTGCTTTGGAACTTCATCTGGAAGTGTTGAAGTCAGTGACTCAGTGGGGCATGCAATTTTCATTCATACCCAGATTTTGCTTCACTTACTGACTATATGCACACCAAAGCAAACTATTGTTACATAAATGGATGGGTTTTCAACGCTGCCAATACCAACCCATTCTAACTCTCCCTAATTTTAATGTTTCCATTTGTCAGCACCCAATTTAACCTCCCTAACCTTAACACTTCTATTTGACAGCAATGTTGAAATAAAACATATTTAAGCAGTTATGTCAAGAAATAGAATAATACCCATACAAAACATACATAATGTTTAAAAAAAGTGAAGAAAAAGATTCTTGTTTTTTTTTTTTCTTTTAACTCAGTAATGTCCAAAACATTAGATAAATTCCACGTGCAATTTGGTCAAGATGAAACAATAAGCAAACAGCTCACTGTGTTTGCTACCATATACGTATAAGCAAATATTAAAAACATAAGAAAACATAAATATTATGGTGAAAGCAACACACAAGCTAAAAGGTTCACAAGAAGAAGAAAAAGCGGCCGAGTCGCAGTGAGTCTCTGCCTAGTCTGTGGCCAATCTCATCTCTGCTTAATTTTTTGATATTCCATGTAAGATTTCACTTTATGCATTACAAAACAATCCTCTCTTGGGGCAAGGTATGTAAAAAGCTAACAGAAATGTTGTTTTGTGAATATAAATGCATATATAACCTAGAGAGATGGTGTTCCCAGCAACCTGAGAGCAACCTGATAGCAACCTCGTTACCATCCCTCCAAGCGTTCATGGATGCCATTTCATGGCAGGAGGTTGCTCTGACGTTAAAGTTTCTTGGATCCAGCTCCTGCTCTTCTCATTCCTCATTTGCAGTCTGCCAGCACTGAGTACAGACAGAATCTCTTCAATCTGCCTATAATTCACCAAGATGGCCCCAAAACGTCCTTAATCTTCTTCTGCATGTGGGGTTATTTTTGATAAGTGGATTTTTTATAAACTGGTAAAGCTCAGAGGAAGATGGTGACTGACTGTGATGTGAGTGGTGAAGGCAGTGACGCAATGAGTGTTGTGTTTATGTATTCTTTGTTTTGTTGTTTTCTCTTATTATTTTTTGCTTTCTCTTATCATTTCTTGCTTTTCTCTTTACTTTAAATACACTTCTAGTACTTAGAACGGTAAATAATAAAAACTTGTTAATTTAGCCAAATAAATAAAGTATTTTGTACCAATTTTTTTTAACCACATCCCACATCCCCCCTATTATCTATTGTTTCTTATGAGAATTACATGTTTGTTTTATGCGAATTTTGATATATGCGATGCCTCTTGGAATGCATCTATCGCATAAATCAAGAGTTACCAGTATATAAATGGCAAAATGACAAACAGAGACCATTACTAAGTTGATTAAGGGGAATATGATATACGAAACATTGGAAGAATTGAGTGAACTTATGAATGAGAGCTTTAAATCAGTATCTAATGAAGAGGGAGAGTTTATAAAGCCAATCAACCCAGCGGCACAGGAAGGATTAAGAGACATTGTGGTAAGACAACAGAAAATTAAAGAATTGTTAGAAAAGGTGGATGTGAGGAAGGCAATGGGACCAGATGGAGTGTCAGGATGGACACTAAGGGAATGCAGTGAGCAACTGGTAGAACCAATTTGCGATGTAATTAACAACTCTTTAAGGGTAGGGAAGGTACCAAAGAAATGGAAAAGAGCTAATATAGTCCCATTATACAAAGGAGAAAAATGACTCAGCCCCTAAATTATAGACCAGTGTCACTAACTAGTGTGGTGGGTAAGATCTGTGAAATTGTTATCAAAGAAATATGGTTGGAATATCTGGAGAGAAATTAAATCACTGATAACTCCCAATTTAGTTTTAGAAAAGGAGTAATAGATGAAGTACAAGGAAGAGACGGATAGGTGGATGCAGTGTATCTAGATATTAAAAAAGGCTTTTGACAGAGTACCACACAGAAGACTTCTATGGAAAATAGAACACATGGGTGGAATTAAGGGAAATATCATAAATTTGATGACAGATTACTTAACAGATAGAGAAATGAGGACAGTGATAAGAGATACACCATCAAGTTGGAGCACTGTTACCAGTGGTGTACCACAGGGTTCAGTGTTGGCACCAATAATGTTCCAAATATAAGTCATCGATATACAAGAGGGTTTGAATAACTACATAAATTTGTTTGCAGATGATGCCAAGCTTTTGAAAATTATAAAAAAACAAAATGATTGTATGGAATTACAGAAAGATATATTGATAAGATCTGGAGATGGAGCTAGAAGTGGAAATTAGAATCTAATACTAAGAAATACCATGTAATGGAAATGGGTAAAAGTAATAGAAGACCTACATTGGAATATAAAATGGGAGAAGGGATTATAATGAAAAGAATAGAAGAGAAAGACCTGGGAGTGATTATACAAGACATCCTGAATCCAGAAAGATATATAAATGGATTATTTGTTTCAACATACAAGACACTAACGAACATCAGGGTAGCATTCAATTATATGGATAAAAGTATGATGAAAAAGATATTAACCACTATGATAAGACCTAGACTAGAATATGCAGCAGTGGTATGGTCACCATATAGGCAGAAAGATATCAAGAAACTAGAAAGGATACAAAGGGCTGCTACAAAGATGGTCCCTGAAATAAAAGATCTTCCCTATGAAGAAACACTGAAGGATAGACAGGAAAGAGGAGACCTAATAATGATGGATAAGTTAGTAAACCGTATGGAGAAGATAGATAGACAAGACCTGGTAACACTGATAGAGCAGAGAAACAGACAAACAAGAGGACATTCCAAGAAAATCATGAAAAGTCAGTGTCATAGGAATAGCAAGAAGTTCAGTTTTCCACATAGGACAGTAGACATCTAGAATGGATTAAGTGAAGAGATTGTAACAGCAGAAAGTGTGCACAAATTTAAGGAAGTTAGATAAATGCAGATATGGAAACAGGTCACTAGGAACCTTGCTCAAACCCTGTAACATACAACTAGGTAAATACACACACATGCATACACACACACACAAACACACACACACAAGAATGGTTCCAAAATTTGAAGGGATGACATATGGGGAGAGACTAAAGGCTATGGATCTATCAACCCTGGAACAGAGAAGGGGGAGAGGGGATCTGATACAAGTTTACAAATTGATCAACGGAATCGACCAAGTGGATAATGAGAAACTGATCCTGAGAGAAGAATATGACATTCGAAGCACAAGATCGCATAGTAAAAAGCTGAGAAAAGGAAGATGTCTGAGAGATATTAAAAAATAAAGTTTCCCGCAAAGATGTGTTGAGACGTGGAACAGCTTGAGTGAAAAAGTGGTGTCAGCAACGAGTGTGCATAGTTTTAAAGAAAAATTTGTTAAGTGTAGATATGGAGACGGGGCCACACGAACGTAAAGCCCAGGCCCTGTAAAACTACAACTAGGTAAATACAACTAGGTAAAATACATTTACACACTGCATGGCATGACTTACGTCTCTCTTATGGTCCTGTATAACAACCATTTTATCTATCACTGACTGCACCTTCAGCATCCTAACTGACATGGAAGACACAGCCTTGTTCTTAGACATCACAGTAAAATTACAAATGGCACAATAAGGGCCACACCGTGAAGGAAAGCTAAGGGAGACACTTCTAAGTGCTTAACAAGTGACCTGTGTAAACACTGATCTTGGTGGTGGTGGCCCAGTAGTACTGCAGCACACACCCATTTCACATCTAAAACAGCTTGGACAGCTTTTATACGACTCAGATGATGAAAGAGATATTAGTTTTTTTTTTTTTTTTCCTGTATATAAACCAAATGACTGAAAATTACTCAATTAAAGGACAAAAATGCTTGTTGGTGCACTCAGGAAACAATGTAAAAAAAATCTAGAAAGTGTCTGACTTACCTAATATCCAGTATATTCAAGTCTGACTTAACCTGGACTTACTGTATATCAGGATTAAATATCATAAGGGAGAGGCAAATCCTAATGGTTATGAAAATTTAATTCCTTGCCAATAACTTAATTCCAGTCAAGAGCTTTAATTTGGTATGTTTTCATGAGACTGCATACATGGATAATAAAGTAAGGTGCAAATCAACATAAAATCTGTATTTACCAATCCTACTGCTCATACAGATATATCGTAATGTACATGGTATACTCACCGGTTGTATTTCTTCAGTGTCTGGGTCATGATTCCGTCGGTTGTGGTGGTGTTGTGGCACTGTTTCATCAGGCAGCAGGCCTTCCAGCACCTTGCTTGCCTGCACACACACAAATACAAGCATGCATGAGACATCTGTTACAGACTTGCATACCTGCCACTCCCTGCTCAGTGACATGTAAATATACAATAGAAAGAAACACTTTTCTGCAACAATTCATATATAGTGGTAGTAATCACCTTAATGAAAGGCTAGTATGACATTAGAAGCTATATTCTTGATAAAAAAAAGCCATTTGATGATCTCTTAGACTAAAATCAATGAAGGTCCTAATTCTAGCAATGAATTAGGGACCTCATTTTCATGACACTTGTCCCAGTTATGTATTTAGTACTAGTGCTCAATGCAATGTTCCTGAAGACATGCCAAAATGCACAGTTTTGTGAGATAGAACTTTCGTGGCATACATTTTAATGTTCAATTGTAGTCTCTCTCCTAATTAATTTCTTTTAATCCACTGCATCATTATCTAAAGTTCATTACAGATGCTGGCTTCAAACTCCCATTCTTCTTAACCTATATTTTGGCCATGCACAAGACTACATGTGTGTGGTCTCAAGCTCATCTAATCTTTTTAAACTAGGATTCAAAGTGACCTTTTCTACCAAGTGAGAACAACTGAAGCACAACAGAATAGGCTCTGTTTGATCAGGTCATCTTTGGATACAAGTTTAATGAGGTAGGATGAGGTTATGAGCCATTATAGCACCTTAAGAATTGCACACAATCTTGGAATGCATCCAGTAACATGCCCTGACACCATAACAAATGCTGCAAACACTATCTTTCTGTCACTATCAACACCCATAACCTGACTGGCAAGGCCTGATTGGTTCAAACACCATTCTTTCCCATTTCATCCCAACTTTCTCTCAAACTCTAATATCACAAGTCATATTCCAATTCCTGCATTCAAATGAAAGATTTGTGGTGAAAACTTTCCAAGTGTGAAGGAATACATGTTAGAATTCCAAATTAAAAGTAACAAGTTATCAATGAGAATTCTGAACACATGATGCTAGAATACAAAACTTACAAGCCAATTTCAACTGCAGGGATTGTTATATCTAATTAAGAATATTATGGGATTGTTATCTCTAATTAAGAATATTATTATCTTCTTTAACCACAACACCTTTACTTCAAGACCAGTGCATAGTATGCCTGAGTTTTATGTGAAGTCTCAAAACGGTCAATGCATACACAAGTTTCTTGAGTAAAGGTATCTATGATTATTATAAACGGAAGATAACTGCTTTGTTATGTGTGATGGGAGAGCTGGAGCCACAGTGATGACCGTGAGAGAGAGAGAGAGAGAGAGAGAGAGAGAGAGAGAGAGAGAGAGAGAGAGAGAGAGAGAGAGAGAGAGAGAGAGAGAGAGAGAGAGAGAGAGAGTACTACTTTCTATAAGATAGGATGGAAGCAATGCTTCCAATGATTCACAGATGATGGCTGAGCATTGTTGAGCCCTACAAATATGAATTACACAGGCAACACTTGGATTACAACACCCAGTACAAAAATGCAAAAAGAAAAAATAATAAAAACATACCAATATCCTGCCACAGCAAACAACAAACAACAATCACATTCCATGCAAGCATTACAGCTGCATTCCATCCAATCAATGCCTAATGCTAAGATGACCAAACAATACTAGTGTTAAGATAAATGGCAACGTCAAGTTTTAGTCATTACATTCAGCATACAATATATATATATATATATATATATATATATATATATATATATATATATATATATATATATATATATATATGTGTGTGTGTGTGTGTGTGTGTGTGTGTGTGTGTGTGTGTGTGTGTGTGTGTGTGTGTGTGTGTGTGTGTGTGTGTGTGTGTGTGTGTGTGTTAATAAATCATATAAGTGTGTGTGTGTGTATATATATATATATATATATATATATATATATATATATATATATATATATATATATATATATATATATATATATATAAACATTAAATATGTACATGAATATGGCATAATATTAATATATTAAGGAATATCCAAATTTATCTACATAAGGTGACACAAGACACAACATTTGTGTTAACATGCTTGCTTTATGCTGCACCTGTTATGAGGCTTAGTCTAAGAATCCTACATTTAGTGTTACAGTGAGTTTTTGGTATCATGACAACACTTACTGAGATGGAAGCTATTGTTTGTAATACATTAAACATGTCAGGAGGAATTTAAGAGGGACTGTTATGAGAAATGTCATATAATTCTCCTGACAGTGTTTGTCAAGAGAAATACTTATGGTCCCATTTTTGCCAAGGGCTGTATTGTTATACCTCAACACTTACTGAGATGGAAGCTATTGTTTGTAATACATTAAACATGTCAGGAGGAATTTAAGAGGGACTGTTATGAGAAATGTCATATAATTCTCCTGACAGTGTTTGTCAAGAGAAATACTTATGGTCCCATTTTTGCCAAGGGCTGTATTGTTATACCTCAAGCTCGAGCATTGTCCATGATTTTCAAGTTGCTGTTATTCTAAAGACAAAGTACATAGACTGAGCGAGCATGGGCAACTCTCTCTACAACGAAGCAGCTTTTTCTTCTTTGGGTATTCCATGTTTATAGACATTATTTATTGCAGACAACTTTACATCTTTATTTATGCTTGGTTTATCCCCCACCAGGACCCACATGACACAAGCAAAAGTACATATCTTGTCTGGCAGGCTGTGAGTGGGTCATGGCGGGGTCAGGGTTTAGGGGGAGTGTAGGTGTGGCAGGGTAGCGGTGAGGTGGTGTGGACTGACACCTGGCATGGCATGACACAACAATAAAGGGCAGCACCGAGTTTGCTTCATCATCATCCTCATCTTCATCAACAAGGGAGCGAGGTGTGTCAGTGGGAGTGAGGGTGTTGGTGGTATCATCTGGTGTCCGGGTGCGTCCCCACACCGAGGAACGTCTCCGCCGTCGCTGCAGATAGGTGTCATCCTCCACATCATCTCCATCAGGAAGCTGACCCTCCAGGAGGCCAAGTGCCTGCCACCACCAGCCAAGTCGACATGAGGTCTGAGGCTGCATGTCCACTAGTGTGCACACGCAACCTACCAGTATCTTGAAAGCACTCACTTGATATCGCCTAAACAAATTATTGTTTTATCAAAGGAATTCCATGTTGCATCTTGACAATGGTTACACTTCACTGGTGATGTACAAGGTTGCAACAGGACAAGTCTAAGCTTTTGGTAATTTAGTAGATGTCTTATCTAATAATTCAGGGCACCATCTCCATTTTACTAGGGTTTAAGGACTAAAGTAACATATAACTAAACTACTCAGCAAGATTTGGGACAAAGACTGGCACACACAACACTGAACATAAATACAATAAGACAAAGAATAAACATAAATACACAAGTAAAAAAATTTCATGGAAAATTATGCTTAAAGAATATATGGAGCTTTGAGAATAAGACATTTTCTCAGTTTCTATCTTGCCTTGTACATTGAAATGTGTTTTCAAAGAAATTTAGCTTTTATTCTATGCAAAAGGAACATTTCACAGTGATACTTAACATCATGTTTGTCATAAAGATAGAACGGAAACCGTACAATGTCCTTCGGGCATTGCAACAAATTTACTGAGTTTGTTTAATCTAAAAGGAATATTTATCATTGCATAAAATGTTTTAAAGAGAAAAAGAGATGATTAAAACAAATATAAAAAAAAGCTGTGACTTGTGTGTAACTATGTAAATGCTATTAATTAAAGCTATTAATATAATAGATATGAGAAACCCTAGACACAATATGCTTAAAAAAAAAAAAAAAAAAATATATATATATATATATATATATATATATATATATATATATATATATATATATATATATATATATATACACACCTATCAACCTTACTTATATGTGGTGGAGAGGGATTAACACCATTCTTTCTCTTCTACAGCAAGTGTATATATACACACACACACACACACACACACACACACACACACACACACACACACACACACACACACACACACACACACACACACACACATACACACACACACACGAGCATAAAGCCCAGGCCCTGTAAAACTACAACTAGGTAAAATACACACAGACAAAACTGACCTTCCCCTTTTGAAAGACAGCTTTTCAACTTAACATTGCATCTATTATCTACCATGTGAACAAAAGACAACCCCATGCAATGCTTCTACGGTACCTGGTCCAGGAATTGGATTCCCGACCTGTCTACCGTGAGTTAAACCTATTTGCATCACTATCCCATCCAGTAATAGCTGCCTTTGTCCCTTCATTTTCTTGTGTTGAGTTGGCTCTTAATCCCTCTCATAATGAAGTAATACTAAAAAAACATATTAGAAATAAATCTGAATACATCTATGTTAAAATATTACTTACTGATACTCTCAATATTGGATCTACACCTCAATTCCTTGCTTGTAAGAAGCTTTTTACATACTTACAACCGAAAATATAACAAATGTGAAGAATATTTTTATAGTAAAAGTAAAAGCATTATCCCATCTTACAGCTCATGCATAATGTTTTCTTAAGTTATTACCTTTCTCTTCACTTATTTCACTGATCTTTTAGCATAATGGGAAGGAAAGCTGATTATACAAGTAATGGACATGACCTGTCTCACACCTCATATAAACTAATGCACTAACTTATTCTGCATTTGATTAATTACTTAATAGAGGTCTCATGACCATGGTTATTTTCAAATTCACTGAAATAAAAATTACTCTTAATATCGTATCTACATGTAAGATTACTAGTTCAACACCCAATTGCTTTCCTTATCAACAGACAGCCTTCACAATTCACCTGAGTAATGATGTTGACCTCCAGGACAGGCAAACAGAAGCGCACATTCTGCTTAGCCCATGTGAAGAGTGCGGGAAAAGTTTTGGAGAAAAGTTCAGTGAGGACTCCTTGTTCATGGTGGGGCCGTGTTCTTAGCCAAGCCTGAAGCAAAGGCTGCCAGTCCAACCCTGATGAACTCATGTATACCTGTGGAAAGTAATTAACTATATTCTCTCTTCTTTCTTATTTTGAATAAATGGCCTTTATCTAATACCAAGGGAGACATAGACACAGTACAACTCAAAATAGTGCATGTAACTTACCATGCCATTCCTAGAGACAGTGGCAGGGGAAGCATTGTCAATGTTGGAGGGTTCAAAGATGACCTTACATGTTGGAGACATAGGGATACGATCTCCATTAGCAAGCGTCAAAGTGCGGTTGTCATCCAGGACTGAGTTGAGATTCTCAATCCATATGGCATCAACAGGACCATCCAAAACCAGCCACACATGTTCCCCTATAATAATGGATAATGGACAAACCATCAAGATGGGAAGGAAAGGCTGTGTTGCCTGGATATCACTGTAACTAATATTTCTAAGATTCTATACAACAGAAATGATTCCACATCAAGGTAGTGGAGTTGTGTTAGCAAACACAAACATTGCAAATCATGATCAAAAGTTTTTGTCAAATAATTGCTTCATTAGATCCTAATCTGAAATTAATAATAAAAATTTACAGCTGTTATATTAGTGCCTATAGCCAACCATTACAGTGTAAAAGTTCATTAATACAATAAGCTATTACACTTATGCATTCTAGAATCCACTTTGGAGGTTTTTACTGCATTGGTGCTTGATAAAAATCACTAGGCCTTTCATTATATATATATATATATATATATATATATATATATATATATATATATATATATATATATATATATATATATATATATACATTAAGAGTGTATATAGGCAGGAGTCTTTCTCTTATACTCACTTCGTTAAAAGTGATTGCCAGCTGGGCATTTATTATTTTCTTGTATATATTTTCTTTCTCTCTTATGATGGTCTTATTCTCTTTATTGAGTCTTTGTATGACTTCGCCGAAGTAAGTCACTGTCTACTAGATCGCGATTTCGGGTTGCTTAACCCTTCCTCAGTAGCAAGTTTCTCTTTTGGTGTTGTCAGATGGGAATGTCGTCAATGTATCTGCAGTAAATGTCCGGCTTTCCGGTATTCCTGAACACTTCTTCTTCCACACATCCCATGAAGAAGTTTGCCATGAGTACTCCTAGTGGGGAACCCATTGCTACTCCATCAATTTGGCAGTATTTGTTCCCACGGGGGCAGATGAAGGGCGCTTCCTTAGTGCAACACTGAAGTAGTTTGCGGAGTACGGCTTCAGGGATGGTTATGTTGGGTGTGGAGTTGTCATGGTACACTCGCTGGATGATGTATTCAATGGTACGGTCGACTGGAACGTTTGTGAAAAGTGATTCTATGTCGAGTGAAGCTATCTGTCCTTCTGAGTTGTTATTACTGAGGATGTCAATAAAGTCGGTGGCAGACCTGGGGCAGTAGTTATTAGGTATGTAAGGTGTGAGGAGGGAGCATCGGGTTTTAGAGCTAAGACCCTTTCATTAAGCCTTTTACTGTACTATGATGAACTCTCGCTTTGTTTACTCTCAATGGCAGCTCAAGTCAGGGATTAAACTTGTTATAATTGGTTCGCTTAACGAAAATTTGCTTAACGAAGGGTTTTTTAGGAACGTAACCCCTTCATTAAGCGGGGTTTGCCTGTATGTGTGTGTGTGTTTCACTGTTTGATCTGCTGCAGTCTCTGACGAGACAGCCAGACGTTACCCTACGGAACGAGCTCAGAGCTCATTATTTCCGATCTTGGGATAGGTCTGAGACCAGATACACACCACACACCGGGACAACAAGGTCACAACTCCTCGATTTACATCCCGTACCTACTCACTGCTAGGTGAACAGGGGCTACACGTGAAAGGAGACACACCCAAATATCTCCACCCGGCCGGGGAATCGAACACCGGCCCTCTGGCTTGTGAAGCCAGCGCTCTAACCACTGAGCTACCGGGCCGTGTATTTACCTAATTGTATTTACCTAATTGTAACATACGGGAAAAGAGCTATGCTCGTGTTGTCCCGTCTCCATATCTATTAATGTCCAGCTTTTTCTTAAAATCATGAATATTCCTTGCGTTGACCACTTCCACGTCTAAACTATTCCATGCTTCCACCCTTCTATGAGGGAAGCTATATTTTTTCACATCTCTCCTATAAGTGGCCATTTTTAGTTTTTTCCCATGCCCTCTCGACATTCTTTCATTCCACATACACAGATCTTCCCTATCCATTTTTTCCATGCCAATCATCACTCTGTATATTGCTATCAGGTCTCCCTTTCTTCTGTTTTCCAGGGTCGGAAGTTGCATTCTTTTCAGTCTGTCTTCATAAGTCAAATCTCTTAAGTCAGGCACCATTTTTGTTGCAGCCCTCTGTACTTTCTCTAGTTTCCTTATGTGTTTCTTTAAGTTCGAGCCCACTGTATTGTTGCATATTCAAGCCTCGGTCTTATCATTGCAGTAATTATTTTCTTCATCATTTCTTCATCTAAATATACGAACGCCACTCTTATGTTCCTCAATAAGTTCAATACTTCTCCAATTATTTTGTTTATATGTCTCTCTGGCGATAGGTCATTGGTAATTGTCACCCCAAGGTCTTTTTCTTCATGACTGGTTTTATGTCTTCATTTCCTATCTTGTACATACTCCTGATTCTTCTTTCACTCTTGCCAAACTCTATTTTCTTGCATTTTGTCGTGTTGAACTCCATTTGCCATGTACAGCTCCATTTCCATATTCTGTCCAAGTCTTCCTGGAGTAGTTCGCAATCTTTGTCACATCTCACTTTTCTTAACAATTTTGCATCGCCTGCAAATAGGCTCACATAACTGGACACCCCATCCACCATGTCATTTATGTAGACCGCGAACATTACTGGTGCCAACACTGATCCCTGTGGAACTCCACTCTCCACCAAGCCCCATTCTGATGGTCTGTCCTTAATTATTGTTCTCATTTCTCTTCCTACCAAAAAGTCTTCCATCCATTTTAGTAAACTGCCATGCACTCCTCCTACCATTTCAAGTTTCCAGATCAGTCTCCGGTGTGGTACCTTATCAAAGGCCTTTTTTAAATCCAGATATATTCCATCAGCCCAACCATCTCTTTCCTGTATTACATCTATCACCCTCGAATAGTAACATATCAGGTTTGTCGTGCATGAACGCCCTTTTCTAAAACCAAATTGACACTCACAAAGTATGTCATTTTTCTCCAAGAAGTCTGTCCATCTATTCTTCACCACCCTCTCACACATCTTAGCTACCACACTTGTAAGTGACACTGGTCTATAGTTCAATGGGTCTCTCTTGTTACCTGATTTATAGATTGGGACAATGTTAGCTCTTTTCCAGTCTTGGGGCACTACACCTTCCCTTAATGAGGCATCAATTACTTCACAAACTTTTTCTGCCAGTTGCTCCCTGCATTCTCTTAAAATCCATCCTGATACCCCATCAGGTCCCACAGCTTTTCTCACTTCTAAACTCCCCATCATATTCTTGATCTCCTCCACAGTTACTTGAAACTCCTTCATAATCCCTTTCTGTTCCATTACCAGTGGTTTGTCAAAAGCAGTCTCCTTTGTGAATACCTTCCGAAAGCATCCATTCATAGCCTCTGCCATTTCCTGGGATCTTCACTGCATACTCCATTTACTTCTAAACTTTCAATACTTTCTCTATTTTTGATGTTGTTGTTCACATGTCTGTAAAAAGCCTTGGTTGGTCTTTACATTTATCAATTATATCCTTTTCTTGTTTCTTTCTTTCTTCTCTTCTAATCAACACATATTCATTTCTTGCTCTTTTGTAACTTTCCCACTGCTTAATCCGTCTTTTCCTTCTCCACCTCTTCCATGCATCCTCTTTTCTTGTTCTAGCCTTTTCACATCTATCGTTAAACCAGTCCTGCTTTCCAACTTCTCTATGTTGTCTTATTGGTACAAATTTTTCTCACCTTCTTTGTATATTTTTATAAATTCCTTCCACTTTTCATTTGCTCCTTAGCACTCTTGAATTTCATCCAATTTGTCTCTTGAAAGAATTTCTTTAGGTTTCCAAAATCTGTCTTGGCATAATTCCATCTTCCCACTTTATATTCTTCATTTCTTCTAGATTTCTCTTCATCTATCACCTTGAACTCCAAAACTGCATGATCACTCTTTGCTAAAGGGCACTCCACCCTCATCTCCTCAATGACCATTGGCTCTGTACTAAAGACCAAGTCCAGTCTTGACGATGCTCCCTCTCCTCCAAACCTAGTATCTTCTTTGACCCACTGAGTTAACACATTTTCCATTGCCAGTGTCAATAGTGTATTTCCCATGTTGTCTCTGATCCTTCCATTGACCAGTCCTCCCAACACACCTCTTTACAATTAAAATCTCCCATCATTATAGTTCGTTCACAGCCACCCAACATTTCTTCCAGACATGTTCCTGTATCACTTATCATTTCTTCATATTCCTGTACTGACCATGCATTTGTCTTAGGTGGTACGTACACCACTATGTAGTGCCTCTTTTTCCTTCATTAGTTTCTGCTCTGATCTTTAGCACTTCTGCCTTTCCCATACCTTCTTTCACTTGATCCACCTTTATATCTTTTTAACCAGCAACATCACTCCTCCTCCCATCTTACCTACTCTATTTCTTTTCCAAACATTATATTTCCTTCTCCAACCATCATCAGGTCTTCTCCTCTCTCAGTTTTGTTTCAGTAAGACCCACAATATCTGGGTTCTTGTCCTCAAGTAATCGTTGAGTTCTAAAATCCCGATATCACTCCATTTATGTTGGAATACATTACATTCCGCTCATACGTAAGTTTCTTTAGTCCTTTCTTGCTGTACTTTTCTGGGTTATGAACCACTTCCTCAGTCTCATATCCAAGATTCTCCAGAAAAACTCTTTCTTCTCCTCTTCTGTCCTCTCTTCATTTTTTTCAAAGCCTCCTTTCTCAACTCATTTAACATTTCTCTTTCCTTTTCACCGAGATCTCTTCTCAACCAAATCTTCCTTGTTGTTTCCTGCTGGGCTAGCCTCCATGACTTCTCCACCAATTCATCTACATCCTTTTGTGACTTAAGTTTGATTCTTATTGGCCTCATACCTTCTCTTGTGAACTTTCCAATTCTATGGAAGTCCTCTATTTCTTGTACTAGGTCTTTTCCCTCCTCCTGCACCACATTAATGATATTATTTATCACCTTTTTTATGTTTTTCTCTCTCTCCATTTTACTCGGTGTCTTATCCTCCTCCACACCAAATATCACCACACATCTCTTTTTGTCTACAGTTTCCCTCACCAATGTCTCATTTGATTTAATAACCTTCACCACTTTCTCAGCAATCTTCTCTTCTATGATCTGTTGATCTATAATTTCAGCAAGGCCCAAAGTTTTCTCCCCAGACTCTTTGATTTCCTTTTCCAGACTTGCAACTTTGTAATTTACCTCCTTTCTTTCCACTTCCTGACTTTTTTTCCATTCAGCCTGCTTCTCCATCACTTTTCCTAGAGATTCTCCACATTTTTCGCAATTCACTTTAATTAGCTTAACTTCCTCTTTCAGTGCTTCATTTTCCTTCTTCATATCGGCACACTCTTTCATTACATGTGTGTGTGTGTGTGTATTTACCTAATTTACCTAATTGTAACATACGGGAAAAGAGCTACGCTTGTGTTGTCCCGTCTCCATATCTATTAATGTCCAGCTTTTTCTTAAAATCATGAATATTCCTTGCGTTGACCACTTCCACGTCTAAACTATTCCATGCTTCTACCCTTCTATGAGGGAAGCTATATTTTTTCACATCTCTCCTATAAGTGGCCATTTTTAGTTTTTTCCCATGCCCTCTCGACATTCTTTCATTCCACATACACAGATCTTCCCTATCCATTTTTTCCATGCCAATCATCACTCTGTATATTGCTATCAGGTCTCCCCTTTCTCTTCTGTTTTCCAGGGTCGGAAGTTGCATTCTTTTCAGTCTGTCTTCATAAGTCAAATCTCTTAAGTCAGGCACCATTTTTGTTGCAGCCCTCTGTACTTTCTCTAGTTTCCTTATGTGTTTCTTTAAGTTCGGAGCCCACTGTATTGTTGCATATTCAAGCCTCGGTCTTATCATTGCAGTAATTATTTTCTTCATCATTTCTTCATCTAAATATACGAACGCCACTCTTATGTTCCTCAATAAGTTCAATACTTTGTGTGTGTGTGTGTGTGTGTGTGTATTTACCTAATTGTATTTACCTAATTGTAACATACGGGAAAAGAGCTATGCTCATGTTGTCCCGTCTCCATATCTATTAATGTCCAGCTTTTTCTTAAAATCATGAATATTCCTTGCGTTGACCACTTCCACGTCTAAACTATTCCATGCTTCCACCCTTCTATGAGGGAAGCTATATTTTTTCACATCTCTCCTATAAGTGGCCATTTTAGTTTTTTCCCATGCCCTCTCGACATTCTTTCATTCCACATACACAGATCTTCCCTATCCATTTTTCCATGCCAATCATCACTCTGTATATTGCTATCAGGTCTCCTTTCTCTTCTGTTTTCCAGGGTCGGAAGTTGCATTCTTTTCAGTCTGTCTTCATAAGTCAAATCTCTTAAGTCAGGCACCATTTTGTTGCAGCCCTCTGTACTTTCTCTAGTTTCCTTATGTGTTTCTTTAAGTTTGAGCCCACTGTATTGTTGCATATTCAAGCCTTGGTCTTATCATTGCAGTAATTATTTTCTTCATCATTTCTTCATCTAAATATATGAACGCCACTCTTATGTTCCTCAATAAGTTCAATACTTCTCCAATTATTTTGTTTATATGTCTCTCTGGCGATAGGTCATTGGTAATTGTCACCCCAAGGTCTTTTCTTCATGACTGGTTTTATGTCTTCATTTCCTATCTTGTACATACTCCTGATTCTTCTTTCACTCTTGCCAAACTCTATTTTCTTGCATTTTGTCGTGTTGAACTCCATTTGCCATGTACAGCTCCATTTCCATATTCTGTCCAAGTCTTCCTGGAGTAGTTCGCAATCTTTGTCACATCTCACTTTTCTTAACAATTTTGCATCGTCTGCAAATAGGCTCACATAACTGGACACCCCATCCACCATGTCATTTATGTAGACCGCGAACATTACTGGTGCCAACACTGATCCCTGTGGAACTCCACTCTCCACCAAGCCCCATTCTGATGGTCTGTCCTTAATTATTGTTCTCATTTCTCTTCCTACCAAAAGTCTTCCATCCATTTTAGTAAACTGCCATGCACTCCTCCTACCATTTCAAGTTTCCAGATCAGTCTCCGGTGTGGTACCTTATCAAAGGCCTTTTTTAAATCCAGATATATTCCATCAGCCCAACCATCTCTTTCCTGTATTACATCTATCACCCTCGAATAGTAACATATCAGGTTTGTCGTGCATGAACGCCCTTTTCTAAAACCAAATTGACACTCACAAAGTATGTCATTTTTCTCCAAGAAGTCTGTCCATCTATTCTTCACCACCCTCTCACACATCTTAGCTACCACACTTGTAAGTGACACTGGTCTATAGTTCAATGGGTCTCTCTTGTTACCTGATTTATAGATAGATTGGGACAATGTTAGCTCTTTTCCAGTCTTGGGGCACTACACCTTCCCTTAATGAGGCATCAATTACTTCACAAACTTTTTCTGCCAGTTGCTCCCTGCATTCTCTTAAAATCCATCCTGATACCCCATCAGGTCCCACAGCTTTTCTCACTTCTAGACTCCCCATCATATTCTTGATCTCCTCCACAGTTACTTGAAACTCCTTCATAATCCCTTTCTGTTCCATTACCAGTGGTATGTCAAAAGCAGTCTCCTTTGTGAATACCTTCCGAAAGCATCCATTCATAGCCTCTGCCATTTCCCTGGGATCTTCACTGCATACTCCATTTACTTCTAAACTTTCAATACTTTCTCTATTTTTGATGTTGTTGTTCACATGTCTGTAAAAAGCCTTGGTTGGTCTTTACATTTATCAATTATATCCTTTTCTTGTTTCTTTCTTTCTTCTCTTCTAATCAACACATATTCATTTCTTGCTCTTTTGTAACTTTCCCACTGCTTAATCCGTCTTTTCCTTCTCCACCTCTTCCATGCATCCTCTTTTCTTGTTCTAGCCTTTTCACATCTATCGTTAAACCAGTCCTGCTTTCCAACTTCTATGTTGTCTTATTGGTACAAATTTTTGCTCACCTTCTTTGTATATTTCTATAAATTCCTTCCACTTTTCATTTGCTCCCTTAGCACTCTTGAATTTCATCCAATTTGTCTCTTGAAAGAATTTCTTTAGGTTTCCAAAATCTGTCTTGGCATAATTCCATCTTCCCACTTTATATTCTTCATTTCTTCTAGATTTCTCTTCATCTATCACCTTGAACTCCAAAACTGCATGATCACTCTTTGCTAAAGGGCACTCCACCCTCATCTCCTCAATGACCATTGGCTCTGTACTAAAGACCAAGTCCAGTCTTGACGATGCTCCCTCTCCTCCAAACCTAGTATCTTCTTTGACCCACTGAGTTAACACATTTTCCATTGCCAGTGTCAATAGTGTATTTCCCATGTTGTCTCTGATCCTTCCATTGACCAGTCCTCCCAACACACCTCTTTACAATTAAAATCCCCCATCATTATAGTTCGTTCACAGCCACCCAACATTTCTTCCAGACATGTTCCTGTATCACTTATCATTTCTTCATATTCCTGTACTGACCATGCATTTGTCTTAGGTGGTACGTACACCACTATGTAGTGCCTCTTTTTCCTTCATTAGTTTCTGCTCTGATCTTTAGCACTTCTGCCTTTCCCATACCTTCTTTCACTTGATCCACCTTTATATCTTTTTAACCAGCAACATCACTCCTCCTCCCATCTTACCTACTCTATTTCTTTTCCAAACATTATATTTCCTTCTCCAACCATCATCAGGTCTTCTCCTCTCTCAGTTTTGTTTCAGTAAGACCCACAATATCTGGGTTCTTGTCCCTCAAGTAATCGTTGAGTTCTAAAATCCCCGATATCACTCCATTTATGTTGGAATACATTACATTCCGCTCATACGTAAGTTTCTTTAGTCCTTTCTTACTGTACTTTTCTGGGTTATGAACCACTTCCTCAGTCTCATATCCAAGATTCTCCAGAAAAACTCTTTCTTCTCCTCTTCTGTCCTCTCTTCATTTTTTTTCAAAGCCTCCTTTCTCAACTCATTGTATTTACCTAATTGTATTTACCTAATTGTAACATACGGGAAAAGAGCTATGCTCGTGTTGTCCCGTCTCCATATCTATTAATGTCCAGCTTTTTCTTAAAATCATGAATATTCCTTGCGTTGACCACTTCCACGTCTAAACTATTCCATGCTTCCACCCTTCTATGAGGGAAGCTATATTTTTTCACATCTCTCCTATAAGTGGCCATTTTTAGTTTTTTCCCATGCCCTCTCGACATTCTTTCATTCCACATACACAGATCTTCCCTATCCATTTTTTCCATGCCAATCATCACTCTGTATATTGCTATCAGGTCTCCCTTTCTCTTCTGTTTTCCAGGGTCGGAAGTTGCATTCTTTTCAGTCTGTCTTCATAAGTCAAATCTCTTAAGTCAGGCACCATTTTGTTGCAGCCCTCTGTACTTTCTCTAGTTTTCTTATGTGTTTCTTTAAGTTCGAGCCCACTGTATTGTTGCATATTCAAGCCTCGGTCTTATCATTGCAGTAATTATTTTCTTCATCATTTCTTCATCTAAATATACGAACGCCACTCTTATGTTCCTCAATAAGTTCAATACTTCTCCAATTATTTTGTTTATATGTCTCTCTGGCGATAGGTCATTGGTAATTGTCACCCCAAGGTCTTTTTCTTCATGACTGGTTTTATGTCTTCATTTCCTATCTTGTACATACTCCTGATTCTTCTTTCACTCTTGCCAAACTCTATTTTCTTGCATTTTGTCGTGTTGAACTCCATTTGCCATGTACAGCTCCATTTCCATATTCTGTCCAAGTCTTCCTGGAGTAGTTCGCAATCTTTGTCACATCTCACTTTTCTTAACAATTTTGCATCGTCTGCAAATAGGCTCACATAACTGGACACCCCATCCACCATGTCATTTATGTAGATCGCGAGCAAGAAGAAAGCCTTGTGCAGTGAGACCGTAGGAGAAGGGGAAGCAAGCACTTAGCAAGATCAGTAGAACAGTCAGCATGAAAATAGCAATAAAAGATAAAAAGAGATGCAACATTTCAGCAGTGAGAAAGAGGCTGAAGACAGTCAGTCAGAAGAGGGGAGTTGATGAAATGAAAAGCTTTTGATTTCACCCTATCTAATAGAACTGTGTGAGTGTAACCCCCAAACATGCGAAGAGTACTCCATACAAGGATGGATAAGTCCCTTGTATAGAGTTAGCAGTAAGAAGGGCGAAAAAAACTGGCGGAGACAC
The DNA here is from genome assembly GCF_017591435.1 of Portunus trituberculatus. Taxonomy (NCBI): domain Eukaryota; kingdom Metazoa; phylum Arthropoda; class Malacostraca; order Decapoda; family Portunidae; genus Portunus; species Portunus trituberculatus. The sequence continues at coordinate 12,328,986 of NC_059295.1, forward strand.
CTCAGAATGCCTAACTTCTTACAAGCTGTTTTAGCAAAAGATGAGATGTTAAGTTTCCTGTTAAAATCATGAGTAAAGGACAGATCGAGGATATTAAGAGTAAAAGAGGGAGACAGTTGAGTGTCACTGAAGAAGAGGGGACAGTTGTCTGGAAGGTTGTGTCAAGTTGATAGATGGAGGAATTGAGTTTTTGAGGCATTGAACACTACTAAGTCTTCTCTGCCTCTATAAGAAATCTTAGAAAGATCAGTAATCAGGCATTCTGTGGTGTCCCTGCATGATTTGTTGACTTCCTGAAGGGTTGGTCATCTCTGAAAGGACATGGAAATATGTAGGGTGGTATTACCAGTGTAGGAGTGGATAGGGCAAGAAGTTTGGTTAAGATCATTAACAAATAATAGAAAGAGAGTGGGTGACAAGACAGAACCTTGAGGAACATAACTATAAATAGATTTAGGAGAAGAGGAGTGGCCATCTACCACAGCTGCAATAGAATGGTTGGAGAGGAAACTCAAGATAAAATAGCAGAGAGAAGGATAGAAGTCATAGGATGGCAGTTTTGAAATCAAAGCTTTGGGTCAGACTATATCAAAAGCTTTTGATATGTCTAACGCTACAGCAAAAGTTTCACCAAAATTTCTAAAAGAGGATGACTAAGACTCAGTAAAGAAAGCCAGAAGATAACCAGAAGAGAGACCTTGATGGAGGCCATACTAGCAATCAGATAGAAGATTGTAAAGTGATAGATGTTTAATAATCTTCCTATTAAGGATATATTAAAAAACTTTGGACAAGCAAGAGATTAATTCTATAGGATGGTAGTTTGAGGGATTAGAATGGTCACCATTTTTAGGAACAGGCTGAATGTAGGCAAACTTCCAGCAAGAAGGAAAGGTAGAAGTTGACAGACATAGTTGAAAGAGTTTGGCCAGGCAAGGTGCAAGCCTGGATGCACAGTTTTTGAGAACAATAGGAGGGACCCCATCAGGTCCATAAGCCTTCCAAAGATTTAGGCCAGCAAGGGCATAGAAAACATCATTACAAAGAACTTTGATTGAAGGGATGAAACAGTCAGAGGGAGGAGGAGAGGGAAGGATAAGCCCAGAATCATCCAAGGTGGAGTTATTAGCAAAGGTTTGAGAGAAGAGTTCAGCTTTAGAGACAGATGAGATGGCAGTGGTGCCACCAGGATAAAATAAAGTAAAGATGAAGAAGTAAAGTTATTGGGGATGTTATTGGCCAGATGCCAGAAGTCTCAAGGGTAGTTAGAGTTTCAAAGATTTTGACATTTTCTATTTACGAAGGAGTGTTTGGCAAGATGAATAACAGACCTGGCATGATTCTGGGCAGAAATATAAAGTGTATGAGATTCAGGAGATGGAAAGCTCAAGTACTTTTTGTGGGCAACCTCTATCATGTATAGGACAAAAATAGTCTGTGTTAAACCAAGGTTTAGGTTTAGATTGAAAAAAAATGAGGAATGTACGTCACCATGCCAGACACTACCACCTCTGTTATATGTTCAGCACCTCTGCTTTGGGGGATCCTGAAGAGGGATTGGAGAAATAGGACAAGATACAGAAATGAGATTGTGATCAGAGGAGCCCAATGGGTAACATCATAAGCTGAAGGATTAAAAGTAAGGAAAAGATCAAGAATGTTGGGATAAGAGTAGGGTGTTGCACCTGTTACTCTAGATTGTGAAGGATAGCAGAGTTGAGGGTTAGTTCACTAAGATGGTCAGTGAAGAGAGAGGAAAGCCAAAGCTGGAGGTAAACATTAAAATCTCCAAGGATGGCGATCTTTGCAAAAGGATAGAAGGACAGAATGTCCTCCAATTTGGAAGTTATATAATCAAAGAATTAACTCTAGTCAGAGGAATTAGGGGAGAGATAGACAGCACAGATAAATTAGTTAGAAAGTGACTATTATTGGTGGAAAACTCAGACACAACATCTAGCTTTAGAATGAAAATGAGGATAGAGAAAGTATGAGGGAACACAGAAGTGTCTACGGTCAATTGCCTCAGACAACTGTGTTTCGGTGAGAAAAAGATGACGTTTAGTAGAGGCGAGGTGGTGTTCTACAGATTGAAAATTAGATCTAAAACTACGAATGTTGCAGAAGTTAATGAAGAAAAAGTTGAGGGAGCTGTTAGACATTTTGGGTTGCTACCGAGAGAGCAGTCTAACCTGGGGACATTTCTGGTCCCCTCCCCAGAAGGGGACTCTGAAGCTGGATTTGGAGTCGCCATTTTTCTTATTTTGAATTTTAAGTGAAGGGTGTGTGTGTGGTAAGTGCTTGTAGTTTAGTGTGAAGAAGGAGGCCTTTAGAGGGCAGGCTGTGACTGTCCCCTTGAGTTGTGAGCCACAAAACTGAACTAGCTTTAATGGAAAATTTAAAACAACCCCTGAACTAGTGTTATTAGACCTCGTTTCAGTAGGTATTTAAAATGATAATTAGACACCTAACTATATATATATATATATATATATATATATATATATATATATATATATATATATATATATATATATATATATATATATATATATATATACATATATATATATATACAGTAAGGTCTCGGTTTATGTCAGAGTTACGTTCCTGAAACATGACGTCAGTCGATTTTGTACGTAACTCGAGTTTCCATACATTTCAAAGCATATTATCGAGTTTTCAACCAATCATTGTTTATGGTCATTCAGGTAAGTTAAATGTTATATTGTTATATTATTTACAACTATGTAGGAATATGAAACACAAGCTTGTTTTTGTTGTTGATTAGGGCCACGAACGCGAAGGACTGTAGGTTGCCGAGAGGGGTGGACGCCTGAGGCCGCCAGGAGGGTGGGCAGGTCGAATGTTGTGACGCCCACAGAGCGGACAGCTGGGAGCGTAGTGCAGTGCGGTGGGAGTAGAAGCATGGGCAGCGGGGCAGGAAATGCAATAGGAAAGGGCAATAGGGATCAGCAGACAGGCGCAGACGGTGCAAGTCAGCTGTGAGTGTTGTGTGGCCCAGGCGAAGGCTCCGGAGTTGTTATTGTTGTGATGGGTGTGCGAGCCCTCAAGGTTGTCAACCTCCCCATTGTCATGGTAATGGGCTTCCCATTTTCTTCTTCTCTCCCTCACACACAGCTGCTGCCTCCCTTCTCATGTCTTTTAATTATGTCCTCTTTTTCTTGTAGCATAATGGTTTTCCTTTTCTTAGCATCACTGCTGTCACTTAAAAGTTTTCTCTTTGGTGCCATTGAGCAAGATACTAAGAACTTGAGTCAGTAAACGCAAAAGTAGGATAACACTCTTGCCAGGGGCGATGGTGTGGTGGAAGTGAGGCAGGGTGTTATTGTATTCAAGCGTGAGGCGGGCGGTGTGGCGGGCAACCACCAACAATAACAATAAATCCCGCACTTTACGATTTATAAATTTTCAATTTTCTTAATCTTAAATTGCCTTATAGTGGACTGACGTAACTACGAGTTTGACGTAACTCGAGACCATCGTAGCCCGGGACTTTACTGTATATATATATATATATATATATATATATATATATATATATATATATATATATATATATATACAGGCAACCCTGTTTAACGAAGGGGTTACGTTCCTAAAAAACACTTCGTTAAGCGAAACTTCGTTAAGCGAACCGATTATAACAAGTTTAACCCCTGATTTAAACTTCCATTGAGAGTAAACAAAGCGAGAGTGCATCATAGTACAGTAAAAGGTTTAATGAAAGTAAAAATTATGAAGTTAAATATTTAGGTAGTTTAATTTAAGTCATTACAATGTACACTAATGTATGTATGTACGTAACTTTATAATGTTGATGATCTTAACTTTATGAAGGGATGGAGAGTGAAACGGGAAATACACTAACCGGCAACCCGTAGAATGTAAACAAAGTGTGCATCATGGTACCGCATACAAAACTTATGTACCACATTTCCACAAGGCTTTCCATTTTATCTATTGTAGAGTCACGAGTTCTGGTGGTTCTTTTAGCTTGCAAGGAAGATGAGGTCTCACTAGCCTTCTTAATAGTCTCTTGACTTGAAAATAGTAGACAGTAGATGAAGTCAAGCCATGGTGGGAAGCAATGTTATTAGTTTTCTGGCCATTCTCTTGTCTGTGAATAATACCGAGCTTCACTTCGAGAGTAAGACACTTCCTGGCCTTCTTAGGAACGTTAGGCCACATTGCAAGGCGTTTTGGTGGTAAGTTGAACTAAGGAAGATGAGCTGCTGGTGACGCTGTTATGTTTTGACTGGGCAGTGAGTGGTGTGTGTGATCTTGATCTTGATCTTGATGCTACAGGTGACACAGAATTTCTTCTGAGTCAGGACTTTGTATCGGCAGAGCCTGTGTTGTCCACGAGAGGCTTGATCTTGAACTTTATTCTACAGGTGTCTCAGGATTTCTCCTGAGGCAGGCCTTAGTACCAGCAGCTCCTGATGTATTCAAAAGCCTGTCAGCTTGCATGATACGGTGGGGCTTTCAAATTTGGAAAAAAAATTACCTGGATAAAGTGAGTTTGGTGTTCGTTAAATGAGCAGATGGTAGTAAAATGAAACCTTCGTTATAGCGAAATTTCGTTGTGTGAACCTTCGTTAAACGGGGGTTGCCTGTATATATATATATATATATATATATATATATATATATATATATATATATATATATATATATATATATATATATATATATATATATACAGAAAGTCCTCGTTATACGGTACTTCTTTATCCGGTAAATTCACAGTTACAGTATTTGAAAATTAGCCTCGATTCGATATACGTACAGTAAGAAAAATTCACAGATACGGTATCCGCTCATGTCATCCGAGAGGGCCCAGCGTGGGGGGAACAAGGGTGATGATGTCATCCACACTACACCTCCCTGCCACTCACAGTACAGTAAGTCCTCGTTATACGGTAGTTCTTTATCCGCTAAATTCACAGTTACGATATTTGGAAATTACTACCCTCGGTTCGATATACGGTAAAAAAAATTCACAGATACGGTATCCGCTCATGTCATCCAAGAGGGCCCAGCGCGGGGGAGCAGGGGTGATGATGTCATCCATGCCACACCTCCCTGCCACTCACAGTACTGACTTTAACTTGACTACCCTTGGAGCCTGTTACTCGTATCTCTTCCCCTCCCCCCCTTTTTTTTTTTAACTGCATTACATATTACTTACATGCATAACTAATTAGATGAATAAATGGAATATTAAATGGTCTATTGTAAGCACAAATACATTCATAATAATTATGGCAAACATTTAAAGCCTACTACCAGTGGTGAACCATGCAGCAACTGATAAAAGGCACAGATGGGCCTGACAAGCCCACTATCAGAGAATGATGGAAGTCATATAACATCAAGCATGCCTCAGAAAACATCAAGTCATCTTGGGATGAAGTGAAGACATCTACCATGAACTTGGCATGGAATAAAGTACGGCTAGAATGCGCGCATGACTTTCCAGGTTTCACTGAAGACGACATCCGTACGATCAGAAATGACATAGTAAATCTGTGCCATAGGGCTGGCTTCAATGAAGTTGATGATGATGATGATGTTCAAGATCTTTTGGAAAGCCATGCTGAACTTCTCTCAAATGATGAACTTATAGAGTTAGACAAGGCATCACAGGAGGCAAAAAAAAAAAAAGAGGGAGACGGGGAAGAACCTGTGCGTTGCCTGGACATCAAAACTCTTAGAGAATGTCTCGGTGGTATCAAAAAAGCTCTGGAAACCCTGAAGGGACGTGACTCAAATCCTGCCAGGAGTAGCAAAGTGGCTCATGATGTAGAGAAAAGTGTCAAGATTTATCAAGAAATCTATGATGAAAAAACAAGAAAAACCAAACAGTCCTCCATCTACTTGTTCTTCAAGCCAGTCAGACATGCCTTCCCTGTCACACCTGCCGACCCTGCTACAGCTGGGGTTTCCTCCATATCCTCTTTCTTCAAACCAGTGAAACATGCCGACCTTGCTACAGCTGGCCCTTCCACATATGCTTCTGACAGTGCAGACGATGACGTCTTATCCTCGTCTGCCCACTCAGCAGAAGATGAGTAAAGGCTGAAATCCCTACTGTCCCTTAACCCCAAGAAGGATATCATCTGATAGAGTACATGGCGACTGAAAAGTAAATAAAAAAAATTTTGTTTATTTCTTTCGCGTGGTACTTTACATTTTTATGACTATTTTCATGCATTTTCATTTCTGTAGGGGTGACTTTTGACGTGCTGGAACGCATTCCCTATTATTACATGTTATAATAGGTTTGGTATACGGTAATTTCAATTTGTGGTAAGGTTTTCAGGAACACCGTATAATGAGAACTTACTGTACTGACTTTAAGTTGACCACCCTTGGAGCCTGTTATCTCTTCCCCTCCCCCCCTTTTTTATAATTGCATTACATATAACTTGCATGCATTACTAATTAGATGAATAAATGGAATATTAAAGGGTCTATTGTAAACACAAATAAATTCATAATAACTATGGCAAAAAGTAGTCATAATACAAAGAAAAATTAAGTTCACACCATTCATAATGTTAGCATAAATATTCAATATTTGTTATTGAATATAATCCACTTAATCAAAACATAAACAACAAAGGAAAACAGGTAATATAGTCCTAGTGAAAAAATAAACTACATATTATTCATATGGTCAGTTTCATTAGCTTTCTGTTTTGACCTTTGCATGACTTAAGTTTTTTCTTATTTGTCTTAATGTTATTATTTAGATTCCTAATTCTAAAGTACACATATATTTTGACAAAAAATGACATGACATCATCAGTGAAAATGAGTTGGGGATGAAACTGAAGTAGGCTTATACCTAAATAACACTGGTAATGCTTTCTCTTCACAGGTAGGCTATAGAGCACTATAAGCAGCACAGAGGCATACAATAATCGTTTAGAAAATTAATCAATTTAACCTACCTTGAGGTAAATTAAGGGATGGAACTGCAGTATCTATCAGTGGCCTGTAACTCTTGGGTGCCTCAGTGCCTAAGAGGCGATGTTTAAATCACCCTTGTAGTCAGAACTTGTAAAATGCGTAGAACATATCACTGCATTGTCTACATTGAACACATCACCTCAGGAACAAGCTTGAATCCACTGCTGTCTGCGATTTTTTTCCTTGGGAAACTTGAAATACTTAATGCCTAAACCTGCTGTTTTATTTTTCATGTTGGTGCATCCAAACACTAAGCAATTGTTGGGCATGTTTAGTTGTTTACAGCACTGTGGAGAGTTTAATGAACACTCTAGCTAGCCCAGTGTCCACAAGCGATATGTAAACAACAAGAAACCTCAGGTGTGAGGCCAAAGTGCCCGAACATCCCGCCAAAAGTCAGCTGTCAGTGAGCATTGAGCTGGAGTGGCGCGGGAAGTGTGACGTGGATGACGTCACAACAACAATCAATCTCTTCCCGCGTTTCCCATTGAACATAAGTGAAATCTTTGTGTGTTTTTTGTGGATATTATCACGACGCACAGTGACGCACACATAATGGCCCCAAAACTTTACATTTTTTTTATATGACTATTTTCATGTATTTTAATTTCTGTAGGAGTGACTTTTGATGTGCTGGAACGCATTACCTATTACTACATGTTATAATGGGTTCAGTATACGGTAATTTTGATTTGCGGTAAGGTTTTCAGGAACGCATATGTACCGTATAACGAGGATTTACTGTATACGTGTGTATATATATACGTATATATATATATATATATATATATATATATATATATATATATATATATATATATATATATATATATATATATACAGTCAACTCTTAATTAACACAAGGGTTATGTTCCTGGAGACATCTTGTTATTCAAGATTACACTTCAAACAATTTTTCCATAGAAAACAATGGTAATAGGGCAGGGATTTATGTTCCTGGCCACTGGGAAAATCAGCATTCTGGGTATTTTATTACTCAAACCTTAAAAAAAACTATTAGAACACATCACTAGGTCATGGAAACAATAAAAACACATGTTTTCATTTTATTAACTCTGATGGTATAAAACGAGCTCTTCCTTAGTCCTGTTGTATGGACAACCAGGGACAATCACCGAGGTCTTTTCTCCCTATCATAGTGATCTAACACTTAAAACTTCATTTCAATAGTCACAGCCTTCCTTGATCTCTTGGAATCACTTTCCTGTGAGGAGGTTGAAAGACATTTGGATGCCATAGTATAGGACTCTAAGTGAAAATGCAGAGAAAACAACCTACCCTTGGTGCATGTTAACTCCAGACTGAGTGAGGAGTGAGGACTGTGGGAAGGAACAGAGCATCTCTGAACTATCACTCTGTGCCATGGAGTCAGGGTGATCCTCATGGCATGATTGTATATAAATACAAAGATATGATATCCATTGTAGCAGGCAATAGAGGGACAGAAACACAATATTGTGGTGAAAGCAACACACATGCTAAAGAGGATCACAAAAAGACGCCAATCAGCAGTAGACAAAATAATGTCTCCTTATTTCCTGCTTTGTTCTATTGTTTAGTGAACATAAATGTATATATGAGACAATAACCTCTCCTTGGGAGGTGGTTTTGCAAGCAACATGCTAGCAACGATGTCCCCCTATGTGCTTGCAGATACCATTTTGTGGCCAGAAGACTTTCCAATTGTTGTTAAGTTTCTTGGATCTCAGCCCAGTTCCCATCGGAAGTAGCATGGGTGCACTTCATGTCATAAAGTCCAGTTAACCCGTGTTAAATAAAATAAATTGTTATTCATTCACATCTCCTTAAATGTCAAGTCGCGTTAAATAAAAATTGCATTGTACAAGCTTGCATTAATTAAGAGTTTATTATATATATATATATATATATATATATATATATATATATATATATATATATATATATATATATATATATATATATATTTACAGTGGAGACTCAATACTTGAACTTAATTTGTTCCAAATGGCTGCTTGAATCTTAAAATGTTCGACTATTAATACCCATAAATCAGGTAATTCGTTCTAATCTTAGCAAAACATCAAGTTTATAAAAATTTCAATTATTACTATTTTTTTTTTACAATTTTTATTTGTACATATTGTAAGTGAAGGCTGGTGATGGATAACTTAGAAGAGAAGGGTGAGAAGAAGAGGGAGGTTGCTGGAGGATGAGTCACCATCCATGAAAATGTCTTTGTAACTTTTCTCAAGGTGTGATTCCTGTGAACCCACTAGTGGAGTGCTGTGGCTCACTAACACTTGCACTCTCACCAGATTCCTTATTTTTCTCATTAATAAGCCTCTTTGGTGCCATCGTAGGTTTCTAAATGAAAAACTACCAACAGAATACAGAAGAATGTTGTTTTTCTCAAGACTGCAGCAGGACTAGGAATGTGCACCAGCATCCAGTATACTGGTATTATGATACCAGGATTACCAGTATTACTGGTATTACCGGTATTACCAGTAATTCGGTATCAGAATGGTATAGTGGCAGCTGCGAGAAAGGAGATGACAGAGCTTTGTAAAAGACCAAATGTGCGGCTGTTTGATTACCAGATATTTTCACCACTAATAAGCCTTTGGTATTCATGTAAGTTTATAAATTAAAAGACTAAAAATAGAATACAGGAGAATGTTATTCTGATGACTGCGGCTGCACAAGTCACAACTGGCAGAGGGGTAAGGGGGACATCATGGAGCCTTTGTTTACAACCACGTGTGTGGAATTTTGACTATCAGGTATTTTCTTGAGTATCAAATCAAACTTTTGTGTTTGAGTATTTAGATGTTCGAGCATTGTGTCTCCATTGCATATTACATATATATATATATATATATATATATATATATATATATATATATATATATATATATATATATATATATATGTATATAGAGTGGAGATTCAATACTCAAACTTAATTTGTTCTAAATGGCCATTTGAGTATTAAAAAGTTCGACTATTGATACCTATAAATGAGGTAATTCGTTCCAGCCATTGCCAAACCCAAGTTTAGAAAAAAGCAGCAGTTTAATTTTGCAGGCGCCGTTAGCATTGGCACACAGAAGCAGGGTTAGCCTGTCTTTCACGGGCTTGTGTCCTGGCAAACACTTCTCTTCCTTTGTTATATAGATCATGTTTGGTAGTTCTTTTTTTTCCAAAACAGGCCAGTTTCATCACAATTAACCCTTAAAACTCAGATGTTGGGATTTTTAGCTCGTGCTAACTCGGGAGGTTTGGCGAGAAACAAACAAAATAGCCTGTATTCATATACTGATTACACTTGGAAATTCAATAAATGAGTGAGAACAAATGATGTTCTGCCCACAAGCAACTCTTCCTCTTTGCAAGGCAATAAACCAGAAGTCTCTAGATGCTATAGTCACCAAAATATCACAGGATGAATGAGGTGGCATCATCAGTCTACATGGCCTTGCGTCCAATTGGGTCCAGTGGCCTTGGCTAGAGCGATAGAAAACGGGCTCCTTGTACCCTCTCTCTCTCTCTCTCTCTCTCAATCAAAATATTTGCAAAGTTATCTAATTTGTATATTTTTTGCAAAAACATATATAAAATACATACAATAGGAATTGCTGGTGATGCTAGTGGAATGTCCTCCCCCTCGGCGGTTGAACCTCCTATATTCGTATCAGAGCCCAGAACATCACTATCTTCGCTCTCTATAATTGTAGAAACTATTAATTCCAAAGTCCTTCTGATACTACTCTCATTCAAAAGTTGTCTCCCCGCAACATGGCGAGAGAGCTGAGGTGTAGAAGTAAGGTGGCGGAATCAGACATCATGAAATCAATGTCACTCCTACCATCCATCGTGAGAGTTGGTGACATAGTGACGTATAGCATTATGATTACTTCTGACTTGGGGGTTCGCCATGCCTCAAAACAGAATGAACTCCAGTTCTTTTCTTGAAATTCACAAACCACCCTATACTTGCTTTAAAATCATCATTGGAGTCAGATGTAGTATCAGAAATAAGATCACGATGCAGCAGCCTAGCCTTCACACAAATTATGCCATCTGACAAAGAATCACCAGCCATCTGCCTTTGATTTATCCAATCAACAATTTTTCCATTTCTTTCACTTGAATTACCTTTTCACACCAATCTTCACATGAGCTCTTTTAATGAACTTTCTTCTTCAGTATTGTGGCTACTGTAGATTTATTCTTCCTCCTTTCTCGCATTTATCAATAATCTTCCTTTTCCTTTTGATGGTTGTCACTTCATTCTTTTTTGTAGGCTTATTCTCACCACTAACAAGCCTCTTTGATGCCACTGTAAGCTTCTAAAAAAGGGAAAAAAAAAAAAAAAAAAAAAAAAAAAAAAAAAAAAAAAAAAAAAACTGCAGAGAGAAAGCCCAGGACAATGTTATTCTTAGGACAGCAAAGGATTAACTGGCTGCAGTGGACCGGTGGGGCGCGTGGGGCAGCGGGAAGGGAGAGACCCTTTTTGTTTACAGTCATGTGGATGGATGTTCGACTAATAGGTATTTTTTCGAGTATTAAGTCGAACTTTTGCGTTCGACTTGAAAAGTTCAACTATTTAGACGTTCGAGTTATGAGTCTCCACTGTACACACACACACACACACACACAAAGAACAAAATATAACAAACAAGCCGAAGAGAATTAAGGAAGAATTGAAAACGGTAAGAGATCTGTTCAAAAATCTAAATGATGATGAAAAAAGACCTACAAGAAGAAGTGGAAGAGATCCATAGACTGGGTCCGTATAAGGAGGGAGTGAACAGACCGATTAAAGTGGTACTGAAGTCACAACAATCTGTGGAGGATGTCCTATATAGAACATCAAAGTTAAGAGAGATAGAAGGTTGTAAAGAGGTGTTTGTGAGAAAGAATAGAAATGAGGAAGAGAGGAGAAGATATAAGGAATTGGTGGAAGAGGCGAGAAGGAAACATGATGAGCGGTCTAAGGAGGAAAGAGAAAAGTTTTTTTCGAGAGTTATAGGAGAGAGAGTCAGAAAGTGGTATGTGGAAAGAAGGAATACGGAGGAACCCCTAGAGGAGCAGTGGGTGGACCGTAATGTATACTAATATAGATGGGATACTGTCAAGTAGATTGGAATTGCAAGACTATATGATAGTGGAGAAGCCTGATATTGTGTGTTTGACTGAGACAAAATTGCATGAAAAAACAAAGATAAATTTGGATAATAAATATAATATATGGAGAAAGGATAGAGAGTAAAGGTGGAGGAGGAGTTATGATTATGACGAAGAAATAAATAAATGTGGATAAGGTTTGGTATGGGAAGAACAACGCAGAAGTGATAAGCATAAGGATAAAAAGTGATGGAAAAGAATTAATAATCATGGTGACCTATGTACCTCCTAAAACAAATTCTTGGACATTAAGGAATACGACAATATGATCAAGGATACTTTACAGAGTTTGGAAAGTGTATTATCTGGAAAAAGAAAGGTGATACTAGTAGGAGATTTTAATTGTAAGGAGGTGGATTGGGAAAATCTAGTAAGTGGTGTTGGAGAAGAAGCATGGGAGAGAGATTTCTTAATCTAATGATGGAAAATATGATGGAACAGAGGGTGAAGGAAAATACTAGATATAGAGGAGATGATGAACCGGCTAGACTGGATTTGGTGTTAACAAGAGAAGTGTACCTATGTGGAGATATACAATACAAGTGTCCTTTGGGAAAGAGTGATCATGTGGTTATGGAAATGCAGATAGCAACAACACAGCGAAGGAAGGACGAGACATACAGGAGTGGTAGATTGAATTATAGAAAGATGGACACAGAAAGTTTGAAAAATTATTTCAGAAAATTAGATTGGGAGGAGATGTTACAAATCAGAGAAGTGCAAAAGAAATATGAGATTTTTATGAAATATTATAAAGAAGGAGTTATGAAATTTGTACCAAAGTATAAACCAAGAGAGGAAGGAAGAAAGGATTGGTTTAATGCAACTTGTGTTAAGGCTAAGGAAAAGAGAGATGTGGCTTGGAAAAGATGGAAAAGAGCAGGAATATACTAAATAAGGAGAATTATAGAGTGGCAAGAAATGAGTATGTGAGGGTAAGGAGGAGGAAGAAAGAAAATTTGAAAAAGATATTGTAGACAAGAGTAAGGAACATCCAAAATTGTTTTACAGGTTCATAAATGGTAAACTTAAAAAGAGAGAGTCCATTGAAAGATTAAAAGGAGAGCAAGGGATAGTAGATGACCCTAAGAATATAGCGGAATTGCTAAATAATAGGTTTCAGCAAGTATTTACTAAAGAAACAATGTTTGTAAAGCCACAGAATGTACAAGGAAATGTGCACATGGAGGACATTAAGATACCTAAAAAGGAGTTATATAAAATGTTGGAGGAACTTAAAGATGATAAAGCGATGGGACCAGATGAAGTTTCAGGAAAATTATTGAAGGAGTGTAGAGAAGAATTGATTGATCCATTATATGATATTATAAGGTGCTCATTAGAAACAGGGGAAGTACCAGTAGAGTGGAAGAGAGCTGAAGTGGTGCCCATTTATAAGGGAGGCAGTAAGGAAGAGCCTCTTAACTATAGACCTGTGTCTCTAACAAGTGTGGTCGGTAAGATTTGTGAGAGGGTGATAAAGAAATATTGGATACGGTTCCTGGAGGATCATAAGTTATTATCGGATCATCAATTTGGCTTCAGGAAAGGGAGGTCATGTGTAACAAATCTACTGAGCTTTTATTCAAGAGTGGTTGACAAAATACAGGAGAGAGAGGGATGGATGGACTGTATATATTTGGATTTAAAGAAAGCTTTTGACAAGGTACCTCACGAGACTGTTATGGAAAGTAGAGATTTATGGAGGACTGAAAGGAAAAGTGTTAAAGTGGATGGAAAACTACTTGAGATGGAGGGAGATGAGAACGGTAATAAGGGATGCAAGGTCGGACTGGTTGGTGGTGGAGAGTGGAGTCCCACAAGGCTCAGTGCTGGCATCAATCCTTTCCCTTTTATATATAAATGACATGCCAGAGGGAGTAAACAGTTATATTAATTTGTTTGCGGATGATGCGAAGTTGTGTAGGTGTGTGAAGAGTGAAGAAGATTGTGGAATTTTACAGGCAGACCTGGATAAGATTTGGGAGTGGAGCAAGAGGTGGCAAATGGAATTTAATCTGAGCAAAAGTCATGTGATGGAGATGGGAAAGAGTGGAAGACGGCCAAGAGGGTCATATAAGATGGGTGAAGAAGTAGTGTTGAAAAAGGTGGAAAAGGAAAAGGATTTGGGAGTGATAATACAAGACCATGGGCAGTTTGAGGCTCATATTGATAAGATGTTTGGAGAAACGTATAATTTGATAAAAAATATTGGATTAGCATTCCATTATATGGATAAAGATATGATGAAGAAATTAATTAGTATGGTAATTAGACCAAGATTGGAATATGTTGGAGTGGTTTGGTCCCCTTATAAAAAGAAGCATATAAGGAAGTTGGAGAGATTGCAGAGAATGGCAACAAAAATGGTTCCGGAATTGGCAGAAATGACCTATGAGGAGAGATTAAAAGAAATGAATTTACCTACCTTGGAACAAAGAAGAGAAAGAGGAGATTTAATACAGGTTTATAAACTGTTGAATGGACTGGATGAAGTGGATAATGAGCAAATGATGTTGAGAGAGGAAAACTTAAGTAGAACTACAAGATTGCATAGTAAAAAGATAGCCAAGGGAATATGCTTGAAGGATGTGAAGAAATATAGTTTCCCACAAAGATATGTGGAGGTGTGGAATGGTTTGAGTGAGGAGGTGGTGTCAGCAAGGAGTGTGCATAGTTTTAAAGGAAAGTTGGATGTGTGTAGATATGGAGACGGGGCCACACGAGTAAGATACCCAGGCCCTGTAAAATTACAACTAGGTGAATAGGTGAATACACACACACACACACACACACACAAAACTTACGTATGAGCGGAATGTAATGTATTCCAACATAAATGGAGTGATATTGGGGATTTTAGAACTCAACGATTACTTGAGGGATAAGAACCCAGATATTGTGGGTCTTACTGAAACAAAACTGAGAGAAGGAGAAGACCTGATGATGGTTGGAGAAGGGAAATATAATGTTTGGAAAAGAAATAGAGTAGGTAAGATGGGAGGAGGAGTGATGTTGCTGGTTAAAAAAGATATAAAGGTGGATCAAGTGAAAGAAGGTATGGGAAAGGCAGAAGTGCTAAAGATCATAGCAGAAACTAATGAAGGAAAAAAGAGGCACTACATAGTGGTGTACGTACCACCTAAGACAAATGCATGGTCAGTACAGGAATATGAAGAAATGATAAGAGATACAGGAACATGTCTGGAAGAAATGTTGGGTGGCTGTGAATGAACTATAATGATGGGAGATTTTAATTGTAAAGAGGTGTGTTGGGAGGACTGGTCAATGGAGGATCAGAGACAACATGGGAAATACACTATTGACACTGGCAATGGAAAATGTGTTAACTCAGTGGGTCAAAGAAGATACTAGGTTTGGAGGAGAGGGAGCATCGTCAAGACTGGACTTGGTCTTTAGTACAGAGCCAATGGTCATTGAGGAGATGAGGGTGGAGTGCCCTTTAGCAAAGAGTGATCATGCAGTTTTGGAGTTCAAGGTGATAGATGAAGAGAAATCTAGAAGAAATGAAGAATATAAAGTGGGAAGATGGAATTATGCCAAGACAGATTTTGGAAACCTAAGGAAATTCTTTCAAGAGACAAATTGGATGAAATTCAAGAGTGCTAAGGAGCAAATGAAAATTGGAAGGAATTTATAAAAATATACAAAGAAGGTGAGAAAATAATTTGTACCAATAAGACAACATAGAGAAGTTGGAAAGCAGGACTGGTTTAACGATAGATGTGAAAAGGCTAGAACAAGAAAAGAGGATGCATGGAAGAGGTGGAGAAGGAAAAGACGGATTAAGCAGTGGAAAGTTACAAAAGAGCAAGAAATGAATATGTGTTGATTAGAAGAGAAGAAAGAAAGAAACAAGAAAAGGATATAATTGATAAATGTAAAGACCAACCAAGGCTTTTTTACAGACATGTGAACAACAACATCAAAAATAGAGAAAGTATTGAAAGTTTAGAAGTAAATGGAGTTTGCAGTGAGGATCCCAGGGAAATGGCAGAGGCTATGAATGGATGCTTTCGGAAGGTATTCACAAAGGAGACTGCTTTTGACAAGCCACTGGTAATGGAACAGAAAGGGATTATGAAGGAGTTTCAAGTAACTGTGGAGGAGATCAAGAATATGATGGGGAGTTTAGAAGTGAGAAAAGCTGTGGGACCTGATGGGGTATCAGGATGGATTTTAAGAGAATGCAGGAGCAACTGGCAGAAAAAGTTTGTGAAGTAATTGATGCCTCATTAAGGGAAGGTGTAGTGCCCCAAGACTGGAAAAGAGCTAACATTGTCCCAATTTATAAATCAGGTAACAAGAGAGACCCATTGAACTATAGACCAGTGTCACTTACAAGTGTGGTAGCTAAGATGTGTGAGAGGGTGGTGAAGAATAGATGGACAGACTTCTTGGAGAAAATGACATACTTTGTGAGTGTCAATTTGGTTTTAGAAAAGGGCATTCATGCACGACAAACCTGATATGTTACTATTCGAGGGTGATAGATGTAATACAGGAAAGAGATGGTTGGGCTGATGGAATATATCTGGATTTAAAAAAGGCCTTTGATAAGGTACCACACCGGAGACTGATCTGGAAACTTGAAATGGTAGGAGGAGTGCATGGCAGTTTACTAAAATGGATGGAAGACTTTTGGTAGGAAGAGAAATGAGAACAATAATTAAGGACAGACCATCAGAATGGGGCTTGGTGGAGAGTGGAGTCCCACAGGGATCAGTGTTGGCACCAGTAATGTTTGCAGTCTACATAAATGACATGGTGGATGGGGTGTCCAGTTATGTGAGCCTATTTGCAGACGATGCAAAATTGTTAAGAAAAGTGAGATGTGACAAAGATTGCGAACTACTCCAGGAAGACTTGGACAGAATATGGAAATGGAGCTGTACATGGCAAATGGAGTTCAACACGACAAAATGCAAGAAATTAGAGTTTGGCAAGAGTGAAAGAAGAATCAGGAGTATGTACAAGATAGGAAATGAAGACATAAAACCAGTCATGAAGAAAAGACCTTGGGGTGACAATTACCAATGACCTATCGCCAGAGAGACATATAAACAAAATAATTGGAGAAGTATTGAACTTATTGAGGAACATAAGAGTGGCGTTCGTATATTTAGATGAAGAAATGATGAAGAAAATAATTACTGCAATGATAAGACCAAGGCTTGAATATGCAACAATACAGTGGGCTCCGAACTTAAAGAAACACATAAAGAAACTAGAGAAAGTACAGAGGGCTGCAACAAAATGGTGCCTGACTTAAGAGATTTGACTTATGAAGACAGACTGAACAGAATGCAACTTCCGACCCTGGAAAACAGAAGAGAAAGGGGAGACCTGATAGCAATATACAGAATGATGATTGGCATGGAAAAAATGGATAGGGAAGATCTGTGTATGTGGAATGAAAGAGTGTCGAGAGGGCATGGGAAAAACTAAAATGGCCACTTATAGGAGAGATGTGAAAAATATAGCTTCCTCATAGAAGGGTGGAAGCATGGAATAGTTTAGACGTGGAAGTGGTCAACGCAAGGAATATTCATGATTTTAAGAAAAAGCTGGACATTAGTAGATATGGAGATGGGACAGTATGAGCATAGCTCCTTTCCCGTATGTTACAATTAGGTAAATACAATTAGGTAAATACACACACATATATATATATATATATATATATATATATATATATATATATATATATATATATATATATATATATATATATATATATATATCGACACACACACACATCGTAGTTCCTTGAATATAGGTTGATCTCATATATAGATCAAGCCTGATTTCTAGCCAGAAAATTAGCAATTTATGGTACTTGTACATAAGTCAACTGCCCAAATGAAGGGAGAAACCTAATATCAATTTAAAGAAAAAGTTACTAAACGTAGTGTGCTATGCTGGTAGCAGAATGACAGGTTATAGTATTCAATCACATTTTATAGGAATAATGACTAAAGAGAGAGAGAGAGAGAGAGAGAGAGAGAGAGAGAGAGAGAGAGAGAGAGAGAGAGAGAGAGAGAGAGAGAGAGAGAGAGAGAGAGAGAGAGAGAGAGAGAAAAGAAAGCATCTGCTCCTTCCTTATTTGGTCAGATTATTGTGGCTTTGGTGGCAGTCTTATGTATAGCTTCCACCCTGCCTCCTTTGGGTACTTCACCTGTTTTATGCCCTGCCCTTGTTGTTTGAAAGGTTCTGGCTTATCATTATCTCCTCATCACTTGGTAGAGGTTACCCAACAAAGGTTAAGGATCATGTCAATCAGGCCTAAAAAGCTGGTGACAACCAAAGCCTTTAACTATCCTGTGCCAAGCAGGTTTCAATGACTCCACAGAGCTTAGCCCTGACCCCCTCTGGCAAAAGTGACAGGGAGGCAGCAGTGTGTGTGTTGGGTGAAGGAAAAGCACATGTGTTCACAAGCGAGAGTCTGGTGATGAACAAATTATTAACTTATGAGTCATAGTCCAATAGTTCAGTGTTACTGATATGGTGAGTCAGACACATACTATTTCATGCCATCAATTAAAATTCTTCGTAATGATGTTTTCCATGCCCTTGGTGGCTTAAACCCTTGAAAGGCTCATGGACCTGCATGGTGGGGTCTCTCCTACTGTTCTCAAAAAACTGTGCTTCCATGCTTGCATCTTGCCTGGCCAAACTCTTTCAACTATACTTAACAACTTCTATCTTTCCTTTGTGCTGGAAGTCTGCCTACATTCAGCTGTTCCTAAAAAGGGTGATTGTTCTAATCCCTCAAACTACCACTCTATTGCTTTCAGCTCTTGTTTGTCTAAAGTTTTTTAATTGATCCTCAATAGGGAAATTCTCAAACATCAGTCACTTAATAATCTCCTATCTGATCACCAATATGGCTTCCGTCAAGGCCACTCAACTGGTGATATGACTTTTCTTACTGAGTTTTGGTCATCCTCTTTTAGAGAATTTTAGTGCAACTTTTGCTGTTATATTAGACATCAAAAGCTTTCAATAGAGTCTGGCACAAAGCTTCAATTTCAAAACTGCCCTCCTATGGTTTCTATCCTTCCTTCTGCAACTTTATCTCAGGCTTCCTTTTTGACTGCTCTATTGCAACCGTGGTAGATGGCCACTGTTCTTCTCCTAAATCTATTAACAGTGGTGTTCCTCAGGGTTCTGTCCTGTCACCAACTTTCTTTCTATTATTCATTAATGATCTTCTTAACCAAACTTCTTGCCCTATTCACTTCTACACTGATGATACCACCATACATCTTTCCATGTCTTTTCAGAGATGACCAACCCTTCAGAAAATCAACAGATCATATAGGGATGCCACTGAATGCCAGACATCTGGTCTTTCTAAGAATTCTGATTGGGGCATAGAAAACTTAATGTTCAATGCCTCAAAAACTCTATTCCTCCATCTATTACCTCAACCTTCCAGACAACTGTCCCCTTTTCTTCAATGACACTCGGCTGTTCCTATCTTCTATACTGAATATCCTTGGTCTATCCTTTACTCATAATCTAAACTGGAAACTTCACATCTCTTCTGCTAAGACAGCTTCTATGAAGTTAGGCGTTCTGAGGCATCTCCACCAGTTTTTCTCGCCCCTCCAACTGTAAACTCTGTATAAGAGCCTTATCCGTTCTTATATGGAGTACTCTTCACATGTTTGCAGGGGGGATTCCACTCACACAATTTTATTAGAAAGGGTGGAATCAAAGGCTTCTCGTCTCATCAACTCCCCTCCTCTGTCTGACTATCTTCAGCTTTTTTCTCACTGCCAGAATGTTGCATCCCTTGCTATCTTTCATGCTAATTGATCTACTGATATCTTGCTAACTGCATGCTTCCCCTCTTCCTGCAGCCTCGCTGTACAAGACTTTATTTAGGGAACTGGCAATGAAGTGGGTGTTTTCTTAAATAATTAGTTGCCCTTGGCCAGCTTCCCCTCTTGCATAAAAAAAGAAACAAAAAAATCCAGTCCTTTTCTCACCTTTCTTGGCCTTCAATGTCTTACGCCAGAGTGTAGAGAAGATACCATCTGTCCAGTCATTGGTGGCCACATCCAGACGGCCAAACATCTGGGCTGAGGTGATGGCCTTTGGGTTCATCCTCAGTTCCCTGTGTCAGGATCAGTAACAGGCATAATAATATTTTGTTGTTATCAAATCACCTTAGTCATCCTTGAAATGTAATGTGACATATAACAATCAGTGAAAAATCATTATATCAGTATGCTAAATCATTGTCTGCAAAGTTCAATTAAGCAACAATGAAATAATGAAATACTTTTTTCACCAAACCATCTTTTTTTATTGTCCCAGAATTTTTATATCCATTTTGAAGGATATGGTTGACAATTTCTAACAAATCAGTAATGAGCCAAGATTCTTACAACATAGAGTTTGTTGATTCTGGTATGATTTCTTCAAATCTCAATTCCAGCTTCAAATATTATATATATCTAACATGGTAAGATCAAAAGCATATGCAGCAAACCTGTGAGGGAGTCCTGTTCTGGAGAGTGCCTTCATCAGGACTTGGATGCAGGAGGTCTTGCCAGCACCACTGGGCCCAAGAGTCATCATTCCGTGTCTCACCCGCTGAGTCTCATACAGCTGTGCTCCATATGAAGCACACCAGCAGAGAAAACCATTAACCACAGATATGCCATGATGCTTTTTTTTTTTTTTTTTTTTAATTACCAATCTTTTAATGTTATTTAATATTTTTAAGGAACAACATTTTACCTATTTCACTCAATCTCTGATTATCTCTCTCTGATTATCTCATTTTTTTATCTCTACTTTAAGGCATTATAGAGGAACCTTGGTTCACAAATGTTTTTGTTCAAGATTTTTTTTTTTTCAAATAATTTTCATATCAGTTCAGGAATGGTCTTTCAGTGTGTGAACACACACATCCCACAAAGCCTCTCAGCTGACAACCATGCATTCACTTACTCAGCTGTGTTGTGGACCACCTACTGTGAGTAGTATAATTAACATACACTGCCAAGTCTTTTTGCTATTGTCTTAGTTTCTCATTAATTTAATGGTGAACCACCTTCCCAGAGGCTTGATGGAGTGTTAAACCTGAGTTGCTTACCCATTCCTACCTGCAATTTTTCAGGTTGGCTGGAAAGATAATTCCAGAGGAAAAAACAAAATCTCACTTTGCATCAAATATGTGTTGGCTGGAAACACTGAAGCATACGAGTCTGTGTAAGGCAAGAAGTGTTGTGCTACTCATGACAGTATGTGTTCTGCCATCCTGTCACACTTCATTTCATGTTCTGGTGTCTGGATGCCCCAGAAAGACCATACCTACCAGGAATGCCTATAACCTGTGAAGTTATCACGGACTTCCTGGATTACGGACATTTCATTTACGTAAATAAGGGAGACCAGGTACAATTAGAAAAGCATGTGCTGTCCTGAGCAGTCCAACAATCTCTGCTGTACATAGATCCATATGCTCTAATGATTCCTTCCAGCCAACACATGGTTCATGCAAGGCCAAACTTTCCTAACCATAATTTCCTTCTATATTCCTTGTCACCAGAAACATTTAAAAATAAAAATAAAATATTATGCTTCTGAGGCTTGAATAGAATAATTTGGTTTACATTAATTATTTCAATGAGAAAATTAGTTTGGTTTGCAAACATTTCAGTTAACAAAGGAATCACTTAGTTCAGCAATCAAGGTTCCACTGTACTACTATAATTTTTGTGGCACATATGAAAAATATAGAAAATATATGAATAATTAATTCTAATTCTAATTGAAGTACAGAGCACATTTGAGTTGCAAGGGAAATATGTTTCAGAAGGCTCCTCTAAACTCATTCTGCCTATGACTCACATCATAATTTGGACCATTCTCCTTCAAGCTGACTGTATGGTCATCTTCATAGCCAACCTATGGTATTTACCTACAATGTGGACAAGTACTTTTTTGAAGAAAACCCAAATAGAGAACCTAAACTGCCAATCTCAAAAGCTGAATGAAAAACTGTGGACATGAGGGAACATTAGAGGACTAACTCAAACAGAAGACCAAACCTGACTGTCCAGTTTAGAATATGCTGGGTATAGTACTACAGAATGCTAGCAAATATGGCACATATTGCCAAACTTGAACTTGTGGTTGCCAAAGGGAACAACACTGAGCACATTTTAATTTTGTGAGTAGACTGCTCATATTTCTGAATGCCCATAACTCATTATCTTATAACTTGGATACCCACTGTACTAACGGAACACACTTCCTTAAACACTTTGCCATTTGTTGAGTGGTTTAAAGTTACCTATGTGTTACCATGATACCCAACTTCTAAGTGGTTACACCAAAGATGCACTTGGGTGGTGATATGGGCCCTAATATGGGTACCACTATAAATAAAATTGCCCTTGCCACTAATGGGTGGAAGCTTAACAGCGCTTCCAATACTCTTCAAGTTATCTACAGGCGCTATAGGCCAGGATATAAGAGAGTGAGAGAGGAAGAAAAAAAAAAAAAAAAAAAAAAAAAAAAAAAGACATACAGAATATAAAAAGAGTAAATGGAGGATCTAACTCAAAAAGATTATATTACTAGAGTACTTCTGGTGTGTTCCAGACTGACCTGGATAAGTTTAAGTGTCCATGGTGGATGATTGACAAGGCCAAGCTCATTGACCACCTCCCCAATGGCGGTGGTGAGTTGGTTGTGATAACCTTTCTCCTGTGTCATGTTTGGAAACAGGTCATCAATCAGGGACATGAAGAGTGGTTCGTCTTCATCTGTAATACAAATAATTGTTCAGAATGTCAATTAAAATATGTGGAAAGGAGAGAATAAATTCTACAACCTAATAATCTTCTGTTTTTCAATGGAATGGAAGAGTGATATGCCAGTGAAAAAAACAAAGTTGATCATAATATTAAATTATTTCATTATTTCCAGTGGAGAGTTATGATGGGCATCACCACATAACTTAAAATCTTTCTATTTATTAAGGGAATGAATCAGTGAAATACTACAGAAAAGGAAGAATAACGTCAATAATAATATTCTGTTACATAAATAGTTCCAAAGGGAAGCTGTGATAGACAGAAGATAAACTCAATAAATATTCTCCACACAGTGACACAGGTACTCACCCACCAGCTTGGAAAGGTTCATGTCCCGCAACACTCGCATCACAATGGTGGACTCAGAATCTTTAGGGTTTGCTCGTTTAGAAGCTCCAAGAGTTCTCAGTACAGACAAAATGTTTCTCAGCCCAAAGTCATAATGCACCTAGAGTGATCATAGAACAGAAATGTATTTATTATTTATCTCAGCATTGTGGGCTAAAAATAATTACACAACCAATGTCTCTGAAAAACAACCATGGCAGGCTACAGACTTAATTTGTATAAGAAGTAATAAAGTCAAGCTATAAGACTTTTTGTGTATTCATATGCTGTTTTTTTTCTAATCTAATCTAATCTCACTGATACAAACATGTCTCTAAATAAAAGTTCTTTACCATAATATTAGTCAGTGAACCTCAACACCCTCTACTCCCAAACCAACAATACTGTAAATCTGGGCTAACAGATTTGTCTCTTCCTAGGAAGTGATTAACATGCATACCTGTTTGGTTAACTGCTCCTCACACAGCTTGTACAATGTGAAGAATTTGCGAGCCAAAGTAATGTTCTCAAGAAAGCCACATGAGGCCAGCTTCACCCTTATAATGATCTGTCGGTCAGGCACCATCATGGCCACATTGCGGAACTGAATCTTGAGGTTCTCTGGCAAAACCTGACGGCCATGGTAGCCCAGATTCTGATGTGGTGGCACCGCAGACAAGTGAAGAAGATGGAGGCAGAGGCGAGGGAGGAGGGTGGAAGTGAAGGTGACAAGAGTATATATATACAGTGATTGGAAAAACACAAGTGATGGGAGAAGAACCCCATGCATTAGTTCTGTACATGCCACTTGGTAGCACTCACCCATCCCTACCCCATGCTCACTCTCACACTTAATTACACATGTCCTGAAATAAATATTGATCAGAACTGTACAACAGAATTCTTCATGCAATAGTCAGCTCATGTACAGATCCTAAAGTTTCCTGATGGTGTTTGAGTGTATGTACAGTTCAGTGGCATGACCTTTCTATCTTGCAAACATTCTCCACGAGGCACATGCTGGACACAGGCACAGACCAACACATGAGTAATAACAATTCATAACGGAGGATACTTCAGGGGGCAGACAATATCACTGGAAGGGAAAGTTTTGATATGAGGATGAGAGATAGAGATGAAATGTAAGACAGAACCTTCACACGCACACATATATATTAAAGTAAGGAGAGAGGAAGAAAGAAAGTTTGAGAAAGATGTAGTGGATAAAAGCAAAGATGAACCCAAACTTTTCTACACGTCTATAAACGGCAAAACAAAGAATAAGGAAACAATTGAAAAAAATTAAAGAAGGGAAGACATACTAAACAGAGAAGGAGATGTGTAAAATAATGAATGAAAACTTCAAAATGGTATTCACTGCAGAAGATGATTTCACAGAACCTAATAGGACATTGGATTGCCAAGAATTACAGGAGATTGCAGTGCACAAAGAGGATATTGGAAGATTACTGAAAAAGTTGGAAGTCAGGAATGCAATGGGGCCAGATGGTGTATCAGGCTGGGTGTTAAAAGAATGTAAAGAGCAAGTACTGGAGCCAATTTGGGAAATAATTCAAAGTTCAATAAATGAAGGGAAAGTTCCACAAGAGTGGAAGAGAGCCAATGTAATACCGATATCTAAAGGAGATAAAGGCAACTGAACCACTAAACTGTAGACCAGTGTCACTTACAAGTGTCGTAGGGAAGTTATGTGAAATAATTATCAAAGAAAAATGGGTTAAAATTCTATAAGAAAAGCAGGTCATATCGAACAGACAATCTAGGTTCAGACAGGGCGGTCATGTGTATCAAACTTATTAAGCTTCTACTCGAGTTATTGCAGGACTTGAAAACAGAGATGGATGGGTAGACACAGTATACCTGGACATTAAAAAGGCTTTTGATAAAGTCCCGCACGAAAGACTTCTTTGGAAACTAGAGGATGTAGGAGGACTACATGGAACCTTGCTCAAATGGACAAGAGATTATTTGAAGGATAGGGAAATGAGAACTGTGATTAGAGATACATACTCATCTTTGGGTAAAGTAACTAGCAGAGTGCCACAAGGGTCAGTGTTAGCTCTCATTATGTTTCAAGTTTATGTAAACGACATTCACATTGGGGAAAACAGTTATATAAATTTATTCGCTGATGATGCAAAGTTGCTAAGAGTTATCAAAACCAGAGAGGACTGTCTGCTGTTGCAGGAAGATTTAAACAAGATCTATGAATGGAGCAAGAAGTGGAAATTGGAGTTTAATGTCAAGAAATGCCACATAATGGAACTAGGAAAGAGTAAGAGAAGACCAGTATGGTACTATTTGATGGGAGAGGAGCAAATAATAAAAACTAAAAAGAAAAAAGATCTTAGAGTGATCATACAAGAAAATCTGAGCCCTGATAAACACATAAACAAGATATTTGGACTATCATATAAGATGAATGGGATTTCGTTACATTGATAAAGATATGATGAAAAAAATCATCACAAGCATGATACGCCCAAGGCTGGAATATGCAGCAGTGGTATGGTCTTCGAGCTCTAAAGAGGATACAAGAAAATTGGAAAGGATACAGAAGATTTCTACAAAGATGGTGCCGGAATTAAAGAAACTCACATATGAAGAACGACTGAAGGAAATGGGACTACCAACCTTACAAGATAGTAGAGAATGCGGGGACCTAATAACAATGTATAAGATAGTAAATGATATTGAAAAGATAGACAAAGAAGACCTGGTGCCGTTAACGAAAGAAGATGGAAGAACAAAAGGACATGGAAAGAAGATCAGGATGAGGTAGTGTGTGAAGGATATTGGAAAATACAGTTTTCCACACAGAACAGTGGAAAAATGGAATGCATTGGATAATGGAATTGTCACAGCACCTAGTGTGCATAACTTTAAAGAAAAACTAGATAAATGGAGATATGGAGACAGGACACTATGAGCCCCGCTTGAATCCTGTACAATACAACTAGGTAAATACACACACACACACCTTCTATCTTTATCTACCTTCTATCGTTTACTCGCTTTTTTTTCCATCTGGCTACTTGCTGTTTGGATATTTTGTAAGCTGACCAATGATAATAATGCAAATTTTTCAAAATCTTGGTCTTTTTGCAAAATGTCGAGATATTTAGGTAATTTTGCAATGTGACCACAAATTTGGTCTTTTTGCATAATGGCAAGGCATTTTGTAAAATGACCAATTTTGCAAAATGACTGTAACAAATATATATAGTATATATATATATATATATATATATATATATATATATATATATATATATATATATATATATATATATATATAAATGACTTCCTTCTTCATTTTATGATGAATGATACATTACTACATATCAGTGGTATGTTGTGTCATTGGAAAGCTTCACAGCCTCCTTAATCCTATCACTGAATCTGTCACTTTTCATATAAGAAAGTATTACATACAGCAAGTATATATTTTGTGAAAATTTGTTTATTTTTATTGGGGCATTCAAGTACTTGCATTTACTTGTTATATTCTTATCAACACTCATATCAACTTCTTGAGTTCTTGTTTAATGCTGAAGGCATTTACAGTGCACACCACACTGCTAGTCCACAGAGACCATGCAGTGCTTGCAAGTGTCCAGAAGCATGAGTGTTAGTTGTACCTCAGCCATGACCATTATTATTGTCAGGTTCACTCTCCTGTTCATTAAGTAATTTCGCTTGCATAAAATTTTGGAGATATTCCAATTTGAACAAACTCAAAAGATGAACACAAGAAAACAATTCCACAGTAATAAACAAAGTTCCAACACAATCCTACATAACCTTAATTAGCTATATGATAATATAAAAATCCCTCAACTTAAATCAAGTTCAACAGGACCATATATTATTTGCAATATATTTCCACCTTGTGTAGCAAGAAACATAATCATTGTAAAATCTCATTCAATTAACTTTTGAGTACTTTCCAACAGTTCCACCTTTATATACTCACTGATGATAATCTGGGTATTCTAAGGTACAAACATCACTCTTACCCCATATGAAATGTTCATCCCAAGCATGTTATCCATGCAAAAAATTCCATAACAACAGATAGTTCTCTTTATATGACAACTGTTTTGAATGATTACTTATTACATTATTTACACACTGAAAGTATTTACAGAGGGTTATAGAAACTGTAGAATTACCTGATATGAGGCATTCGCTAGATCCTGCCAACAGAGAATTATTGACTTGTGAACAACATGCACATCTTGGTCATGCAGACTAAACATTCATCAAAATTCCATGCCAGATTACCATTTCTTTTCTTATTAGAAAAAAAAAAAACTTAGATAACCTTTATATCAATTTCATCATGTAATTGCTAGGAAAATCTCTAAATAAAAATGTAATCACTAATTCTAGTTGTAATGGTGAGCATGTGCCTGGTTGTTTGATGGAGTGAGCTGGCATGTTATAGCAACTTGTGTTTTGTCATGGGATGCAGCAGGTGCAGTGTGGGAGTGTGCCATGATATCTGTGTGTTTCTTCTTGTGTGGCACCTAACCAAGGGGAAGAGGAAAAAAGGAAAAGAATCACAGCCAATGGTGTGTTGGCAGCATAAGAATATACTAAAGCAACAATGTCATGTATCAGTGTCTAAGAGGAATGTCTCACATCTTGGCAGTCTATTTAAAAAAGTGTGGTCAATTAATGGGAGGAAACTGTGGCTGGCTAGCAAAAAAACAGCTAATTTTCCTCAACTATAAAAAGGTATGCATTTTCTGTAAAATCCATGTAAAAAAATATAGAGGGGAGAGAGGTCTGATATATAGACACCAGCAGGATGAAAACATCTGAGTAATGCCAAACATGTAGTGAGACAAGGGGGAGACAGTGTTACCTTGATCCAATGGGCGGCTATGTTCTGTCAAGTGTATCGGGAGGAAGCTGTATTAGAATAAAATCATCTACAACTTGTTTTCAAACTTACTCTATGCATCTGACATTCAAGAGACTTTAAACAACCAGATATTCTCCCTGAATACAGTGTCAACAAGATACTACACTGTTCCATGGGCAAGATGAATAATGTCTGCACACAAGCAACAGTCCAGTCAAGCAGGGGTGGTGCCTGCCAGTTGCCACAAGCATACAAGGTGACAACTGACTTGCTAAAGCTTCCTTCAGTACTGCAATCAACTGTTACCTTTTAATCTATTACAGATCCTATTTAATAACATAACATAGGATTACACACATTTAGTCATTGATCAGTATTTTGATTAAGTGTTTGTTTTCTATTGCATGCTTTTATATAGGTAGTTTAATTTCATATATATAAATTACTTAAATATATTATGATTATTTATCATTTCTAAATAGTTAATATATAAAAGGTGAGGATAAAAGTGCAAATTAAGAAAAATATGAAGGTCTGTAAAAACAGAAGCAGTCCAAGAAACCACATGATGGAGAAAAAAAGAAGCACTCTGAGGTAGCTCTGCCTTGCTTGTGCTGTGGCAATGCCTCACCAAGAGCTGACCTACAATCTGGCAACATCATGCCCATCACAAAGGTACACACATAACACATTCCAATACTAGACACTGACTACAATGACATCTTATTACAGCACTCAGTGGGATCTAATCTGAGAAAATTTCCTTAAAAAACCAGTTATCAGTACAACATGAAATAAAATAAAACTTATGAAAAGATGCATGTCACCTGTGAGGCAAAGTAATTCAGGATTATTTAGGTAAATGGAAAAAAAAGACAGTACTACATAGAAGGACTGAAAATTCTCAATTTATCTGTTCATATACCTATTCTTAAGAATCCCCAAAAGGATGATAGAGCCTTTATTTATTTCTATTTTTGAATTTCATCTTTGCATGCCATAATTCTCTAATTTTCCTCTCTCTCTCTCTCTCTCTCTCTCTCTCTCTCTCTCTCTCTCTCTCTCTCTCTCTCTCTCTCTCTATCTATCTATCTATCTATCTATCTCTCTCTCTCTCCAACACCTTATTCCCTCCACAAGCATTCCAGGGAGATGGTTACCTCAGAAGAGTCTGCACCTCTCCCAACCCGAACATTCTGTTCTTGCTTGCTCAAATGCCCTGTCTCTAATAATACCTCCTTTACATGCATACTCTTTTGCCATAAATTTCCACTTCTAAAGTCTCCTTCTCATATTAGCATATTTAATTTCACTCAATACACTTTCTTTACAAAATGGTTACACTTCATTTTCTTCATAGAGCCAAATCATCTCATTATTTTTTCCACCCATTCCAAACACCACCCAAATGAAACATCAGTCACATACTTTACTGTAATACTAATGAATGAAGCATTAAAAGTGCACATTAAAATAGCTGCAACACACACACACACACACACACACACACACACACACACACACACACACACACACACACACACACACACATGAATTGGTGGAGAAGTCATGGAGGCTAGCCCAGCAGGAAACAACAAGGAAGATTTGGTTGAGAAGAGATCTCGGTGAAAAGGAAAGAGAAATGTTAAATGAGTTGAGAAAGGAGGCTTTGAAAAAAAATGAAGAGAGGACAGAAGAGGAGAAGAAAGAGTTTTTCTGGAGAATCTTGGATATGAGACTGAGGAAGTGGTTCATAACCCAGAAAAGTACAGTAAGAAAGGACTAAAGAAACTTACGATGAGCGGAATGTAATGTATTCCAACATAAATGGAGTGATATCGGGATTTTAGAACTCAACGATTACTTGAGGGACAAGAACCCAGATATTGTGGGTCTTACTGAAACAAAACTGAGAGAGGAGAAGACCTGATGATGGTTGGAGAAGGGAAATATAATGTTTGGAAAAGAAATAGAGTAGGTAAGATGGGAGGAGGAGTGATGTTGCTGGTTAAAAAAGATATAAAGGTGGATCAAGTGAAAGAAGGTATGGGAAAGGCAGAAGTGCTAAAGATCAGAGCAGAAACTAATGAAGGAAAAAGAGGCACTACATAGTGGTGTACGTACCACCTAAGACAAATGCATGGTCAGTACAGGAATATGAAGAAATGATAAGTGATACAGGAACATGTCTGGAAGAAATGTTGGGTGGCTGTGAACGAACTATAATGATGGGAGATTTTAATTGTAAAGAGGTGTGTTGGGAGGACTGGTCAATGGAAGGATCAGAGACAACATGGGGAAATACACTATTGACACTGGCAATGGAAAATGTGTTAACTCAGTGGGTCAAAGAAGATACTAGGTTTGGAGGAGAGGGAGCATCGTCAAGACTGGACTTGGTCTTTAGTACAGAGCCAATGGTCATTGAGGAGATGAGGGTGGAGTGCCCTTTAGCAAAGAGTGATCATGCAGTTTTGGAGTTCAAGGTGATAGATGAAGAGAAATCTAGAAGAAATGAAGAATATAAAGTGGGAAGATGGAATTATGCCAAGACAGATTTTGGAAACCTAAAGAAATTCTTTCAAGAGACAAATTGATGAAATTCAAGAGTGCTAAGGAGCAAATGAAAAGTGGAAGGAATTTATAAAAATATACAAAGAAGGTGAGAAAAATTTGTACCAATAAGACAACATAGAGAAGTTGGAAAGCAGGACTGGTTTAACGATAGATGTGAAAAGGCTAGAACAAGAAAAGAGGATGCATGGAAGAGGTGGAGAAGGAAAAGACGGATTAAGCAGTGGAAAGTTACAAAAGAGCAAGAAATGAATATGTGTTGATTAGAAGAGAAGAAAGAAAGAAACAAGAAAAGGATATAATTGATAAATGTAAAGACCAACCAAGGCTTTTTACAGACATGTGAACAACAACATCAAAAATAGAGAAAGTATTGAAAGTTTAGAAGTAAATGGAGTATGCAGTGAAGATCCCAGGAAATGGCAGAGGCTATGAATGGATGCTTTCGGAAGGTATTCACAAAGGAGACTGCTTTTGACAAACCACTGGTAATGGAACAGAAAGGGATTATGAAGGAGTTTCAAGTAACTGTGGAGGAGATCAAGAATATGATGGGGAGTTTAGAAGTGAGAAAAGCTGTGGGACCTGATGGGGTATCAGGATGGATTTTAAGAGAATGCAGGAGCAACTGGCAGAAAAAGTTTGTGAAGTAATTGATGCCTCATTAAGGGAAGGTGTAGTGCCCCAAGACTGGAAAAGAGCTAACATTGTCCCAATCTATAAATCAGGTAACAAGAGAGACCCATTGAACTATAGACCAGTGTCACTTACAAGTGTGGTAGCTAAGATGTGTGAGAGGGTGGTGAAGAATAGATGGACAGACTTCTTGGAGAAAATGACATACTTTGTGAGTGTCAATTTGGTTTTAGAAAAGGGCGTTCATGCACGACAAACCTGATATGTTACTATTCGAGGGTGATAGATGTAATACAGGAAAGAGATGGTTGGGCTGATGGAATATATCTGGATTTAAAAAAGGCCTTTGATAAGGTACCACACCGGAGACTGATCTGGAAACTTGAAATGGTAGGAGGAGTGCATGGCAGTTTACTAAAATGGATGGAAGACTTTTGGTAGGAAGAGAAATGAGAACAATAATTAAGGACAGACCATCAGAATGGGGCTTGGTGGAGAGTGGAGTTCCACAGGGATCAGTGTTGGCACCAGTAATGTTCGCGGTCTACATAAATGACATGGTGGATGGGGTGTCCAGTTATGTGAGCCTATTTGCAGACGATGCAAAATTGTTAAGAAAAGTGAGATGTGACAAAGATTGCGAACTACTCCAGGAAGACTTGGACAGAATATGGAAATGGAGCTGTACATGGCAAATGGAGTTCAACACGACAAAATGCAAGAAAATAGAGTTTGGCAAGAGTGAAAGAAGAATCAGGAGTATGTACAAGATAGGAAATGAAGACATAAAACCAGTCATGAAGAAAAGACCTTGGGGTGACAATTACCAATGACCTATCGCCAGAGAGACATATAAACAAAATAATTGGAGAAGTATTGAACTTATTGAGGAACATAAGAGTGGCGTTCAGATATTTAGATGAAGAAATGATGAAGAAAATAATTACTGCAATGATAAGACCGAGGCTTGAATATGCAACAATACAGTGGGCTCGAACTTAAAGAAACACATAAGGAAACTAGAGAAAGTACAGAGGGCTGCAACAAAAATGGTGCCTGACTTAAGAGATTTGACTTATGAAGACAGACTGAAAAGAATGCAACTTCCGACCCTGGAAAACAGAAGAGAAAGGGAGACCTGATAGCAATATACAGAGTGATGATTGGCATGGAAAAATGGATAGGGAAGATCTGTGTATGTGGAATGAAAGAATGTCGAGAGGGCATGGGAAAAACTAAAATGGCCACTTATAGGAGAGATGTGAAAAATATAGCTTCCTCATAGAAGGGTGGAAGCATGGAATAGTTTAGACGTGGAAGTGGTCAACGCAAGGAATATTCATGATTTTAAGAAAAGCTGGACATTAATAGATATGGAGACGGGACAACACGAGCATAGCTCTTTTCCGTTTGTTACAATTAGGTAAATACAATTAGGTAAATACACACACACACACACACATGGAAAAAATGGATAGGGAAGATCTGTGTATGTGGAATGAAAGAATGTCGAGAGGGCATGGGAAAAACTAAAATATCCACTTATAGGAGAGATGTGAAAAAATATAGCTTCCCTCATAGAAGGGTGGAAGCATGGAATAGTTTAGACGTGGAAGTGGTCAACGCAAGGAATATTCATGATTTTAAGAAAAGCTGGACATTAGTAGATATGGAGACGGGACAGTACGAGCATAGCTCCTTTCCCGTATGTTACAATTAGGTAAATTAGGTAAAATACACACACACACACACACACAACATAGAGAAGTTGGAAAGCAGGACTGGTTTAACGATAGATGTGAAAAGGCTAGAACAAGAAAAGAGGATGCATGGAAGAGGTGGAGAAGGAAAAGACGGATTAAGCAGTGGGAAAGTTACAAAAGAGCAAGAAATGAATATGTGTTGATTAGAAGAGAAGAAAGAAAGAAACAAGAAAAGGATATAATTGATAAATGTAAAGACCAACCAAGGCTTTTTACAGACATGTGAACAACAACATCAAAAATAGAGAAAGTATTGAAAGTTTAGAAGTAAATGGAGTATGCAGTGAAGATCCCAGGAAATGGCAGAGGCTATGAATGGATGCTGGAAGGTATTCACAAAGGAGACTGCTTTTGACAAACCACTGGTAATGGAACAGAAAGGGATTATGAAGGAGTTTCAAGTAACTGTGGAGGAGATCAAGAACATGATGGGGAGTTTAGAAGTGAGAAAAGCTGTGGGACCTGATGGGGTATCAGGATGGATTTTAAGAGAATGCAGGAGCAACTGGCAGAAAAAGTTTGTGAAGTAATTGATGCCTCATTAAGGGAAGGTGTAGTGCCCCAAGACTGGAAAAGAGCTAACATTGTCCCAATCTATAAATCAGGTAACAAGAGAGACCCATTGAACTATAGACCAGTGTCACTTACAAGTGTGGTAGCTAAGATGTGTGAGAGGGTGGTGAAGAATAGATGGACAGACTTCTTGGAGAAAAATGACATACTTTGTGAGTGTCAATTTGGTTTTAGAAAAGGGCGTTCATGCACGACAAACCTGATATGTTACTATTCGAGGGTGATAGATGTAATACAGGAAAGAGATGGTTGGGCTGATGGAATATATCTGGATTTAAAAAGGCCTTTGATAAGGTACCACACCAGAGACTGATCTGGAAACTTGAAATGGTAGGAGGAGTGCATGGCAGTTTACTAAAATGGATGGAAGACTTTTGGTAGGAAGAGAAATGAGAACAATAATTAAGGACAGACCATCAGAATGGGGATTGGTGGAGAGTGGAGTTCCACAGGGATCAGTGTTGGCACCAGTAATGTTCGCGTCTACATAAATGACATGGTGGATGGGGTGTCCAGTTATGTGAGCCTATTTGCAGACGATGCAAAATTGTTAAGAAAAGTGAGATGTGACAAAGATTGCGAACTACTCCAGGAAGACTTGGACAGAATATGGAAATGGAGCTGTACATGGCAAATGGAGTTCAACACGACAAAATGCAAGAAAATAGAGTTTGGCAAGAGTGAAAGAAGAATCAGGAGTATGTACAAGATAGGAAATGAAGACATAAAACCAGTCATGAAGAAAAGACCTTGGGGTGACAATTACCAATGACCTATCGCCAGAGAGACATATAAACAAAATAATTGGAGAAGTATTGAACTTATTGAGGAACATAAGAGTGGCGTTCATATTTAGATGAAGAAATGATGAAGAAAATAATTACTGCAATGATAAGACCGAGGCTTGAATATGCAACAATACAGTGGGCTCAACTTAAAGAAACACATAAGGAAACTAGAGAAAGTACAGAGGGCTGCAACAAAATGGTGCCTGACTTAAGAGATTTGACTTATGAAGACAGACTGAAAAGAATGCAACTTCCAACCCTGGAAAACAGAAGAGAAAGGGGAGACCTGATAGCATACACACACACACACACACACACACACACACACACGGGACATCGTCGATGGCGGAGGTGGTCGCTGAGCTCCAGAGCAATCATCTATAATTCTACAGTTACCTAAGAGTAACCAAGGTGGGAAAGGAGCTGGTAATGTTTGTCCCGTCTCCATATAGTCATGTTAACTGTTGATTAGCAAAATAATGTCCAGTGAAGGTAAATATAAACTGTAGCCTGCGTTTGAGCCATCAGCTGGTTTGTTTACGTCTGCGCAACATGGCGGCCGTGAACTCGAAAGAGGAATCAGACTTCACAGGGTTTCAAGGAATAATGGAGAAGAGCACTTATGTGAAGAAAATTCTGGAGTTAGAAGGTAAAATTGAAAACTGTTTGAAAAGTATGAGGGCCTGGAAACGAGTTATGACAATGTAAAGAGAGACTGTGCCGATATGAAGAAGGAAAATGCAGCACTGAAAGAGGAAGTTAAGCTAATTAAAGTGAATTGCGAAAATGTGGAGAATCTCTAGGAAAAGTGATGGAGAAGCAGGCTGAATGGAAAAAGTCAGGAAGTGGAAAGAAAGGAGGTAAATTACAAAGTTGCAAGTCTGGAAAAGGAAATCAAAGAGTCAGGGAGAAAACTTTGGGCCTTGCTGAAATTATAGATCAACAGATCATAGAAGAGAAGATAGCTGAGAAAGTGGTGAAGGTTATTAAGTCAAATGAGACATTGGTGAGGGAAACTGTAGACAAAAAGAGATGTGTGGTGATATTTGGTGTGGAGGAGGATAAGACACCGAGTAAAATGGAGAGAGAGAAAACATAAAAAGGTGATAAATAATATCATTAATGTGGTGCAAGAGGAGGAAAAGACCTAGTACAAGAAATAGAGGACTTCCATAGAATTGGAAAGTTCACAAGAGAAGGTATGAGGCCAATAAGAATCAAACTTAAGTCACAAAAGGATGTAGATGAATTGGTGGAGAAGTCATGGAGGCTAGCCCAGCAGGAAACAACAAGGAAGATTTGGTTGAGAAGAGATCTCGGTGAAAAGGAAAGAGAAATGTTAAATGAGTTGAGAAAGGAGGCTTTGAAAAAAATGAAGAGAGGACAGAAGAAGAGAAGAAAGAGTTTTTCTGGAGAATCTTGGATATGAGACTGAGGAAGTGGTTCATAACCCAGAAAAGTACAGCAAGAAAGGACTAAAGAAACTTACATATGAGCGAAATGTAATGTATTCCAACATAAATGGAGTGATATCGGGATTTTAGAACTCAACGATTACTTGAGGGACAAGAACCCAGATATTGTGGGTCTTACTGAAACAAAACTGAGAGAGGGAGAAGACCTGATGAAGGTTGGAGAAGGAAATATAACGTTTGGAAAAGAAATAGAGTAGGTAAGATGGGAGGAGGAGTGATGTTGCTGGTTAAAAAGATATAAAGGTGGATCAAGTGAAAAAGGTATGGGAAAGGCAGAAGTGCTAAAGATCAGAGCAGAAACTAATGAAGGAAAAAGAGGCACTACATAGTGGTGTACGTACCACCTAAGACAAATGCATGGTCAGTACAGGAATATGAAGAAATGATAAGTGATACAGGAACATGTCTGGAAGAAATGTTGGGTGGCTGTGAACGAACTATAATGATGGGAGATTTTAATTGTAAAGAGGTGTGTTGGGAGGACTGGTCAATGGAAGGATCAGAGACAACATGGGGAAATACACTATTGACACTGGCAATGGAAAATGTGTTAACTCAGTGGGTCAAAGAAGATACTAGGTTTGGAGGAGAGGGAGCATCGTCAAGACTGGACTTGGTCTTTAGTACAGAGCCAATGGTCATTGAGGAGATGAGGGTGGAGTGCCCTTTAGCAAAGAGTGATCATG
Source organism: Portunus trituberculatus (assembly GCF_017591435.1). NCBI lineage: Eukaryota > Metazoa > Arthropoda > Malacostraca > Decapoda > Portunidae > Portunus > Portunus trituberculatus. The sequence goes on from NC_059295.1 coordinate 12,365,759, forward strand.
CAGTTTTGGAGTTCAAGGTGATAGACGAAGAGAAATCTAGAAGAAATGAAGAATATAAAGTGGGAAGATGGAATTATGCCAAGACAGATTTTGGAAACCTAAAGAAATTCTTTCAAGAGACAAATTGATGAAATTCAAGAGTGCTAAGGAGCAAATGAAAAGTGGAAGGAATTTATAAAAATATACAAAGAAGGTGAGAAAAATTTGTACCAATAAGACAACATAGAGAAGTTGGAAAGCAGGACTGGTTTAACGATAGATGTGAAAAGGCTAGAACAAGAAAAGAGGATGCATGGAAGAGGTGGAGAAGGAAAAGACGGATTAAGCAGTGGAAAGTTACAAAAGAGCAAGAAATGAATATGTGTTGATTAGAAGAGAAGAAAGAAAGAAACAAGAAAAGGATATAATTGATAAATGTAAAGACCAACCAAGGCTTTTTTACAGACATGTGAACAACAACATCAAAAATAGAGAAAGTATTGAAAGTTTAGAAGTAAATGGAGTATACAGTGAAGATCCCAGGAAATGGCAGAGGCTATGAATGGATGCTTTCGGAAGGTATTCACAAAGGAGACTGCTTTTGACAAACCACTGGTAATGGAACAGAAAGGGATTATGAAGGAGTTTCAAGTAACGGTGGAGGAGATCAAGAACATGATGGGGAGTTTAGAAGTGAGAAAAGCTGTGGGACCTGATGGGGTATCAGGATGGATTTTAAGAGAATGCAGGAGCAATTGGCAGAAAAAGTTTGTGAAGTAATTGATGCCTCATTAAGGGAAGGTGTAGTGCCCCAAGACTGGAAAAGAGCTAACATTGTCCCAATCTATAAATCAGGTAACAAGAGAGACCCATTGAACTATAGACCAGTGTCACTTACAAGTGTGGTAGCTAAGATGTGTGAGAGGGTGGTGAAGACTAGATGGACAGACTTCTTGGAGAAAATGACATACTTTGTGAGTGTCAATTTGGTTTTAGGAAAGGGCGTTCATGCACGACAAACCTGATATGTTACTATTCGAGGGTGATAGATGTAATACAGGAAAGAGATGGTTGGGCTGATGGAATATATCTGGATTTAAAAAAGGCCTTTGATAAGGTACCACACCAGAGACTGATCTGGAAACTTGAAATGGTAGGAGGAGTGCATGGCAGTTTACTAAAATGGATGGAAGACTTTTGGTAGGAAGAGAAATGAGAACAATAATTAAGGACAGACCATCAGAATGGGGATTGGTGGAGAGTGGAGTTCCACAGGATCAGTGTTGGCACCAGTAATGTTCGCAGTCTACATAAATGACATGGTGGATGGGGTGTCCAGTTATGTGAGCCTATTTGCAGACGATGCAAAATTGTTAAGAAAAGTGAGATGTGACAAAGATTGCGAACTACTCCAGGAAGACTTGGACAGAATATGGAAATGGAGCTGTACATGGCAAATGGAGTTCAACACGACAAAATGCAAGAAAATAGAGTTTGGCAAGAGTGAAAGAAGAATCAGGAGTATGTACAAGATAGGAAATGAAGACATAAAACCAGTCATGAAGAAAAGACCTTGGGGTGACAATTACCAATGACCTATCGCCAGAGAGACATATAAACAAAATAATTGGAGAAGTATTGAACTTATTGAGGAACATAAGAGTGGCGTTCAGATATCTAGATGAAGAAATGATGAAGAAAATAATTACTGCAATGATAAGACCGAGGCTTGAATATGCAACAATACAGTGGGCTCCGAACTTAAAGAAACACATAAGGAAACTAGAGAAAGTACAGAGGGCTGCAACGAAAATGGTGCCTGACTTAAGAGATTTGACTTATGAAGACAGACTGAAAAGAATGCAACTTCCAACCCTGGAAAACAGAAGAGAAAGGGGAGACCTGATAGCAATATACAGAGTGATGATTGGCATGGAAAAATGGATAGGGAAGATCTGTGTATGTGGAATGGAAGAATGTCGAGAGGGCATGGGAAAAACTAAAATGGCCACTTATAGGAGAGATGTGAAAAATATAGCTTCCTCATAGAAGGGTGGAAGCATGGAATAGTTTAGACGTGGAAGTGGTCAACGCAAGGAATATTCATGATTTTAAGAAAAGCTGGACATTAATAGATATGGAGACGGGACAACACGAGCATAGCTCTTTTCCGTATGTTACAATTAGGTAAATACAATTAGGTAACACACACACACACACACACACACACAGATTACAGGCTGGGTGATGAGAAAATTTAAGAGACCAATGAGGAGAAAGACTTAGAGTAACTGTGCAAAACACCTTGTCACCAGAGAAACACATTAACAAGATTTTGGAAAACATACAACATGCTTCAAAATATTGGTTGCATTCCACTACCTAGATGAAGAATGATGAAGAAGATATTATGTACCTTAATAAGACCCCAGTTGAATATGCAGCATGTGTCTGGTCACATATGAAGAAAAATGTGAAGAAGGTGGAAAGTACAGAGGCTGGCAACAAGGATGGTACCAGGACTCAGAGAGTTAGACTATGAGGAAAGACTGAGGAAGTGTGGGGCTGACCACATTAGAAGAGAGAAGAACAAGAGGAGACATGATAACTATGTATAAATTGGTGAACAAGATTGACATACTGGACAGAGAGTTGATAAAGGTGACCACAAGTAATCATCTCCGAGGACATGGAAAAAAGCTAATAAAGGACATCTGTCTAAATGATATGAGAAAATACAGTTTCCCGCATCGTAGCATTGATAAGTGGAATAAACTGAGCAGTGATGTCGTTGACGCGGTGTGTGTCAATCAGATGAAAGAGAGATATGACAGGAATGGACAAGGAGACAGGTCACAGAGAGCTTAGCTCGGGCCCTGTAATACACAAATAGGTAAATACAAACAAATACACACACACACACACACACACACACACACACACACACACACACACACACACACACACACACACACACACACACACGGGACATCGTCGATGGCGGAGGTGGTCGCTGAGCTCCAGAGCAATCATCTATAATTCTACAGTTACCTAAGAGTAACCAAGGTGGGAAAGGAGCTGGTAATGTTTGTCCCGTCTCCATATAGTCATGTTAACTGTTGATTAGCAAAATAATGTCCAGTGAAGGTAAATATAAACTGTAGCCTGCGTTTGAGCCATCAGCTGGTTTGTTTACGTCTGCGCAACATGGCGGCCGTGAACTCGAAAGAGGAATCAGACTTCACAGGGTTTCAAGGAATAATGGAGAAGAGCGCTTATGTGAAGAAAATTCTGGAGTTAGAAGGTAAAATTGAAAACTGTTTGAAAAGTATGAGGGCCTGGAAACGAGTTATGACAATGTAAAGAGAGACTGTGCCGATATGAAGAAGGAAAATGCAGCACTGAAAGAGGAAGTTAAGCTAATTAAAGTGAATTGCGAAAATGTGGAGAATCTCTAGGAAAAGTGATGGAGAAGCAGGCTGAATGGAAAAAAAGTCAGGAAGTGGAAAGAAAGGAGGTAAATTACAAAGTTGCAAGTCTGGAAAAGGAAATCAAAGAGTCAGGGGAGAAAACTTTGGGCCTTGCTGAAATTATAGATCAACAGATCATAGAAGAGAAGATAGCTGAGAAAGTGGTGAAGGTTATTAAGTCAAATGAGACATTGGTGAGGGAAACTGTAGACAAAAAGAGATGTGTGGTGATATTTGGTGTGGAGGAGGATAAGACACCGAGTAAAATGGAGAGAGAGAAAACATAAAAAGGTGATAAATAATATCATTAATGTGGTGCAGGAGGAGGAAAAGACCTAGTACAAGAAATAGAGGACTTCCATAGAATTGGAAAGTTCACAAGAGAAGGTATGAGGCCAATAAGAATCAAACTTAAGTCACAAAAGGATGTAGATGAATTGGTGGAGAAGTCATGGAGGCTAGCCCAGCAGGAAACAACAAGGAAGATTTGGTTGAGAAGAGATCTCGGTGAAAAGGAAAGAGAAATGTTAAATGAGTTGAGAAAGGAGGCTTTGAAAAAAATGAAGAGAGGACAGAAGAGAGAAGAAAGAGTTTTTCTGGAGAATCTTGGATATGAGACTGAGGAAGTGGTTCATAACCCAGAAAAGTACAGCAAGAAAGGACTAAAGAAACTTACATATGAGCGAAATGTAATGTATTCCAACATAAATGGAGTGATATCGGGATTTTAGAACTCAACGATTACTTGAGGGACAAGAACCCAGATATTGTGGGTCTTACTGAAACAAAACTGAGAGAGGAGAAGACCTGATGAAGGTTGGAGAAGGAAATATAACGTTTGGAAAAGAAATAGAGTAGGTAAGATGGGAGGAGGAGTGATGTTGCTGGTTAAAAAGATATAAAGGTGGATCAAGTGAAAAAGGTATGGGAAAGGCAGAAGTGCTAAAGATCAGAGCAGAAACTAATGAAGGAAAAAGAGGCACTACATAGTGGTGTACGTACCACCTAAGACAAATGCATGGTCAGTACAGGAATATGAAGAAATGATAAGTGATACAGGAACATGTCTGGAAGAAATGTTGGGTGGCTGTGAACGAACTATAATGATGGGAGATTTTAATTGTAAAGAGGTGTGTTGGGAGGACTGGTCAATGGAAGGATCAGAGACAACATGGGGAAATACACTATTGACACTGGCAATGGAAAATGTGTTAACTCAGTGGGTCAAAGAAGATACTAGGTTTGGAGGAGAGGGAGCATCGTCAAGACTGGACTTGGTCTTTAGTACAGAGCCAATGGTCATTGAGGAGATGAGGGTGGAGTGCCCTTTAGCAAAGAGTGATCATGCAGTTTTGGAGTTCAAGGTGATAGACGAAGAGAAATCTAGAAGAAATGAAGAATATAAAGTGGGAAGATGGAATTATGCCAAGACAGATTTTGGAAACCTAAAGAAATTCTTTCAAGAGACAAATTGGATGAAATTCAAGAGTGCTAAGGAGCAAATGAAAAGTGGAAGGAATTTATAAAAATATACAAAGAAGGTGAGAAAAATTTGTACCAATAAGACAACATAGAGAAGTTGGAAAGCAGGACTGGTTTAACGATAGATGTGAAAAGGCTAGAACAAGAAAAGAGGATGCATGGAAGAGGTGGAGAAGGAAAAGACGGATTAAGCAGTGGGAAAGTTACAAAAGAGCAAGAAATGAATATGTGTTGATTAGAAGAGAAGAAAGAAAGAAACAAGAAAAGGATATAATTGATAAATGTAAAGACCAACCAAGGCTTTTTACAGACATGTGAACAACAACATCAAAAATAGAGAAAGTATTGAAAGTTTAGAAGTAAATGGAGTATGCAGTGAAGATCCCAGGAAATGGCAGAGGCTATGAATGGATGCTTTCGGAAGGTATTCACAAAGGAGACTGCTTTTGACAAACCACTGGTAATGGAACAGAAAGGGATTATGAAGGAGTTTCAAGTAACTGTGGAGGAGATCAAGAACATGATGGGGAGTTTAGAAGTGAGAAAAGCTGTGGGACCTGATGGGGTATCAGGATGGATTTTAAGAGAATGCAGGAGCAATTGGCAGAAAAAGTTTGTGAAGTAATTGATGCCTCATTAAGGGAAGGTGTAGTGCCCCAAGACTGGAAAAGAGCTAACATTGTCCCAATCTATAAATCAGGTAACAAGAGAGACCCATTGAACTATAGACCAGTGTCACTTACAAGTGTGGTAGCTAAGATGTGTGAGAGGGTGGTGAAGACTAGATGGACAGACTTCTTGGAGAAAAATGACATACTTTGTGAGTGTCAATTTGGTTTTAGGAAAGGGCGTTCATGCACGACAAACCTGATATGTTACTATTCGAGGGTGATAGATGTAATACAGGAAAGAGATGGTTGGGCTGATGGAATATATCTGGATTTAAAAAAGGCCTTTGATAAGGTACCACACCAGAGACTGATCTGGAAACTTGAAATGGTAGGAGGAGTGCATGGCAGTTTACTAAAATGGATGGAAGACTTTTGGTAGGAAGAGAAATGAGAACAATAATTAAGGACAGACCATCAGAATGGGGATTGGTGGAGAGTGGAGTTCCACAGGGATCAGTGTTGGCACCAGTAATGTTCGCAGTCTACATAAATGACATGGTGGATGGGGTGTCCAGTTATGTGAGCCTATTTGCAGACGATGCAAAATTGTTAAGAAAAGTGAGATGTGACAAAGATTGCGAACTACTCCAGGAAGACTTGGACAGAATATGGAAATGGAGCTGTACATGGCAAATGGAGTTCAACACGACAAAATGCAAGAAAATAGAGTTTGGCAAGAGTGAAAGAAGAATCAGGAGTATGTACAAGATAGGAAATGAAGACATAAAACCAGTCATGAAGAAAAAGACCTTGGGGTGACAATTACCAATGACCTATCGCCAGAGAGACATATAAACAAAATAATTGGAGAAGTATTGAACTTATTGAGGAACATAAGAGTGGCGTTCGTATATCTAGATGAAGAAATGATGAAGAAAATAATTACTGCAATGATAAGACCGAGGCTTGAATATGCAACAATACAGTGGGCTCCGAACTTAAAGAAACACATAAGGAAACTAGAGAAAGTACAGAGGGCTGCAACGAAAATGGTGCCTGACTTAAGAGATTTGACTTATGAAGACAGACTGAAAAGAATGCAACTTCCAACCCTGGAAAACAGAAGAGAAAGGGGAGACCTGATAGCAATATACAGAGTGATGATTGGCATGGAAAAATGGATAGGGAAGATCTGTGTATGTGGAATGGAAGAATGTCGAGAGGGCATGGGAAAAACTAAAATGGCCACTTATAGGAGAGATGTGAAAAAATATAGCTTCCCTCATAGAAGGGTGGAAGCATGGAATAGTTTAGACGTGGAAGTGGTCAACGCAAGGAATATTCATGATTTTAAGAAAAAGCTGGACATTAATAGATATGGAGACGGGACAACACGAGCATAGCTCTTTTCCCGTATGTTACAATTAGGTAAATACAATTAGGTAAATACACAATAAAAAAAAAAACAAGCCAGAGGCAATACTCACCATGGTTAAAAAAATTCCAAATTCAGGGTTCATGGGAATGACATCACCATCTGTGAAATGGAAAGCCTTACGTCGTTCCTTCTTGCAAGTGTGGACGACAGCAATCTGCTGGGCAGCCACAGAGAGCACTGGCAGTTCAATGCGATTGAATTCATCAAAACATCCCCACGAACCAGACTGTGCTAGACCTGACAGTGTGATACATTGGAAAGAAAGTTCATTGTGAAAAAGATTGAAGTTTATTACTTGCACTTTTGAAGAATGTATACTTTTGAAGAAGATGGATAAATTTTCATGCTATTAATATGATGAAAGGAAACAAGTAAACAAGTCAAGTGCTCAATCAACTGAATTCAAAATAAGATTTTTAGAGGCTTAGCAGAGATTAGTAACTCGCCTTTATAAATTCTGCCAAGGCCACGATAGTCCATCTGGTCCGAACAATTGAAGACAACGACATACTTGCCAAGTGTCTTGCCCATGTCCTTTGTGGTCTCTGTCTTGCCTGTACCTGCTGGGCCAGTTGGACACCCACCCATGCTCATGCTTAGTGCCTGGGCTAGGGTAATGTAGCACCTGCATACAAATCATCAAATGGGATAAACTAAAATTTGTTTGCATTAAAATCTATCTGTTTATATACAGGCTAGCAATTCCAAGTAGGGTTACTCTGATAGAGCACCACACACTTGCAAACACATCATTTACACTGAACTAAAGGAAAGAATAGAAAAATGTGAGGAAGTATGAGAATCCTGCCCAAGGTCCGAGTGTAGGTTGGGCTTCCTCATTCGGGGCAAGGGTTTCCTAGCGGGTGGGCTTTGAGATAGGAAGTACTCCAAAAAAGTATCCCTTTAGCCCATACATTTCTCGTGAAAAGCCCACATGGTATAAATAAAATAATAAACAAATAAAGAAACGTGAACAAGGTGATGAAAGGAGATGGAGGAGTTAAAGAAACAAAATGGTATATTAATGGCTCTATGTGGCAAATATGAAGAGACATTAAAGAGTCTGCAAGGAAAAGTTCAGGATGGGGCAGACAAAGTGGAAAATGGAATGGGTGAGATCAAGTTAGAGGAATTAGGAAATGCCTGGAAAAGGAAATAGGAAGAGGAAAGTTAAATTCTCAGAGGTAGTAAAGAAGCAGATACAAGAACAGACAAAGGACAATGTAATACAAGTAATTAGGGAGAAGGAACCTTTGGTGAGGGACACAGTGGACAAGAGGATATGTATCCTAATTTTTGGGCTGAAGGGGAAAAAAACCTAATAAGTTCATGAGAGAGAGAGAATAGAAAGAGCAAGCACAAGGTGTTACTTATTCCAGGATTGCACACAGGGATTGGATCAAAAAGTGGAGGAAGTGCTTAGATCGGGAAGGTATATAGTGAAAGAGGTAAGAGACCACTGAAAGTGAGAATGAGATCTCAAGTGGCAGTGGAGGAGATACTGGCAAGAAAAGGGAAATTGGCTGAAGATACTGAATTTAAAGGTAAAGTGGTACCTCGAGATACGAAAGCTTCTGTATACGAAAATTTCATTTTACAAAATGATATGCGAAGATTTTTTTGCTTCATATTACGAAAAATTACTCAGCATACGAAAGATACGAAACAAAACTTGAAATTCCCGCATGCAGAAAATTTTTAAATTCCCACCACACAAGTCGTCTTCTTGCGCAGTGTAATGACATTTGCCTGAGTCATTTCAGGAACATATTGAAAAGTAGGCAGAAACAAAGTTCCTTGGATCGTTATTTTTGAAAAGTTTCCTGGTAAAGACGGCCCCCTGACCATGACAGCCCCTCACAACGGCCCTCCTCGATGGCTCCATTTTTACCATGACAGCCTCATATGTTTACCCTAACAGCCCCATGTTTAACATGACGACCCCACACCAAATTTTGGGTTATTGTCCTCTTATTTCTTTCATTATGTTAACACGTTAACCGCGGATGGTAACTCAGCGTTCCTGAGATAGTGTTTTGTAGTATGTATCATTAAAAACCATAACGTATTGGTACACCGGTGTACCCTGCACATATAGTGCAGGGTGTAACACGACTTTCTGTAAATACTGAAAGAGGTGAGAGAACATGCATTTCTCAGCAGTAAATGTTATATACACATATGCATTTTAAGGTTTTGTTTGCCTGTAAGATGATTTTAAAATTTCTGAGAAGTGCACGATAGTCCATTGTGTTTTTTATGAGGTGACGATGACTTACTGGCTTGTTGCAGCAGCCAGAGGTGCCACTTGGCTAAATATCAAATGTTTTAATGTTATGTTTTGCAATCTGTAGAATGTTTCAGTATCTTACATTTTAAGACAGTTTGTATTAAAAAGTATGCAATTTACTGATAAACATTACACGATAACATTATTGTGGTGATTAAAAGTAAGTACTCACGTACGTACTACGTGGTACAGTACCTATCACTGGGTGAGGAAGGATGGGGGAGTGGTGAGCGACTGATTTGTAAATACAATCTGTCTTAGTATGAGATGTTGTATTAACAAGTATAATTTCATACCATCTTACAAGTAAATAAAAAAAAGCCAAGGTCATCATGGTAAACATGGGGCTGTCGTGGTCAGGGGCCATCTTGACCACAACCCTTTTGAAAGAGGCCATTAGTGAGTCAAGGTGAAGGTCAAAGTGATCCGAAAAAACAGAGAAGGGAAGAAGAATCTGATGAAAATTAGAAACTGAAAAAGAAATATTAATTTTAAGCGTCTCCAAGTTAAGTGTTAATTGATGAAATTTAGAAACTGAGAAAAAAAAAAAAAAATAAATAAATAAATAATTTTAAGTGTTTCATGAAGTTAAGTGTTAATGTTTTTTGCCATTTTCTATATTTTATGCAATTTGCCCTCCTCCTCTGCCACCACTTTCACTTTCGGACATCGCTTCACTCATAAGGTAAGGTTCCACATTTTCCTATAATTTTCGTATTATTATTTTTAATTTATTATTGCCTTACGTTCTATTATCTATTTCATTTACAGGTATTAACGGTTAGGTTAGGTATATTGAATGATTTAAATGTATTTGGCTCTTATTTCATTTTGGTTTTACCCTTATTATAAAATTTAATGTGGTGTTTTCGTAGGGCTTGGAACGAATTAGGCGATTTACATGTAAAATGTGACTCATTATACCAGTGTTATTCACTAATTTTTGCAAGGGAGCCACTTGGGTTAAACACATTCATTGAGAGAGCCGCAGCTAGTGCAAGCTAGTATAACTCAACTAAATTAAGTAGTACTGGGCTGCTAGTGCAATATAGTAAATATGATAAATTAGACATGGTAATATTAGCCTATATATCTTGTTATTAAGAGCAAAATAAAGACCAAACTTAATTAATGCTGTGATGAGTGGAAGTGTGCCTTTTTTTTTTATTCATTTATTTATTTATTTTTCGAGAGCCGTAAATTGAGTCATCGCGAGCCACGCAATGAATACCACTGCATTATATGAAAAGATCATGATACGAAAGTCACTCTGGAACGAATGAATTCATTTCGTATCTAGAGGTACCAATGTATATGGATAAAGAGATATGAACCTGGAAGAGAGAGAAAAGGAGAGTGGTAAGAAATGAAGCTAAGGAAAAAAACAAGAAAAGGATGGAGATCGAGAAGAAGAAATTCTACTGGAAGGTTCTAGATATGAGAATGAAGTGTATCTTTGGGAAAAGAGGGGGTAATGGAAGAAATACAAGTGGAGGGAGAGGTAAGAAATTAAGAGCAACATATACAAATGTAGATGAGTTGTTGTCCATTGAGTTGGAAGTTAGAGGCTATTTGAAGGAGAAAAGACTGGATGTAATATGCATAGTAGAAACAAAGTTAAGGAAGGAGATCCATGGGTGCTACTTTAGTGTGAGGTCTACTGCCATATGTGGCCTACCAGGTGCAGCCTGAGGTCTATCACGTGACCCCCGTCCCTCCGGGACCCTCCCCGCACCTGTCCATCAAACATTATATGGACATGAACAACAAATTGCACAGCAACCTGAAACTGTGTGAAATATTAAAATTAATATTTCTCTTTGTATTAAATATACCAATGTCCACAGTAACGACTCACAGGAAAATCTACCAGTACTGTAACTGACTGGTTCAACATGTGCCGAGGTGTGTACAGTCATAGTTTCTCATCAACGACGAGGAAAGATGGTATGAACAACAAATAACCCCATCCAAATTGATGAGGCAAAATTTGCTGGTCGACGGAAGTACAACCAAGGAAGGATGCTGAATGGAGACAACGCTCCTCTCTCCAAGGACAGTGATGCAGAACAAGAAAAAAAACAGAAACCATGGGCGTAGTATTGATGGACCTTGGGTTTCTGGTCTTAAACAAGGCTCAGACTGTCGGTACTTTTTGGTGGAACGATGTGACCGCAACACTCTAATCTCTAATATTGAAAGGGAGTGTGCATATGGTTCAGTGATTCATTAAGACGAGTGGCCTGCTTATAGCAACCTAAATGCCATGGGGTACCAGTATTTTACAGTGAACCACCACCAACATTTTGTGGATTGAGTGACAGGAGCACACACACAGGCAATTGAGCGATCGTGGTTGGACGCTAAAACGGTGATTTTGAAGAGAATGCGAGGTGTTGGTCGTTAGTTGTTCCAGTCTCATCTTGATCAATTTTGCTGGAAGATGATGAGAAAAAATTCCAATGATCTGTTTGTGTCATTCTTAGAAGATGTACGAAGTGTGTACGTTAAAATAAATGTATGGAAATATATGATAGCATGTTTATTTTTACCTTTCTTCTTTAAGTCATTCCTAGGATATGTACAAATTAAGTGTTTATTGCTAAAATAAATGTATGGTAATGTGTGATATCCATGAGGGAGGGATAATGCAGCAGTAGACCTCATGTTATAGTGCTAACGGAAGGTAGATCTCACGCTGTAGTGTGGTAGGTCTCACGTTAAAGTAGTACCGATCCGTGTTAGCTTTAAGGAAGAGGGATATAAAAGTTGGAGAAGAGACAGAAAGGGGAAAGGGGAAGAGGAGTGCTGATAATGGTTTGTGATAATATATGTGTGGTGGAAGTGCACTATGGAGATGGCATGGCAGAAGTAATGGCAGTAACAATCAAGACAGAAGAAATAAAAAAAAAAAGGAAAATCATGTATGTGCCACCTAAGACAAATACATGGAGAACAAAACAACATAAGGAAATGCAAGGAGAGGTGATTAAGTGCTTGGATAATATGATAAGAAGACATGGAAAAATATTATTAGTAAGAGACTTCAATTGCAAAAGAGTAAACTGGAGAGATGGATGTAATGGGTAATGCTAGATTGTGGAGCGAGATGTTACAGTTAACTATGGTGAATACAATGGCTCAGAGGGTAGAAGAATCAACACAGTACACAGAGGAAGAAAAACCATCATTGCTTGACCTGGTATTCATAAATTTAAGAAGCCGGAGCCCCATCCTATCATTCAATATCAGAGTCCAATGGAAAGAAGTGACCATGTAACACTAGAATTAGAAATGCAGGAATGGGAAGTGCTATGATACAGGGAGGACTACAAAAAAGAGATTGAATTATGCAAGAGCAAATTTTGAAAAGTTAAGACAAATTTTTGGTGACATAGAATGGAAGAACATTATGAAGGGCAAGACAGTACAGGGGAAAAACCAGATAGTACATTACATTGTCAAGGCTTGCAGGAAATTATAGTGCACAAATAAGAAAATGGAAGAGTACTAGAAAATTTGGATGTCAGAAAAGTGATGGGACCAGATGGTATGTCAGGCTGGGCACTAAAGGAATGTAAAAATCAATTGTTAGAACCAATTTGGGAAATGGTTACAAGCTCACAAAGGGAAGGGAGAGTACCACAAGAATGGAAGAGAGCCAACATAATCCCAACATTCAAAAGCGGAAAGTCAACTGAGCCATTAAATTACAGACTGATGTCACTTAAAGTGTTGTGGGGAAGGTACGTGAAATTGTTATAAAAAAAAAAAAAAAAAAAAAAAAAAAAAAAAAAAAAAAAAGGGTAAAATATCTGCAAGAAAAACATGTTATATCGAACAGACAATTTGGGTTCAGAACAAGATTTTACTTCGGCAAACCACCAATTCTGCTAGAGGGCACTTCCACATGAGATGCGCTGCGCTTCGCCACACTGTCAGTTGCTACGTCAACACCGCACTGTCAAGATGTCGATCCAGGACTCTGCCCAGTCATCTTTGTTTTCCCGTGATCTGTGATAGGAGCGGGCTATTCTCTATCAACCTACCAGTGTTCTTGTAAGTTATGGATTCCTGTTACCCGACATAGGGGTGGGCTGTACATTTTCTCGTTACCCAACATAGGGGCGGGTTGTGCCTTTCTCGTTACCTGATATAGGGGCGAGCTGTTTACAACTCAGATTTATCTCCCGTTACCTGTGATAGGGGCGGGCTGTTGTTACCATGTTACCCGTCAGGGGCAGGCTGATTACACATTTATGACACATGGATTCCCAGCGATCAAGTGACAGGTAAATATGTTATTTCTCGTTATCCTCAGGGAGCGGGTATATTGTGGTGCCGTTGCGAAGTTGGACCATCAGCTGCGTTAAGGCGCAGCTTGTCTACCTGCCCCACCATGTCCTGCTCACCCTCTCTTGACGGTTACAGTACCGATAGGGACAGGACTACGCATGTCCTAAGTTCAGCCCGCTCTCAATCTAAAGCTAAGGAGGTGTACCAGACCAATAGGCGTGAATCAGGATGTTCTAGGCCGTCTGCCCTTTCAGAAGCTTCCAGTGGTGACCGGTGCAGTGCTCCTTCTCTGGCCATGGTGATGGACGCTATTATGGAATTGAGGAATGACATGGAGAAACTCAAGAAGGACAGACTGACTGTGAGTACTGAGGATTATAAGTTTGAGGGTTCTGTGCCAGTGCTTCATAAGACTTTGGAATCTGTTTCCCAGGCCTCACCAGCTGGTTTTTCTGGATTTAGATCTCCCATGTCAGTGGACAGTGATGAGGGAGAGGAGTTTCAAGGGGCTGTTTCCCGTGGCAGTGTTCTACTTGAAAGTGCCAAGAACTTTGGCCCCACAGAGAGTGTCTCTGAGCATCTGGATGAGGAGGTTGTGACCATGGTAAATCACCTGTTCATCAGTGGGATGAGAGAAGAGGACTATAAGGCCATAAAGGAGGATGAGGTGACACTGAGACCCAGTAATTGCCATGCCTTGATCCAGGTGGACTGCAATGCACAGGTGCTGGATGCATTACCTGCTGAAACCAGGAAGGCAGACTTTCGCTTGCGTGAGGTTGGCAAGGACATTACTAAGGGCGCCACAATTGTTGTGAAGTCCCTTACGGTCTTGGATAAGGTAGCTCATGATGACAACCTTCCTGTGGTTGCTCAAGAGGTAGCCAAGCTTAATGGGACCTTAGCTTTATTGGGTAATGCACATTATAGGAATAACTTGACACGGCGCCATGTCATCAAGAGAGACATTAATCTCAAGTATTCACATTTATGTTCATATAAGGCACCCATGACTGGACTCCTTTTTGGGGATGACCTTTCTCAAGCCACCAGGCAAATTGAAGAGGCGGACAGACTGAAGAGCAAGTTCACCAGCAAGAAACGTTCTACTTTTTGGACATCCAACGCTGGCAGATTTAGTGGAGGTCACCAAAGGAGCTTTTTTGGCAAGGCCCCCTCACGTGGTTTCTCCTCAAGTTTCCAACCATATGACTCGCGCAGGTCAACCGTCAGAGTGGATCTCAGGCGCTCCTACCCAAGTGTCGCTTCAACTTCAAAAAACTTGCGAGGCTGTGGTCAACACAACCCCCGGCATTAACTCAGGTGAGCCAGCACTTTGAGGCTGGTCAAATCCACAAGTTTGTACATGAATGGTGTAAGTTTACGAGTGACCAGTTCATTTTGGACATTGTCCTCCACTGTCATTTTGATAGAGATGAGGATAACATTGGACATTTATTTACTGAGGATATTCAATATGTATTTAATGAGGAGGAGACTCTGCTCATGCATCAGGAAGTTAATAAGTTGTTAAAATTGAAGGCCATCAAAGAAATGCAGCATCAGATTCATCAAATTCTTTCTCCAGTCTTCCTGAGACAGAATAAAACAGGGGACTATAGGTTGGTGTTAAATTTAGAAAAATTGAACGAGCATATTGCATATAAGCACTTTAAGATGGAGAATTTTGAGCAAGCAATTCATTTAATTAGTCAAGGTGATTTTATGGCCTCCATTGATCTTAAGAAGGCATATTATTCAGTTAGAATAGCTGAGGAATACCAAAAATATTTATGTTTCAGGTGGTCAGGTAATATTTACCAGTTCACATGTCTGCCTAACGGTGTTTCAGAGGGGCCTAGGATATTTACAAAACTGATGATACCTGTTTTCTCCACACTGAGGAAGATGGGTCACATCATCACCAGTTATTTTGATGACACGCTTATGTGTAGCAGTTCTCCATCTGGTTGTTATACATGCATAAATGACACTATTCACTTATTGCAAAAACTTGGTTTCTGCATAAATGTGGAGAAGTTGGCACTGGTTCCGACCACTTGCATAGAGTATTTAGGAAATGTCATAGATTCTGTAGCCATGACTGTTACCCTGCCTGAATGTAGGAGAGTTAAGATCCTTTACCAATGGTCTATTTTGGTCACCAAACACAAAGCAAAAATCAGAGCTACTGCTAGAGTGATAGGCCTCCTGGTGGCAGCAACCTCTGCAGTTGAGCTGGGGAAGCTTCATTATAGACATACTGAACGGGCAAAGATTGAGGCTTTAGAAACAACATTTTGGGATTTTGATGGGTGGATGCCCATTACTGATGAGATTAGGAAAGACCTAACCTGGTGGATTACAGAACTGGAGACTCAGGACAGGAAGATATTCAGAAAGGCACCAGAATCTAGGTTGGGCAAGTTGCCTCAGTGGCCATGTTACTAATGGCAGGTGGGGTCCTGAGGAGATAGATTTGCACATTAATGCCTGTGAACTACTGACCATTTTATTCACTTTGATTTTACACATTTACTTAGTGGTTTACACATTAAGGTCATGTGTGACAACACTACGGCAATTAATTATGTGAATGAGATGGGTGGTGTTAGATCTGTAATTTGTGATGTCATTTCTATTAATATATGGGACTGGTGTGTCAAGCATGATGCCTGGATTACAGCTTCTCATATACCTGGCAAGTGCAATATATTGGCAGATTCTGCATCCCGTTCCTTTAATGACAGACATGAGTGGCAATTGAACACTGATTTTTCAGGCTTTATGCAATGTCTTTGGGACTCTTAGTATAGACCTATTTGCGTCCCGCTTAAACAAGCAAGTGGAGCGGTTCTGTTCCTGGACACCAGACCCAGAAGCAGCCTTTGTAGACGCATTTACAATTCCTTGGACAGACTTCGACCTAGTTTACCTATTTCCTCCATTCTCTCTAATCCCTAGATGTCTACAGAAATTCAGGGTGGAAGGAGCCACAGGGTGGATTGTTGTGCCACTGTGGCCCTCACAACCTTGGATGGGAGTGCTCCTTCGGTTACTGGTGGATGACCTTCGTGTCATAAGGAAGAGAAAGAACGTGCTCCTACACCCGTCATCACAGGAGGAGCATCCAATAATGACGCACCCCAGATTGATGGCTTGTCGACTGTCAGGACACTACTTGGAGCACGAGGAGTATCTGATGAGGGTACGGCAATCATCATGGCATCATAGAAACCTGGGACTTGAGAGACAATACCGAACTCACATCACACAATGGTCACAATTTTGTAGTAGAGGGGACATTAATCCCCTTACTACCTCTGTTGCTGACATCTTAGATTTTTTGTCCCATGTTTTTCACAGAAGTGTGGGCTATCAAAGTGTTAACACGGCAAGAGGGGCTCTCTCGGCCCTAGGCATTGTAGTGGAAGGATGCAGGACGGGGAACCACCCTCTAGTCAATAGATTTCTGCGAGGTGTTTTCAACTTACGTCCTTCTACACCCAGGTATGCAGCTACCTGGGATGCGAGAGTGGTTTTGCAGAGGATGAGGGCCATGGACCGACTGCACAACCTCAATTTGAAGGAGCTGTCTCTGAAGCTGATGATGTTGATGGCATTGACACTAGCTGCCAGAGTTCAGACACTACACTTATTAATGCAAAAGAATATTGTTTTTGCTGAAGATTCAGTGGATGTTTGGCTTGGGGGTAACATTAAACAATGTAGGCCAATGTTTAATGTTCAGACAGTTCGATTTACTGCTTATGACCAAGATTGGCGATTGTGTGTGCTTAAGACTTTGAAAGAATATATTAAGAGGACTGACGAGCTCCGTACAGGATCGGGGAATGTAGATGGGAAGCTTCTCATCAGTTACATCAAGCCACATAGGAGTATTTCTAAGGACACAGTGGCTCGGTGGCTAAAGACAATGTTAGCCAAGTGTGGTATTGATACAAAAAGGTTCACGGCGGGCAGTGTTAGACCTGCCTCGGCATCCATGGCACAGACACAGATGGTGCCCACTGCCACTATCATGGCCAAAGCCGGTTGGACGCGGGAGGCCACGTTCACTAGGCATTATAATAAACATATGATCAATGACACAGACCGTTTTCAAGAGGCAGTGCTGGGGTCTCTGTAGTTCATGTTTCTTGTATGTATGAAATTGGGCATTCCTTGGTTTCACTCTTGTTCAACAAGGGTACTGTATGTTGTATAATGAAGCAGGGGTCCTGGTTTTAGTGGATTTCATTATACCTGTTATAATGTTGTGGTTTTTTAAAAAATTACTACCTGGATACAACACCCACATAACTTTAAAATCTCATGTGGAAGCGCCCTCTAGCAGAATTGGTGGTTTGCCGAAGTAAAATTACTGAAGTACATGAGACTTACTGTAGGTCAGTTGAAATGTGCTTCGGATTTTGCAAGGCAAACCACCTCTGCTAGATGGGAGCTTTCACATGCCCACCTCTTCCCCCCCTTTTTTCTTTTTATAATGAGTTAATTCTTGAAGTTCCATATGACATTCGTCAGACCGGTTTACTAGGGCGGAACTGCTTCATGTGGGTGGTTGTATTCTTTAAAGACTGACAGTGTGGCAAAGTGCAGCGCATCTCATGTGAAAGCTCCCATCTAGCAGAGATGGTTTGCCTCGCAAAATTCGAAGCACATTTCAACTCACCTACGGTAAGTCTCATGTACTCCAGTAATTATCATGTGTGTCAAATTTACTGAGTTTTTACTTAAGAGTAGTAGAAAGACTGGAGAGCAGAGATGGATGGGTGGACCCTGTGTACCTGGACATAAAAAAAAAAAGGCTTTTTATAAAGTCCCAAATAGCAGACTACTTTGGAAGTTGGAGAACATAGGAGGACTGATATAATATTAGATTGGATAAAGGATTACTTGAAGGACAGAGAGATAAGAACTGTGATCAGAGATACAAACTCATCATGGAGTAAAGTAACAAGATGGGTGCCACAAGGGTCAGCTAGTGTTAGCCCCCATTATGTTCCAGGTATATGTAGACGATGTACAGTAAGGAGTGACCAGTCACATTAATTTGTTTGCTGATGATGCAAAATTGTTAAGAATAATTAAGATCTGAGAAGACTGTTTGCTACTGCAGGAAGATATAGACAAAATTTATGAGTGGAGTAAGAAGTGGAAGTTAGAATTCAATGCCAAGAAATGTCATGTAATGGAATTATGAAAGAGTAGAAGACAAGTATGAAAGTATTTGATGGGAATGAAGACTAAAGAGGAAGATCTGAGAGTGGTTATACAAGAAACTCTGACCCCGAAAAATGCTTAAGTAAAATATTTGAAACAACATTTAAAATGTTCACTAGTATTAGGGTGGCATTTAAATACTTGGACAAGGATATGATGAAAAATAAATATTACGAGTAAGATACATCCAGTTTGAATATGCAGCAGTGGTGTGGTTGCCAAGCTTGAAAAAAGATATCTTATAAAATAGTTAATGGCATTGAAAAGATAGACAAGCAAGACCTGGTGCTGGTGACAGAAGAAGCTGGAAAGACAAGAGTTCATGCAAAGAAGATTAGGAAGAGGCAGTGTGTGAAGGATATTTGTAAAACCAGTTTTCCACACAGAACAATGGAAAAGGGGAGTGCATTGAATGATGAAGTTGTTGCAACACATAATGTGCATAGCTTTAAAGAAAAAATAGATAAGTAGAGATATGGAGAAAGGACACTATGAGCCCGCTTGAACTCTGTACAATACAATTAGGTAAATACATCATTCACACTCTTATCTCAATTGGACAAAGGTAGAAAGAAACAATGTCATAGACCATTCTACTATAAGTATATCTGCAGAGAAATAATGGAAAAATTCTGTATAATCAATACAAACATATATCATTTTCATTATCAAGTTATACAGAAATAAAACTGGCTACTTATGAAAGCAGATAAAGGCCATGATTTAAGATCTGAAAAACATTACTTTGTCATAGTCTGATTCCTTCAGCCATTCTATTCCTTGATTCATTTTGTTAAGTCTGTAATCATGGCATCTTTGAGAACTTACAACCACATGTATACCTCCAAGAGACCTACCTATCAGTGAGGGGTGTGATAACCAACCGCTCAGTGCAGCCTAAAAACTCATTCTGGTAATGGAAGGTGACATCAGTGAGAGTTATATTGGTGCGGTCCAGGTCTTCCCTGAAGTAGATACGGATCTGCCGCAGCCAATCGAAGTCCATCACTGACCGCACATTGTTGCGACACTGACAAAAAGACATAGCCAGGTTGGCAAATACAACATGAATTCACATAAAAATACTTATGACTTTCATGCAATTATTTTCTTCTAGAGGGTGATATGCCTGGTAATTATCCTTTATCTACATCTCGAATGCCTAATCCCCTCCAGGAACCATGCCAGTCCTCACCAGACTATCAAAGATGTCCCGCTGGTGGATGTGGATAGTGATCAGTGTCTCATACTTAGTACGCTGCACAGGCTCCAGGTCTCTTGTGGTCTGATTGATGAGTAGGTTAAGTAGATCCAAGAAGCGATTATTCATGTCTGCCATAACACGACGATCAGCTCTGGCCTGGGTGAGAGCCATCTCTGAGTCTCTTGTCCAGATCATCTGCAACCCAAGGATCCCCACCTGCAGCACAAAGAACACTACACTCAAGGAATGTATAGAGACCAGCTATTATCAAGAATCCATGAATTTCAGCATCAATTTCATTCACACAACTTGGCTTCTATTGTGCTTCCAAAACAAACATGTCATGTATCTAAGGTATAAATGATAAGTTTTCCTGCTGAACAACTAGAGACCCATGCTGGAATTCACTAACAGTCCCAACTTAAGAAGTTCCTGCAGAAAGAAAGGCAAAATGTCAGTACAAACTCTCCCTTAAGCAATTCACTAATATTCAGTTCATCATCTTAGATAATTTTCTTTGCAAATCTGTTTCACACCTTTGTCATTACACAACATTAGTGTATTGTTGATATTTTTCCTTAAGTGAATACCTATACATGCTATAGGGAGATGGACAATCACTACCTAGGAAAAGAATGCTGCATCATGTTTGTGTATGAGATAAGAGAGGCAATGGAGCCCAAGAGAAGTTAACCTAATTTATAATGAGCAAAAGTAGTTGTCATAATTTGAGGAAGAGTGCAGTAATGGGAAGTCCAGATAACATTAGTCACCAAAAACTCAAGAAACATGCCTGGGAAGATGTGACTGAAGCCCTCCATGATGTCAGCCAAGCATGGAGGACCAAGGAAGTGATGAGAAATTTCATGACTTGCTTTATTGTGAAGAAAATAACAGATGCAAGATAGGAAATGAGTAGAACAGATGGGTCTACCACTGTTGTTAGTTTCAACTATGTAGATTGGTGACAGGAAATTTCACAATAATACATGGAAGTGGCTTTTATAAGATGTTGGTCTGCAACAATAGGTTAAACATGATCACACCAGGCATAATGTGATGAACAGATACCAAGTGTAATGTGACCTAACACCAAATAATGGGATGCTAGCCTGACTACAACAAAATAATGTAGTGCTAAGGTTAAAATGTAACTACTTTGTGTATAGTAACAATAAGGCCCCCACACACGAAGCGATTTTAGAAGCGCGACTCCAAAGTCAATGCAAGTCTATTGGAGCCTTCAGACGTGGTCGCGACTCGCTGGGTTGGAAGCGCGACTCGAGATATCCCTTGGTGAAGCGCAATTCCCGAGCGACTCGAGTTACATATGTTACTATGAACCCCCACATACGAGGCAACAGCAAAGACTATATAAATAAACAAGACTGGAAAGCGTCAATTTACCGTGTAGCCTAGGCAAACTGGTAAAGGCGGCGTCACACTAGCACTTTTTCCGTCGTCTCAGGCGATTTCCGTCGTCTTTTTACTCTTCCGTCAACTCTTTCCATCGTCTTGAGTCAGACAGAACGCATCGTTTTCGTCTAGCACCAATTTTTTGTCAAAATAAGAACTATGGTTTCTAATCAACACTTTTATTAAAAAAAAATCTTTTTTTGTTAAACGGAAGAATGCTATTATCATGGCATGAAATTTAAATGAGTTGGTGAATATATGTTTGTATACATTTTTTTTTTTTCTTCTAGCCTAGCAATGAAAAGTTCCTCAGTTGTTTGTGTACATTTCCAGGGGAGTGCAAATGTGCGATGCTTTTGAATATTTCCAAGGCAACTTCCAAGTAGCTGGCCAAGATGAGAAGTGGACAAAACCCACTGACGAATTTCTCATAGAGACTATTAGAGGTCACCGTTGCCTTTGGGATCACAGAACAGCTGATTTACATTATAAGGTGCAAAAAAGCCGCGGCTTGCTGGGGTGAATGAGGAGCCATGTTTGTTTACAATCGACAAGCGCGGCAAAGGCGGAAGCAAGCTTGTGTGTGACGGCCACCGTCTGCAAAAGTTGACAGTCGTCAGAAAATTGACGGAAAAAGAAGACAGAAAAGTGCTAGTGTGACGCCGCCTTAACTCTTCTTGTTTGCGGTTCACTCACGCGATGGCGCTGCTGTTGCAGCTTAAGATCAAGATCAGCACCGTTGATCCGTCTGCATGTTTACATGTGTCAACACTCAAACAAGAGGGCCCACAGCAGTGACAGGTTACACGCCGCATGTTCTCAGGAAATCCGCAAAAATGAACACTAGAGTGGGGCATCCATGTGTTAATTTTGTCGCAGGACAAAGGGCACCCACCCACACTTGGTCTTCTATCGCTTTCCTAAAAATCATGACAGGTATAGCTTAAGTGAAATAAGTGAAAGGGTGGTTACTGCAGCCACCATACACAGACAAGCTATATGCATAGCTATAGATATGGAGACAGGCTAATGTGCCATGCTGTACAGCACAACTATAGGTAAATAAACACACACACACACACACACACACACACTACTAATAATGTACTCTAGTACAGTACATATTTACTTCATCCACCTGTGACCCTGTTCAAGCTCCCTTGTATCCAACTTAAGTTGTAAGTATATCATAGAGATATATGTATATTGTACATGTGCGATAACTATTTATAATTAGTGAGGCAACACACACACGTGTGTGTGTGTGTGTATTTACCTAATTGTATTTACCTAATTGTAACATACGGGAAAAGAGCTATGCTCGTGTTGTCCCGTCTCCATATCTATTAATGTCCAGCTTTTTCTTAAAATCATGAATATTCCTTGCGTTGACCACTTCCACGTCTAAACTATTCCATGCTTCCACCCTTCTATGAGGGAAGCTATATTTTTCACATCTCTCCTATAAGTGGCCATTTTAGTTTTTCCCATGCCCTCTCGACATTCTTCCATTCCACATACACAGATCTTCCCTATCCATTTTTCCATGCCAATCATCACTCTGTATATTGCTATCAGGTCTCCCCTTTCTCTTCTGTTTTCCAGGGTCGGAAGTTGCATTCTGTTCAGTCTGTCTTCATAAGTCAAATCTCTTAAGTCAGGCACCATTTTGTTGCAGCCCTCTGTACTTTCTCTAGTTTCCTTATGTGTTTCTTTAAGTTCGAGCCCACTGTATTGTTGCATATTCAAGCCTCGGTCTTATCATTGCAGTAATTATTTTCTTCATCATTTCTTCATCTAAATATACGAACGCCACTCTTATGTTCCTCAATAAGTTCAATACTTCTCCAATTATTTTGTTTATATGTCTCTCTGGCGATAGGTCATTGGTAATTGTCACCCCAAGGTCTTTTTCTTCATGACTGGTTTTATGTCTTCATTTCCTATCTTGTACATACTCCTGATTCTTCTTTCACTCTTGCCAAACTCTAATTTCTTGCATTTTGTCGTGTTGAACTCCATTTGCCATGTACAGCTCCATTTCCATATTCTGTCCAAGTCTTCCTGGAGTAGTTCGCAATCTTTGTCACATCTCACTTTTCTTAACAATTTTGCATCGTCTGCAAATAGGCTCACATAACTGGACACCCCATCCACCATGTCATTTATGTAGACCGCGAACATTACTGGTGCCAACACTGATCCCTGTGGAACTCCACTCTCCACCAAGCCCCATTCTGATGGTCTGTCCTTAATTATTGTTCTCATTTCTCTTCCTACCAAAAAGTCTTCCATCCATTTTAGTAAACTGCCATGCACTCCTCCTACCATTTCAAGTTTCCAGATCAGTCTCCGGTGTGGTACCTTATCAAAGGCCTTTTTTAAATCCAGATATATTCCATCAGCCCAACCATCTCTTTCCTGTATTACATCTATCACCCTCGAATAGTAACATATCAGGTTTGTCGTGCATGAACGCCATTTTCTAAACCCAAATTGACACTCACAAAGTATGTCATTTTTTTCCAAGAAGTCTGTCCATCTATTCTTCACCACCCTCTCACACATCTTAGCTACTGTGTGTGTGTGTGTGTGTGTGTGTGTGTGTATTTACCTAATTGTATTTACCTAATTGTAACATACGGGAAAAGAGCTATGCTCGTGTTGTCCCGTCTCCATATCTATTAATGTCCAGCTTTTTCTTAAAATCATGAATATTCCTTGCGTTGACCACTTCCACGTCTAAACTATTCCATGCTTCCACCCTTCTATGAGGAAGCTATATTTTTCACATCTCTCCTATAAGTGGCCATTTTAGTTTTTCCCATGCCCTCTCGACATTCTTTCATTCCACATACACAGATCTTCCCTATCCATTTTTCCATGCCAATCATCACTCTGTATATTGCTATCAGGTCTCCCCTTTCTCTTCTGTTTTCCAGGGTCGGAAGTTGCATTCTTTTCAGTCTGTCTTCATAAGTCAAATCTCTTAAGTCAGGCACCATTTTTGTTGCAGCCCTCTGTACTTTCTCTAGTTTCCTTATGTGTTTCTTTAAGTTCGGAGCCCACTGTATTGTTGCATATTCAAGCCTCGGTCTTATCATTGCAGTAATTATTTTCTTCATCATTTCTTCATCTAAATATACGAACGCCACTCTTATGTTCCTCAATAAGTTCAATACTTCTCCAATTATTTTGTTTATATGTCTCTCTGGCGATAGGTCATTGGTAATTGTCACCCCAAGGTCTTTTTCTTCATGACTGGTTTTATGTCTTCATTTCCTATCTTGTACATACTCCTGATTCTTCTTTCACTCTTGCCAAACTCTATTTTCTTGCATTTTGTCGTGTTGAACTCCATTTGCCATGTACAGCTCCATTTCCATATTCTGTCCAAGTCTTCCTGGAGTAGTTCGCAATCTTTGTCACATCTCACTTTTCTTAACAATTTTGCATCGTCTGCAAATAGGCTCACATAACTGGACACCCCATCCACCATGTCATTTATGTAGACGCGAACATTACTGGTGCCAACACTGATCCCTGTGGAACTCCACTCTCCACCAAGCCCCATTCTGATGGTCTGTCCTTAATTATTGTTCTCATTTCTCTTCCTACCAAAAGTCTTCCATCCATTTTAGTAAACTGCCATGCACTCCTCCTACCATTTCAAGTTTCCAGATCAGTCTCCGGTGTGGTACCTTATCAAAGGCCTTTTTTAAATCCAGATATATTCCATCAGCCCAACCATCTCTTTCCTGTATTACATCTATCACCCTCGAATAGTAACATATCAGGTTTGTCGTGCATGAACGCCCTTTTCTAAAACCAAATTGACACTCACAAAGTATGTCATTTTTCTCCAAGAAGTCTGTCCATCTATTCTTCACCACCCTCTCACACATCTTAGCTACCACACTTGTAAGTGACACTGGTCTATAGTTCAATGGGTCTCTCTTGTTACC
This sequence comes from Portunus trituberculatus, assembly GCF_017591435.1. NCBI lineage: Eukaryota > Metazoa > Arthropoda > Malacostraca > Decapoda > Portunidae > Portunus > Portunus trituberculatus. The sequence continues at coordinate 12,391,154 of NC_059295.1, forward strand.
TGATTTATAGATTGGGACAATGTTAGCTCTTTTCCAGTCTTGGGGCACTACACCTTCCCTTAATGAGGCATCAATTACTTCACAAACTTTTTCTGCCAGTTGCTCCTGCATTCTCTTAAAATCCATCCTGATACCCCATCAGGTCCCACAGCTTTTCTCACTTCTAAACTCCCCATCATATTCTTGATCTCCTCCACAGTTACTTGAAACTCCTTCATAATCCCTTTCTGTTCCATTACCAGTGGTTTGTCAAAAGCAGTCTCCTTTGTGAATACCTTCCGAAAGCATCCATTCATAGCCTCTGCCATTTCCTGGGATCTTCACTGCATACTCCATTTACTTCTAAACTTTCAATACTTTCTCTATTTTTGATGTTGTTGTTCACATGTCTGTAAAAAAGCCTTGGTTGGTCTTTACATTTATCAATTATATCCTTTTCTTGTTTCTTTCTTTCTTCTCTTCTAATCAACACATATTCATTTCTTGCTCTTTTGTAACTTTCCCACTGCTTAATCCGTCTTTTCCTTCTCCACCTCTTCCATGCATCCTCTTTTCTTGTTCTAGCCTTTTCACATCTATCGTTAAACCAGTCCTGCTTTCCAACTTCTCTATGTTGTCTTATTGGTACAAATTTTTCTCACCTTCTTTGTATATTTTTATAAATTCCTTCCACTTTTCATTTGCTCCCTTAGCACTCTTGAATTTCATCCAATTTGTCTCTTGAAAGAATTTCTTTAGGTTTCCAAAATCTGTCTTGGCATAATTCCATCTTCCCACTTTATATTCTTCATTTCTTCTAGATTTCTCTTCATCTATCACCTTGAACTCCAAAACTGCATGATCACTCTTTGCTAAAGGGCACTCCACCCTCATCTCCTCAATGACCATTGGCTCTGTACTAAAGACCAAGTCCAGTCTTGACGATGCTCCCTCTCCTCCAAACCTAGTATCTTCTTTGACCCACTGAGTTAACACATTTTCCATTGCCAGTGTCAATAGTGTATTTCCCCATGTTGTCTCTGATCCTTCCATTGACCAGTCCTCCCAACACACCTCTTTACAATTAAAATCTCCCATCATTATAGTTCGTTCACAGCCACCCAACATTTCTTCCAGACATGTTCCTGTATCACTTATCATTTCTTCATATTCCTGTACTGACCATGCATTTGTCTTAGGTGGTACGTACACCACTATGTAGTGCCTCTTTTTCCTTCATTAGTTTCTGCTCTGATCTTTAGCACTTCTGCCTTTCCCATACCTTCTTTCACTTGATCCACCTTTATATCTTTTTAACCAGCAACATCACTCCTCCTCCCATCTTACCTACTCTATTTCTTTTCCAAACATTATATTTCCTTCTCCAACCATCATCAGGTCTTCTCCCTCTCTCAGTTTTGTTTCAGTAAGACCCACAATATCTGGGTTCTTGTCCCTCAAGTAATCGTTGAGTTCTAAAATCCCGATATCACTCCATTTATGTTGGAATACATTACATTCCGCTCATACATAAGTTTCTTTAGTCCTTTCTTGCTGTACTTTTCTGGGTTATGAACCACTTCCTCAGTCTCATATCCAAGATTCTCCAGAAAAACTCTTTCTTCTCCTCTTCTGTCCTCTCTTCATTTTTTTCAAAGCCTCCTTTCTCAACTCATTTAACATTTCTCTTTCCTTTTCACCGAGATCTCTTCTCAACCAAATCTTCCTTGTTGTTTCCTGCTGGGCTAGCCTCCATGACTTCTCCACCAATTCATCTACATCCTTTTGTGACTTAAGTTTGATTCTTATTGGCCTCATACCTTCTCTTGTGAACTTTCCAATTCTATGGAAGTCCTCTATTTCTTGTACTAGGTCTTTTCCTCCTCCTGCACCACATTAATGATATTATTTATCACCTTTTTATGTTTTCTCTCTCTCCATTTTACTCGGTGTCTTATCCTCCTCCACACCAAATATCACCACACATCTCTTTTTGTCTACAGTTTCCCTCACCAATGTCTCATTTGATTTAATAACCTTCACCACTTTCTCAGCAATCTTCTCTTCTATGATCTGTTGATCTATAATTTCAGCAAGGCCCAAAGTTTTCTCCCCAGACTCTTTGATTTCCTTTTCCAGACTTGCAACTTTGTAATTTACCTCCTTTCTTTCCACTTCCTGACTTTTTTCCATTCAGCCTGCTTCTCCATCACTTTTCCTAGAGATTCTCCACATTTTTCGCAATTCACTTTAATTAGCTTAACTTCCTCTTTCAGTGCTTCATTTTCCTTCTTCATATCGGCACACTCTTTCATTACATTGTCATAACTCGTTTCCAGGCCCCATACTTTTCAAACAGTTTTTCAATTTTACCTTCCAACTCCAGAATTTTCTTCACATAAGCGCTCTTCTCCATTATTCCTTGAAATCCTGTGAAGTCTGATTCATCTTTCGAGTTCACGGCCGCCATGTTGCGCAGATGTAAACAAACCAGCTGATGGCTCAAACGCAGGCTACAGTTTAAATTTACCTTCCCTGGACATTATTTTGCTAATCAACAGTTAACATGACTATATGGAGACGGGACAAACATTACCAGCTCCTTTCCCACCTTGGTTACTCTTAGGCAATGGTAACTGTAGAATTAGAGATGATTGCTCTGGAGCTCAGCGACCACATCCGCCATCGACGATGTCCCGTGTGTGTGTGTGTGTGTGTGTGTGTGTGTGTTGCCTCCCTAATTATAAATAGTTATCGCACATGTACAATATACATATATCTCTATGATATACTTATAACTCAAGTTGGATACAAGGGAGCTAGAACGGGGTCACAGGTAGATGAAGTAAATATGTACTGTACTAGAGTACATTATTGATAATGTGTGTGTGTGTGTGTGTGTGTGTGTGTGTGTGTGTGTGTGTGTGTGTGTGTGTGTGTGTGTGTGTGTGTGTGAAGGAACTCAAAGCGATTATTCAAATCATGGCGCTGTTTGTTTACCGAGGCGTTAGTTTGCGGTTCACTCAATGGATGGCGCTGTTATCCACTATTCTAGCGGTACCTGGCATCTTTACTGGCGACACAAATTTCTTATGGTGAATGGCAATCTTTCCAGTCTTGTTTTATCTATAGTCTTTGGCGACAGCTTCCCGCGATTTCATCACTACTTGCATCTCATTGGCTGGTCGGGGTGAGATTAGAGCCAATGAGCGATCAGACAGAGTTTTCCTCCACGTGGAGTCAGAGCACGGGGCAGCAATGAGGGGGAGTGCGGGGTAACTGGTAACATCCGGCTTGGAGGAGTGCATCACAACCACGCATAGCAAGATGAGTGACCAGGGATCTGCTGACCGCTTTGATACAGAATTATTAATAGATGAAATAGAAATAGCTTCCCGAGTCATTGGTGGGTGTTATGGCCAATGAGAGGGCAGTCCATGTGGATACAGTAGCGGGGATGGAGGGTATGGCGGGGGAGGGGGTATGCTGTCGCTACACCAGTCGCTGTGTGTGTGGGGTCAACCCAGAATCGCGCTTCTCAAGTCGCGTTTCTAAAATCGCTTCGTGTGTGGGGGGCCTAAAGGAATAAATACTTCAGTACCACTAGACTGATGGAGCTATTCTTTATGAATTAAGTAAAATAAGGTAATCTACAAGACATTAACTTAAGCAAACCTAGCAAAATCATGTAAGACAAAGGTGTACATATGTTGCACTCTTGAAATTAAACACGTGATGGATTAGACAAGGAGGCAGTGAAATGTACCTTAAGTTTATGGAGTGATTGGAATGTTGATGAAGTGAGAGAAAGCACTTCACAGATATGCCACATGTGTAAAGATTTAAAGATAATTATGAATTCCATCAAGAATAATACTACCAGAAATCTTACATATTTATCAGTGCATAACAGTTTTGTGTTATGTCAGGAAGTACTCAGTCTCTGTATTATAGTTAAGGCTAAAAATACATAGAAAGTAATATCTTATAACTGAACCAAGGATATGATACATATTTACAAAACAAAAAAAAGAAAAAAAAAAGTCATACTTCATGATTTGAACATATTCTTCATTTCTAACAGCTTCCAATTCAAGCAAGGTTGGTGAACAAATTTTGTCCTCTAATTCAAACATGGTTCTCTAATTTGAATGCAAACAACTCTTCAAACGACTCTTCAGTGCTCCTATACTGTCAGATATCATTGATAAAGTGGGTGCTGCCTCAGAGCTCTGCCCACCCACTGGTTCAAATAAATTTTCCTTTCTTTTCCGAACTTCATTACTGTATTTGGTTTTTGTATTATGTTTTTAAGATTTCTATGAAACTTTCTTTGCTATTGAACTGTTTCCTATGCCTCTGTTTGGTAAATACAGTACGTCCTTGTTATACGGTACATGGTATGCGTTCTTGAAAACATTACCGCAAATCAAAATTATCGGGTAACAGGACGGTTCGGCGGCGGTGCAATTCGGCGACATCGTCGATCAGCCCAAAGTCACGTCCCCGTCGAATCGCTCTTTATACATAATATGCATAATATAATATATTACCACCTAACATAATATTATAATAAAATAACATAACATATGTTTCTGATTCGTGAATCAGAAACAGTGACTTCCATTCTCCTGTCTGTCTCACTCAGGCGCAAAAAATGAATTCCTGAATGAAACTATTCAAATCCATTCGGTTAAGGTTCATGATTCAGGTTTCCTATTCATTGTAGTGGCTTCCATTCCCTTGTCTGTCTCACTCTCGCTTACTGGACGCTACAGAGGAGACTACTACTCGTTTGATATATTCATATTAGCCTAATTAAGAATGATCACAAGGAAGCTGCACATGGACAGGTAGGCCTAACTACGTATAGCCTATTATATCTTTCTTTACCTTGTAATTTTGTATAGAAGTACACTTTTGTCTGTAGGGTCGTACACTTTTGTTTGTTGTAATCACTTTGCATTTTTTAGCAGTTGTGTTCTTGTATTGCTTGTAGGGTTGTTCCATACCCATGCATCACCTGTCAAAGGGAAGATCGACCTAAGCAGCAAGCCCTCCAGCGAAATTTCGTTGTGTGAACCTTCGTTAAACGGGGGTTGCCTGTATATAAAAAAAGTCGTATGTTGGGCCGTTCATATCTTGAGGTATTACTGTATTTGCAGAAAAGCTGGGGATCATCTTCGCTTTTCTGCACCACATCTTATCCAAAATTACTTTCTTCCTCTCTTCTTACTCTAATATATTAATTTCTAGCATCCTTACACTGGTATCTGCTGCTTTCATTTCTCTGTATTTTGAGTGTCTTTCAAGCTTTATCTTTTTTTCCCTTACCTTCTATACATCTGGCATTGTACCAGGCTCATATACTCTTCTTTACTCTATAGATTGGTACATATTTCCTCACTCCCTCGTTATACTCCTGAAGGAATAATTCATATTTTCCCTGTACTGTCTTGCCATTCATAAGGTTTCTCCATTCCATCCCACAAAAAAATTTTCTTAACTTTTCAAAAATTGCCCTTGCATAATTTAATCTCTCCTTTTTTTAGTCTTCCCTGTTTCTTAGCACTTCCCATTCCTGCATTTCTAACTCTAATGTTACATGGTCACTTCCCATTGGACTCTGATACTTAATTATAGGAGGGGCTCTAACTTCTTTGTGAATACCAGGTCAAGCAATAATAGTTCTTCACCTCTAGAGTACTGTGTTGATTCTTCCACCCACTGATATAGTGTATTCACCATAGTTAATTGTAACATCTCCTCACTCCATGACCCAGCATTACCCATTACTTCCATCTCTCCAGTTTGCTCTTTTCCAGTTGAAATCTACCAATAGTATTTTTCATCTCTTCTTATATTATTGAAGCACTTAATGACCTCTCCTTACATTTTCTTATGTTTTTCTCTTCTCCATAAATTTGTCTTAGGTGGCAAATATATGACTATGATTCTTCTTTCTTCCATTTCTTTGGTCTTGATTGTTACTCCCATTACTTCCGCTATGCCACCTCCATAGTGCACTTCTTCCACACATATCATGAACCATTATTAGCATTCCCCCTCCCCCCTTTTCCCTTTCTGTTTCTTCTCCAACTTTATATCTATCTTCCTTAAAGCTAACATGGACCTCCTCCTTTAACTTTGTTTCTACTATGCATATTATATATCATTCAAATAATCTCTAACCTCCAACACACTGGACAACAACCCATCCATATTTGTATATGTCACTCTTAATTTCTTGCTTTTCCCTCCAGTTGTATTTCTTCTTCTTGTGACCCTTTTAGCTTGCGTGTTGTTTTCACCACGATATCAAATCTATGTTTCCACTCCTCTATTGCCTGCTATAATGGATATCATATCTTATTATTAATATATGCTCATGCCATGAGGATAACCTCGACTCCATGGCACTGAGTGATAGTGAATTACTAATGAAATACCGCGGTATTTCATTAGTAATTCACTATTGGTATTGGCTCCCTCTGTCTCACTCTCTCCCACTCCACAGTACGAAGAGATTGACCTGTATTTCTGCTCCACTTAACGTGTTTTCGCCGCTTAACACGTTACCCGTGTTAGTGCAATACGCTAGATTTTGCCTCACCGCGGCGAACTTTGATTCGCTCCTGCACAAATTACAGTGGAGCTATCAGTGAGAGAATTTGTACGTAGCTCTTCTAACTTCCAATGACTCATATGACATCATAAAAGTAGTGGTACACTGGTGGCCCAATACACTGTGAAACGTATATATAATTTTTTTTTAACCCATGTGTTATGTTGGGGACCAGGCCAGAATGCATCCCCCCTATTTCCATTATTTCCTATGGGAAAATTATGTCTGCTTAACAAATTTTCGCTCTACGAACAGCTTTGACACCCCCTATCCTGTTCGTTAAGCAGAGTATTGCTGTACCTATGAGTAACATCCCGTAGATAAAAGGAGGCAAAGGTGGTCATACTCTTCCACGTACCAGCCTTGAGGACCAAGTCCAGACTCTTAACTTTTCTAAAGAGAACATTGGTCGCAATAGCCCGAGCCTCATGGGCGTTCACTTTCAGAAGGCGTGACTCCTCCTCTGAGACACTCACATAGGCCCTCCGAATCACCTGACAAATCCACTTAGACAAGGTATGTGACCAACAACCTAGAGCAGGTCAGCCGACAATCCCTAGTCCTGCAAAAATACTCATGGACCGTCCGAACCAGACAAAGAAGGCGGTCTACCTCGTCCTCCCTGACAAAATCAAGAGGAGCAGGAATAGTGAACTCGTCGAAGGAATGCTGGCCCGGACACTGAGTCTTAGCCAGGAAATCAGGGACGAAGGAAAGGGTCATGAACGTTCAACCTTTGGAACGATGCATCTCAGCTGACAGGCCGTGAAGCCCACTAACTCGACAAGCTGAATCAAGCACCAGAAGAAACACTGTCTTAAGCGAGACATCGCTCAGCGAGGCTGTCCCCAAGGGCTCATAAGGAGGACGTAACAAGGACCAAAGGACCAGAGAAAGGTCCCAGGCAGGTAACCGAGGTGAATGAGATGGACAAGAGACCACAAAGGAGCAGAACAGAGAAGAAAGGTCTGGATCAGTGGAAAGGTCTATGCCTGACTGACTCAGAACAGGAGCTAAGGCACAATAATAATCCCTAATTGCTGACACTGACAGGTGCTTAGACTCAAAAACGAAAATGAAAAAGTCTGCCAGCTGCACTACAGAGGCAGAGCACGGATCCAAACCCCTCGACTTACACCAAACACAAAAGACTCTCCACTTTGCATGGTAAACTGAGGCGGAGGACTGCTTGACTGGTCAAGACATGAACTTACCAGCCTTGCGCGAAAAACCTCATGCTCGGAAGAGACACTGGAGAGTCGCCACATGTGAAGATGGAGCTTCTTTGGAGAACCGTAGAGGAGGGGACAGTGAGGTTGTCGAAGGAGAGACCGCCACATGGGAAGAACCCGGGGACTGTCCACCAGCAGGTCCAGCAACAGGGGAAACCAGTCTGCCTGATCCCAAAGAGGAGCAACTAGTGTCATACGCACAGCCTGCAACTCGTGAACCCTCACCAGAACACGGCAGATCAGAGCGAACAGTGGAAAGGCGTACAGCTTCAGACCATCCCACGGAAAAGAGAACGCATCCTGTCTCTAGGCTCCCTGGTCTGGAAGAGGAGATACATACAGGGACAGACAACGAGTCAGTGCTGTGGCAAACAGATCTACCAGAGGACAAAGACCTCCAGAGGGACACTGGTGGAGCCTTGGCCAGCAGAAACTGTCGGGCCACTGCCTGAAAACGGCTAACCCAATCTGGCGATGGGAAGACTCGGGCTCTGACAGTATTGTGAACCATACCCAGAAACTGCTTCCTCTGGCTGGGAGACAGATCGGATTTGGCCCAGTTGACCTGAATCCCCACCCAAGAACACAGAAGCAGAAGAGACCAAGCATTGTCAAGGCATGAAGCCCAAGAAGGACCGGAAACTAGCCAATCATCCAGACAGCGACGCAAGGGTATGCTGAGGCGATGGGCCCAAGCCGACACGGGAGCCATCACCTTGGTAAAGACCTGAGGATCCGTGGCAAGGCTAAAGCACAGAGTCCGAAACTGGTAAACTCTGCCTTGCCAGACGAACCACATGTACTTGCGTGAACGAGGGTTGACAGGAACCCGATAGTAAACGTTTCGCAGATCCAAGGACACCATCCACTCGCCCTCAGCCATTGACTCTAGCACTGACAAAACTGTCTCCATGCGGAAGTGGGTCACCACCAGGAAACTATTTAAAACCACAAGGTCACAAATCGGCCTCCAGCTCCCTGTGGTCTCGGGCACAAGGAAGACGCGAGAAAAGAACCTGGCCTGAGGGTCTACCACCGGTTCTATAGCTTCCCTTTACCAGCATCTCAGAAACCGCAGCCTCCAGAGCCAAATGACAGTCCAAGCCCTCCCTGTATGAAGGAAACTCCACAGGCACGCTCGAGAGGGGAGGATCCCTGAAGAAGGGGAGAATGTAACCATACCAAAGGGTCTTGACCACCCACTCGCAGGCCCACATAAGTCACAGAATTTGATTTAGTCTTTTCAGAAAGCCTTACTAGACTTTTGTTCCATATATACCTATTACCTTATACCATATACATAAACCCTCGCTCATAATAAATAAAAATTTGAGAGGGCTTCAGCCCCATCAGCCCCCTCCCCCTTGGATCTGCCACTGTTCTCTCTCTCTCTCTCTCTCTCTCTCTCTCTCTCTCTCCTTTACCATATGTCCCTTTCTCCCATTGTTTCTTTCCTCTCTTCCTCTTTCACCAGGTATTAAACCTTTCTTCTTGTCACTTCCCTTTCCTCACCTGTCAGACAAAGGACAAGGAAGTGATATTTTGCTCTCTCTTCCCACTTATTTTGTGTAACTTAATGTCTCATTTTTACTTTTTTTTCTTCCTCTGAATACAATCCCTACCTCAGGCCTAGCAGTGACTCACCTGTGCTGGGAATTGTTCCAGGAAGCGTAGTACATTGAGGTCAGGGTCTTGAATGACATGATGGGCTTGCCTGATGATGCCATGCACTGACTGCTGAGACATTGACAACAACTTCATCAACCATACCTCCACACTTCCTTCAGCACGCACAGGCTTCTCCATCTGTAAGTGTTCATACTACTAAAAACTATTCAAGACAAAAGCATGAGGAAAAAAATCAGGAACATCAGAGTTTTGTTCTTTCAAGCAAATGTAGAGCATGAACATCTATTTTGCACAGTAAAAATCAAAACAGTACATTCTTCATACTTGTCAGCAATGTAGCTGATGATTAACAGTAATATAAGAAATAGTTTTACAATTTAGAATAACATTTTACTTATTAAAAAATTGTTACCTGCACAATTTCTCCCTCTGACGAGGAGATAGCAGTGATGCGGTCATAGTCTTGTTCATGGAAGCGGACCAACTTGGTGTTGTCAAAAATAGAGAGCAAGTGAGCCTGGATGGTATGGGAGTCAGAGGCTTGACCCAAGATTTCAAGCAGTGCTGGATCCGACACAAAGAAGAACCGTGGAAACATCATTCTCTTTTTCTCCAAATATCTGAAGAAAAGATAATCAAATTATTTGACAATATCTTAAATATACACTCTAACTTATCTCCAAACAGATATAAAATTCATATAAATGTATTGTGCTAAATAATTTGATTGAGACGTACTCACCCAGAAAGGCTCTTTTGGCAAACCTCCAGCTGGTCCTGCAGGTAAGGTAACAGCTGCTTCAGCATGTCATCCCCAACACAGCATGTCACAACATTGGAGTTGTCATGTGCACGTGCCATGATCTTCTGCCAGTTTTTGTCAATAACATAGAACCTGCCAATAATCAATTGTAATTACAAGTAATGTTAAGTGTTTTATATATGGAGATCAATCACAATTCTTTCTTTCATGTACATTAAAGTGACATACAAAATCATTCTCCATTAATACATTCCTTAACCACACCTCCTTTCTTCTCAACTTCACATAAATGACCTATTTAAAAATACCTGCAACCCTTTCCTTTTCTCCATACCTCTTAGCTTCCTTGGGTAGTTGCTTGGCTATGTCTCCACCCACAAACACAGCTTCCAGATACACCCACAGGTTCTGTACAAACAGCCACCGCTCCAGGATCTCATTGGTGTTGGACAAGTCACTCACCCACTTCTGGATTTGCTTTCGGAAAGGTGCATTGTACCTGCAATAATGCCAATAGTATGAATTTAATTATTTTGAAGTATTACATTTATTGAATATGATGCCAAAAAAGCATCCATTTCAGAGAGAGAGAGAGAGAGAGAGAGAGAGAGAGAGAGAGAGAGAGAGAGAGAGAGAGAGAGTGAGGTGAAACATCACCTGTTGGAGAGAAGAGAGCCCAGCACCATCAGGGAGTCCTCCAGCTGGGTGATGACCTCAGCCGTGGTGTCTCCTCTGAGCAGCAGCTCCCCACGATTCTTGAAGGTGGAGAAGGTGAGGTCATGGTTGGCCCATTCATTGGTGACTATCCTTAGCTTGGCCTCAATATCCTTCTCCTTGACAGCAGAGATGCAAATATCCTGGGAAGAGACATTCCTTATGGAAAAGCATGTTGCAATTATTTCCTCCATTATTCAAGAAACTGAGAACTTTGTATTCTCATTTACTTCCATTCCATGAGACACAGCAGTGGATGCCATTTTCCTTTTGTTTACCTTCAATTAACAGTTGTTCAAATAATCTATTTATCCCAGAAATTTTCAAATATTCTTTAATTTTCTCTTCATTACACATGGTAAGGCCAATAGAATGAAGTTAAGTAAACACTAAAAGAGAAGGAAGAAAAGTATAACAAACTTGCCCTACTCTTTCTTGGCTCCTTTACTTACTTCAATGTCTTCCTTGAACTGCAGGAGAGGAGTATCCATGATATTCCTGAGACAAAAGTTTTCACTGTCCACCTCTAAGGGTCGGCTTATCACCTCAGCGATGCGCTGCCAGTGACGAGGCTTCATGGCCTTATTGGACATGAGCTCAAGAAGTGGGCACATATCATTGAAGTCATCAATTGTTTTCTTGAGTGTGTTAAAGGCAGGCCACTCCTTGAGTCCCTTGGGGAGTTTGCGACATCTGTAGGACACATACTTATTTATATCAGTCTTCATTAAATACCTTATTTCTTTTTGCATGAATGAAAAAGATAGAAAAAAAAAAAAAAAGCTGCTTTAAAAATAACATAACAATAATCTGGCATGCTGTTTGTCATATTAAATGCAACAAACAAGTACACTTACCTTGACTTGATTTAAAAAACTAAATACACTTTTCTTATGCAGCTCCCTGTGTTCTTCCATTAGTTTTTTCTCTCAATATAACATTTACATGTTTTTTTTTTTTTTTAATTCTTATGTAGGAGTGAAGACTGGCCAAGAGCAACAAAAATTGTGATTGAAAATAAAAGGTCCACTAAAGTGCTGGTCCCCAAACAAGTTTAATAGTAAATATTACCTAGAACGGTACTCCATACATGATATAGGAGTCTTTTTTTTTTTTTTTTTTAATGTATATTTTTTTCAATTTTGAATTTTGTGTGAAGAATGTATGCATGATTAGATGAATGTGATTTTGTGTGAAGGAAGAGAATTATTTTTAGAGGGCAGGCTGTAAATGTCCCCTCGCATTGTGAGATACAAAGGAAAACATTCAGTGAAGTCACAGCTGGGTTAATGATAAGTTCACACTACCCTCTGAACCAGTGCTATTAGACGTCACTGAAGTAACTATCATTTTGGCAGGTGTCTACTCTCTCCTCCTATACTAATGCAGTAATATTAAATTTTGACTGAAATCAAGTTTTTTTCTTTTCCTATTAATATAACTCATATCATTCATAATAATTTTCTTTTTCAACTGTATTTTTTCACTCAATCAGTAGATTTAATTTCTATCTAAATCATGATTTTTTACTCTCAATACAACACTTAAATAATTTCTGTAACAAGATATTCAACTTTCACTTAAATAATTTTTTTTTATTATGATCTAAAGAAATCTAAAATACTTGATCTAAAACTTTTTTTTATTGAAATCGAACCAACATGGATTTTGAGCCATCAAAATCTCTTGTAAAGCTAGAATGACAAATATTACCTGTTCTGAAATTCCAAGAGCTCATTATTTATCTCCTCAATGTTCACTTCACCCCATGGGATGTCATAGTAGGATGTCACACGGTCAATGACATCATTATATAGTTTGTAAAGTTTCTGCAAGAGGTTAAGTTCTTTGCGGATCTGTGCCAACTCTGGGAACTCTGAGCGAGGCAAACGAAACAGCTCCTCCCCAACTGAATAACTGGAGTGCTTCCTCCACAAAGTATCAAACCGATTCTGTCAACAAACATCATAATTGTCATATCATTATAGGTATCATCCTGAATTACTGTCATTGCCATAACTGTCATCACCATTATTGGAGCCCATTTTACATGGCAAGGAAGATGTGGGTCCAGACTTGATAACACTAAACACATCAGGACGGCATTGAAGATATGGCAGAAGGTGGATTAGGTGATAACAAGTTGAAAGAACTACAGAATGAATGGAAACAGGAGGAAGAAGAGGAAAAAGTAAAATTTTCAGTGGTAAGGAGACATATTCAGGAGAACACGAAAGTCGCTGTAATTGAAGTTATTAAAGAGAAATAAGAATTGGTACGGGATGCAGTGGACAAGAAAAAAAAAATTCATGATTTTGGGGATGAAGGAAAAGAAAATTCAAATAAATTCACGAGAGAACGTGAAGAAAGACAATTAGCCAAAACTGTTATCAAACGAATACAAGACAGCACACAAGAATTTGACCAGGAGGTGGAAGAAGTGATCAGGCTAGGAAGATACCGTGAAGGGGATAGGAGACCAATGAAGGTGAGAATGAGATCTCAAGTAGCTGTAGAGGAAATTATGGCTAGAAAAGGGAAGCTGGCCAATGATGTTGAACACATGGACATATGGATAAAAAGAGATATGAACTTAGAGGAAAGGGAAGAGGAGAAAGTGCTAAGAAGTGAAGCTAAGGAAAAAAACGAGAAAAGGACAGAGATAGAGAAGAAGAATTTTTACTGGAGGGTTCTGGATATGAGACGAAAGAAGTGGTACCTAAAGAAAAAGAGGTCGTGGAAGAGGCAAGAAATTCAGAGTGAGTTATACTAATATAGATGGGTTGTTATCAAGCATATTGGAAGTTAGGGATTGTTTGAAAGAGAAAAAGCCAGATGTAATGTGTATCGTTGAAACAAAACTGAGAGGAGGGATCCATATCAACTTTAAAGAGGAAGAATATAATACCTGGAGGAGAGACAGGAAGGATAAAGGGGGAGGAGGAGTGCTAATAATGGTTCGTGATAATATATGTGTGGAGGATGTGCAATATGGTGAGGACAAAGTAGAAGTAATGGGATTAACAATCAAAACAGAAGATTTGAGGAAAAGGAAAATAATAGTTACATAATTATGTTCCACCAAAAACTAATACATGGGGATCAGAAGAACATAAAGATATGCAAAGAGAGGTGATAAAGTGCCGAGATAACATAATAAGAAGAGACAGAATAATACTTTTAGTTGGAGACTTCAACTGTAGAAATATAAACAGGAAAGAGATGGAAGTAATGGATAATGCTGGGCAGTGGAGTGAGAAAGTGTTACAGTTGACTATGGTTAATGCAATGGACCAGTGGGTGGAGGAGTCAACAAAGTACAGGGGGGAAAAAGAACCATCATTGCTTGACCTAGTTTTCACAAAGAAACCAGAATGCCCTCCAATCATACAATACCTTAGTCCAATGGGGAGAAGTGACCATGTGACATTAGAGATGCAAATTCAGGAGGAAGATGAGATAAGTTACAGAGAGGACTATAAAGGAGAGAGATTAAATTTTGCAAGAGCGGATTTTGAAAAATTAAGGATTTATTTTGCTGATATTGAGTGTAGTAATATTATGTACAGAAAGACTGTACAAGGAAAATATGATATATTCTTACAGAAATATAATGAAGGAGCAAAAAAGTTAGTTCCTGTTTATAGAGTTCAGAAAAAAAATACATGTATGGTACAATGCTAGATGCAAACAAGCAAAAAAGGCAAAAGATAAAGAGTGGAAGAAACTCCTACAGCAGGAAATGACTATAACAGACGGCAGTACAACAATGCTAGAGATGAATATATTAGAGTAAGGAGAGAGATAAAAAGAAATTTTGAGAAAGATGTAGTGGATAAAAGCAAGTTTACAAACGGCAAAACAAAGAATAAAGAAACAACTGAAAAATTAATTAAAGAAGGAAAGACATACCAAACAGAGAAGGACATGTGTGAAATAATGAATGAGAGCTTCAAAACGGTATTCACTGCTGAAGATGATTTCACAGAATCTAATAGAACATTGGATTGCCATGGATTACAGGAGATCGCAGTGTACAAGGATATTGGAAGATTATTGAATAAGTTGGAAGTCAGAGAAGCAATAGGGCCAGATGGTGTATCAGGCTGGGTGTTAAAAGAATGTAAAGAGCAACTACTGGATCGAATTTGGGAAATAATTACAAGTTCAATAAATGAAGGGAAAGTTCCACTAGAATGGAAGAGAGCCAACGTAATACTGATATTCAAAGGAGAAAAGGCAACTGAACCACTAAACTACAGACCAGTGTCACTTACAAGTGTTTTGGGAAGTCATGTGAAATAAAAATAGGTTAAATTTCTAGAAGAGGAGCATGTCTTATTGAACACACAGTTTGGGTTCAGGACAGGGCGGTCATGTGTATCAAGCTTATTAAGCTTCTACTCGAGAGTTATTGCAGGACTTGAAAACAGAGATGGATGGGTAGACACAGTACGTATACCTGGATATTAAAAAAGGCTTTTGTCAAAGTCCCCTCATGAAAGACTACTTTGGAAACTAGAGAATATAGGAGGACTGCGAGGAACCTTGCTCAAATGGACAAGAGATTATTTGAAGGATAGAGAAATGAGAACTGTGATCAGAGTTACATACTCATCTTGGGATAAAGTAACTAGCAGAGTGCCACAAGGGTCAGTGTTAGCCCCTTTTATGTTTCAGGTTTATGTAAATGACATTCACGTTGGGATAAACAGTTATATAGATTTATTCGCTGATGATGCAAAGCTGTTAAGAGTTATCAAAACCAGAGAGGACTGTTTGCTGTTGCAGGAAGATGTAAACAAAATCTATGAGTGGAGCAGGAAGTGGAAATTGGAGTTTAATGCCAAGAAATGTCACATAATGGAACTAGGCAAGAGTAAGAGAAGACTGGTATGGAACTATTTGATGGGAGAAGAACAAATAGTGAAGAGTAAAGAAGAAAATGATCTTGGAGTGATCATACAAAAAAATGTGAGCTCTAATAAGCAAGATATTTGGACTATCATATAAAATGTTAATTAATATAAGAGTGGCATTTCATTACATGGATAAAGATATGATGAAAAACTCATCACAAGCATGATATGCCCAAGGCTGGAATATGCAGCAGTGGTATGGTCTCCAAGCTCTAAAAAGAATATAAGAAAATTGGAAAGGATACAGAGGATTACTACAAAGATGGTGCCGGAGTTAAAGGACCTCACATGTGAAGAACGACTGAAGGAAATGGGACTGCCAACCTTACAAAATAGAAGAGAACGTGGGGACCTAATAACAATGTATAAGATAGTAAATGATACTGAAAAGATAGATGAAGAAGACCTGGTGCTTTTGACAAAAGAAGATGGAAGGACAAGAGGACATGAAAAGAAGATCAGGATGAGGCAGTGTGTGAAGGATACTGAAAAATACAGTTTTCCACACAGAACGGTGGAAAAATGGAATGCATTGGATAATGAAGTTTGTTACAGCACATAGTGTGCATACCTTTAAAGAAAAATTAGATAAATAGAGATATGGAGACAGGACACTATGAGCCCAGCTCGAACCCTGTATAATACAAGTAGGTAAATACATTGAAGCTGGAACTAAAGGGCCTAACATATGAAGAAAGGCTGAAGGAAATGGGACTGCCAACCTTGCAAGATAGAAGAGAAAGAGGGGACCTAATAAAAATGTATAAAATAGTTAATGGTATAGAAAAGATAGACAAGCAAGACCGTGCTGGTGACAGAAGAAACTGGGAGGACAAGAGGACATGCAAAGATGAGGAAGAGGCAGTGTGTGAAGGATATTGGAAAATACAGTTTTCCACATAGAACAGTGGAAAAGTGGAATGCTTTGAAAGATGAAGTTGTTGCAGCACATAATGTGCATCACTTTCAAGAAAAATGAGACAATTGGAGACATGGAGACAGGACATTATGAGCCATGCTCGAACCCTGTACAATACAACTAGGTAAATACAATTAGGTTGTACTTACACACACACACACACTATAGTCCTGCTCGTCTAAGAATGTGGATTGGGTGCTGCCCCCATGGGAAATAGCGGGAGGACAGCGCTGCCATACCTTTAATCCCTCGTTGGCTACACCCCCTCTCTCCCTCTTCCTCCCTCTCTCTACCCTCCTCTTCCTCCCCCTCTCTTTCTTCCTGGTCAAGGACACCGCAGCTGACCTCCCATCACCTGTATGGATGGCGGGCGTGATTGGTGTTGCTGCCGTGAAGATTTGAATGTAGTTTTTTTCTTACTTATGTCAGCTTATTTTAAAGTATTTTTCTTCACGATATAATCTAATTATAACTATGGAACTATTTACCCATCCCAAACCGCAAGGAAACCTCTTTATAAGTATATTATTTTTTTTTTTAGCAACACTGTAAAATATGTATGCCACGTTTCTTGCCAGGCTTATGAATATATTATCAATAATAAGTTTACTGCTCTCTCATACGTTGTAATACTAAGGCTAAATGCGTATGTATATTTGCTGACCATATTTGCTAAAGTTTTACTACTATTAGAACTCTGCTGCATCACTGGCTATGAGACATGCTTCACCACTGTACAGCGGGAATTCCCCAACAAGCCGCACCCAATCCACATTGTTGGAGGAGCAGGACTATAGAGTAACTAGGTAAATACACACACACACACACACAGAGAGAGAGAGAGAGAGAGAGAGAGAGAGAGAGAGAGAGAGAGAGAGAGAGAGAGAGAGAGAGCATTGCATTATTTGCCATTTCCAAGAACATTCCCTGGCATTCACACAGCCATAATTCATCTCTCAAAGATACAGTTAACTGTGTCACCCAATTCTCTCATATTTTAAGTCCTATAATGTTCATAGATTAAAGCAAGCATTTGATAATTTTGAAATATGACATAATTTGCAAAGTTTTGCAAAATAAAAAAGTGTACAATAGCCTTAAAGAGGTTGTTATACCTGAAATTTGGTACATACAGGGTCACTTTATGGACAGATCACTTTATTATAAAAAAAAAAAAAAAAAAAAAAAAAAAAAACTGGGGTAGTTGTTTGGGGCTAAAACAGATCAATGGTATTTCAATTCATTTCAATATGAAAAATTGTTTTGACATAAAATTAAATTGCAAGCTCTGTCACAGAACAAATCAAACCCATAAGTCAAGGTACCATAGCACATAAAAAAAGTATGAATAGAGACTGTCACCACAGCACTGCCAACCTCACCTCAATGGGATCAATAGCATCATCCATGTCCAGCTCAAGGTCACGGGTCTTGCGCAAAATGTCAATGGCACCTTTAATGTCATCAAGATCTTTCAGAGGTCGCTCCAGGCGTCGTGATAGCTCAGTCAGCTGTGCAAAGAGCCTCTCCATCTCCTTGAGGTAGGTTGTCTTGAGTGCCTCACCATACTTCTCCACCCACAGACCAGCCTCCATCACTAATGCCTTCTTTAGCTGATCTGTAGAATTAGCACAAGTTAATGATGTTTAAGTTTCACTAAAATAAATTTGGTTCCTTAGCTGGCATGTATAGTACAGTCAAAACTCACCTGTGTTTATAGCCAGCGCCCCAACACGGTAGTAAGTTGGCTCATTCTTGATCTGTCTGTCAAGCAACACGTAACTCCTGAGAGTCCTGTCATAGTCTTGCAAGGTTGGGGTGCTTGCAATAAACTCCCGTATGGCTATTTCCTTGTCAACACGCCACAGGTGATGGTATTTGTCCCAGGCACTAAAAGTGTTGTGCAGTTCCTGAGAGATTGATGCTTTTTATAACACAATATACAATGTAGTATAAGAATATGAGTTTCATGAGTACATGAGCTATTAATGAGAGGTTTATATACAAGATAGCAGCTATGATTTTCAACATATCACTAATATTATATCAAATTGCAAGATAAAGTGTTTGCTTAAAAAAAGAATAAAAGAAATCACCAACATTTTTAGTGGACTGGAAGGAGTTGGCCATCTGACTCATTATCTTGGAGACATCCTTGCTCTCATAGACATGTGTATAGTAGTTCTTGGGCATGCCCGGCACCTCCAGTATCTCCTCTCTGATCTTCCATCCCCGACGAGACCCAACCATTCCTTCAGTCTTCTTGACAGGCTCACCCACCTACAAAATTAATGACTTAACAAAGTGCTTACATACCTTTAAATCTTCACAAGAGGATGCCTTGGTTCTTAGGTTTTGCTCTGGCATGAGGGTTTAATAACAAATTGCTACATTTGGTGGAAGATTCTTTGGTTAATCTTTATGTTCCTTTATAGCTTGAATACTCTACATAAGTTTTCATAAAGGATAGATCAATACACATCTGGCATGCCACTGTATATCATAGCCTTACAGATGTACTCACATCCTCCTTACGGCACCGAACCCACTGGGACACACCCTTTGCTGTTGATAATATGATCTTGGCCACCTTACTAATGGCTTCTTGCACTTCCATTAGACTTGGGGTCACCTGCACACCAGGAGACACAAGGGAGGCACTCAATTCCACCAGTGCCACCCCTTGGCTCTCTGGAAGCACTGGGCCATGGCCACGCCCTGTTGCATCACCTAGAAAGGCATTTTATTGTTTATGTCAACTGTTGTGCTGGATCACTAGCTAATATATATATATATATATATATATATATATATATATATATATATATATATATATATATATATATATATATATATATATATATATATATATATATATATATATATATATATATATATATATATATATATACACACACACACACAGTAAGTCCTCCTTATATAGTTCTTCGTTATCCAGTAAATTCACAGTTACGGTGTTTGGTAATTACTACCCTCGATTCTATTTACGGTAAGAAAAATTCACAGATAAGGTATCCGCTCGTGTTTTGTTTACAGCGTACCGTAGTGCCACCACGCCACCACAACAATCAGTCTCTTCTCGCGTCTCCCACTGGACACAAGTGAAATCCTTACGGCATGTTTTTTGTTGATATTATTATCACGACGCACAGTGATGCACCTATAATGGCCCCAAAACATTCTGCAGACACTACTTTAGTTGAAAAGGCAGAGCAAAAGAGGAGTAGTTTGACATTGGAGGTAAAATTAGACATTTTCAAGAGGAAAGAGCAGGGAGAAGGTACATCTGCCATAAGTCGAAACTTGGGCCTAGCCTAGCCGACAGTCTGGATGGTGTTAAAGAATCGTGAGGCTATAAAAAAAAAAAAGCTGGGGAGACTGTAATGGATCTGCAGAGTAGAGCCTTGTCTGCCCACTCAGCCAAAGATGAGTAAGGGCTGAAATCCCTACTGTCCCATAGCCTCGGAAGGGATATCATCTGATAGAATACGTGGCGAGTGAAAGGTAAATAAAAACATTCTGTTTATTTCTTTTGCGCAGTACTTTACATTATTTTATATAACTATTTTCATGTCTAGGGGTGACTTTCGATGTGCTGGAACACATCCCCTATTATTGCGTGTTATAATGGGTTTGGCATACGTTAATTTTGATTTGCGGTAAGGTTTTCAGCAACGCATATGTACCGTATAACGAGGACTTACTGTATACACACACACACACACACACGGCCCGGTAGCTCAGTGGTTAGAGCGCTGGCTTCACAAGCCAGAGGACCGGGGTTCGATTCCCCGGCCGGGTGGAGATATTTGGGTGTGTCTCCTTTCACGTAGCCCTGTTCACCTAGCAGTGAGTAGGTACGGGATGTAAATCGAGTTGTGACCTTGTTGTCCCGGTGTGTGGTGTGTGCCTGGTCTTAGGCCTATCCGAAGATCGGAAATAATGAGCTCTGAGCTCGTTCCGTAGGGTAACGTCTGGCTGTCTCGTCAGAGACTGCAGCAGATCAAACAGTGAATTACACACACACACACACACACACACACACACACACACACACACACACACACATATATATATATATATATATATATATATATATATATATATATATATATATATATATATATATATATATATATATATATATATATATATATATATATATATATATATATATATATATATATATATATATATATATATATATATATATATATAGTATACAACTGAGGTGCTTCTGGTGTGAAGAAACTTAACAAGGAGAGAAGCAACTTCTGGCCAAGAAATGGTATCCACAAACATAGGGAGACATTGTTACTATGGTAATGAGGTTGCTAGCAGGTTGCTGGTAAAACCACCTCCCAAAGTGTTACTGTCTCATATACGAGTATATGTTCATATTCACAAAACAACATTTCTATCAGGTTTTTACAAGCCTTACCATGCCACACTTTTTTTTATGGAAGAGGGGAAGCTGGCCAAGGGCAACAAAAAATGTAAAAAAAAGGCCAATTTGATTGCCAGTTTCCTAAAAGATTAATAGAGTTAGCCAAAAGTCTGGCACAAATGTCTTGAAATCTCCCTCTTAAAAGAAATCAAGTCATAGAAAGTGAAAATATAGAAGCAGGCAGGGAGTTCAAGAGTTTACCAGAAAAAGATATGAATGATTGAGACTACTGGTGAACTCTTGCATTATTGAGTTGGACAGAATAGAAGAGGAAGAAAGTCTTTTGCTGCAGCAATGCTGCAGGAGAAGGGAAGACATGCAGTTAGCAAGATCAGTAGAGCAGTTAGCATGAAAATAACAATAAAATATATTAAGGGATGCAACATTCCAGTGGTGAGAAAGAGGCTGAAGACAGTCAGTCAAATTGAGGGGAGTTGATGAGACAAAAAACTTTTGATTCTACCCTATCTAATAAAAATGTGTGAGTGGAACCCCCCACCCCCCAAAAACATGCAAAGAGTACTCCATACTAGGATGGATAAGGTCCTTGTACAAAGTTAGCAGTTGGAGGGGCGAAAAGACTCGTGGAGATGCCTCAGAACACTTAACTTCATAGAAGCTCTTTTAGCAAGAGATGACATAGAGAGTTGACTGTATAAATATATACATACAGTAAGCCCCTGCACTTGGCGCATCTCAGCTTGGCAAAATTCACTTTTAGCGGCAGGGTGGCTACAGACCACCAAATGCACGCTTGGAGATTTTAATTCAAACTTGGCAATCCCCTGGTAGCCGCAATGCGAACCACGCAGCTCCCAGTGACATCAGGCCTCTCTCTAAACCTATCAGAATGCAGTGTGAGAGTCCCCTTCAGCCATTTTGTTTGTGCTACCCTCTGTTCTGCTAGTGTGGGGAACAAATTCTGGCAATTTACTGCCAATATGGCCTCTACCAGCACAACAGGTGGTACCAGTGGGGTTAAGGACAATGGTGGTGGCAGCAAGGACGAAAGTGGGCGAGGGAAATGGGTGGAAAAACGGGAGTTACAGCTTTTATATCATGTCTTATTAGCTTTATCTTTGTTTATTGGTCTGTTTTGTACATGTTCTAATACGTGAAGGCAAAAGATTTTATTTCAGCTCGAAAGATGGTATTTTATGGGTCAAAAGAGGGACTTTGGCAATGACCAAAGACTGATTGAGGCATTTTTTAGGCAATTTATATAGTATAAAGAACTTGTGCTTGGCAAAAATTTGCATTTGGCGGTAGTTTTGCCAGACTAATTAATTTGCCAAGTGCATGGGCTTACTGTATATATATATATATATATATATATATATATATATATATATATATATATATATATATATATATATATACACAGTAATACTCCGCTTAACGAACAGGATAGGGGGTGTCAAAGCTGTTCATAAAGCGGAAATTTGTTAAGCGGACGTAATTTTCCCATAGGAAATAATGGAAATATGGGGGATGCGTTCTGGGCTGGTCCCCAACATACTACATGGGTTAAAAAAAAATATATATATATATACACTCGACCCTCGAAACAATGGACCTCCCATCAACGGATTTCGGAAACTACGGACAAATTCTGGAGTCCGGTTTAATCTACGGATGAATATTAAAATGCGTGGGATTGTCCGTTCCCGGCAAATTATTGTCCGGTAGGTGGCGGGTCGGTCGTGTCATCAGCTGTTGGCCTCCATGTTTAATCTTCAGTCCGTGCGTTTTCAACCAACAGCGAACATTGTCCAGTGCTTACCACGACTTTTTTATGCATTTGTACCCTTCCCACGAGTGCTTAACCTATCCAAAATGCCTCCTAAACCTAGTAAACCAGTGAAGCGTAATCGAAAGGCTCTTCCAGTGGCTGCTAAGCTTGAACTAATACGAAAATTAGAAAAACGAACAAGTGTTGCAAAGCTGCGTGAGGAGTATGGGGTGGCCAAACAGACTGTTTCAGACATCAAGAAAGCCAAGCCTAAATTAATGGAATATGCTGTCCAGTATTGTGTCGATGCCACAGCTAGTAAGAGTGGCAAAGACTTCAAGAGAAACTGGGTTAGATGCCGTGGTAATGAAATGGTACGTGCAGGAACGATCTGTGGGGATTATTGTGCGTGGTGTGGAGATAATGTCAGCCGCCAATCATCTAGCGGTCAAGCTTGGGCTACCAGATTTCAAGGCTAGTGACGGTTGGCTGTGGCATTTTAGAAACTGCCATGGCTTATTCAGTGCTACTGTGAGGGGCTAAGCAGGGCATGCCGATACGACTAACATCGAACCTTTTCGGCTTAAGCTGCAGCAATTGATTGAAGAAGAAGGCCTTGACTATTTTCAAGTGTACAACGCTGATGAGACTGGTTTTTACTGGCAGTATATGCCGAAAAACAGTCAAGTTAGAAAAGGAGAGGAAACCACACGCTTTAAGAAAACCAGTAAGGAGTTACTTTCACTTTTAGTGGAAGCCAACAAAACCGGTGTGCACCGGCTTAAGCTCACTGTCGTGGGGAAATCCAAAGCACCCAGAGCCCTGCGCCCCATCATTAATGACCTGCCAGTCCTTTATTTTAGTTCACAGAAGGCATGGTTCACTAGTGCCATATTCTTGGAGTGGTTCCATAAGCACTTCATCCCCGCAGTCAGGAAATTCCAGATTGAGGTGCTTAAAATCGTCCCAGGAGAAGTGAAAGCTGTACTGGTCCTGGACAATGCGCCAGCCCACCCTAGTGAGGAACAGCTTGTAAGTGACGATGGTCACATCAGAGTGCTCTACCTCCCTCCTAACACCACTTCCTTCAGTCATCTTGCCTATGGACCAGGGAGTAATTTCTGCACTGAAGAGGCATTATACCAGGCGCTACTTGGAGGAGGTGCTGGCTGTGCTGGAGGACGAGGACGAAGAAGTGGACATTCGAGGGGTTAGGACACTGGCAAACATCAAGGCTTACACAATTAGATCAGCAATTTACAACTTTGCCTACAGTTGTGATGCACTAAAAGTTTCCTCTCTTGCCAATTCGTGGAAGCCGTTGTTGATTGGTACTGACGTCACAGCCGATTTTGACGGGTTTGAGCCCAAGGACTTTCATAAAAAGCTACAGCAAGGTGGTGAAGTGGGCCCTTCTTTAGACGACGTTAAGGACTGGCTGGACGAGCAGGAAGCAGAGGAGGGCTACCAAGTTTTGACTGACAAGGATATTGTCGCCTCAGTTGTCTCTACAGAAGACCCTGGGAGTAGCGAGGGAGAGGACGAGATGCCAGTCAAGAAGGTGAAAATGTCAACTCTGCGCACCTACATTGATGCCCTCCTGGATTACACCACCTACAGCAAGTACCCTGAAATTACCAGCCAGTACAACTCACTGAGGATGGTTAGGGAAATCATCATTAAAGAACAGTACAGTGGGGGAACTCACACAAAAGTAAGCAGCTTCTTCACCCCGATTCGCCCCCAGTCAGCCCCCAGCCAAACTTCTGCCTCTGGCCCAGCCCCAGCCAGTCCCCAACCTGGCACCTCTGGCCAGTCTTCAGCCCCAGCCCCAGCCAGCCCCTAGCCTGCCTCCCCAGACATTGATGACCCAATGCCGATGTTGAGTGAGGCTGAGGAGGATGACCTAGAATAACAAGTGTTCTAGGTCCTTGTACATATGTAAATAATCCTGCTGTTCATATTAAGGAGAGAGAACTTCCTTTTCTGTATTGTTTATTAATATTTATTAAACTGACCATGCTCATGTCATCGATTTTAGGTTATTTGTTGTACTTAATGCTTTGTAACACTGCTTGAATGATTTCTTAATGATTACATAGTATTTTACGTACATTTTATACAGTTTTTTACGTACATTTGCAAAGAACGGAATTTTGCAATCTACGGACAGGGCCGTGCACGCATTTGTCCGTTGTTTCGAGGGTCGAGTGTATATATATATATATATATATATATATATATATATATATATATATATATATATATATATATATATATATATATATATATATATATATATATATATATATATATATATATATATATATATATATATATATATATATATATATATATATATATATATACACATATATACAGGCAACCCCCATTTAACGAAGGTTCACACAACGAAATTTCGCTTCAACGAAGGTTTCATTTTACTACCGTCTGCTCGTTTAACGAACACTAAACTCGCTTTAACGAAGTTTTATCCAGGTAATTTTTTTCCAAATTTGAAAGCCTCACCATATCACGCAAGCTAACAGGCTTTTGAATACACCAAGAGCTGCTGGTACTAAGGCCTGCCTCAGGAAAAATCCTGGGACACCTATAGAATAAAGATCAAGATTAAGATCAAGCCTCTCGTGGACAACACGCGCAACACTCACTCCCCAGTCAAAACATAGAGCCTCAGCAGCAGCTTGTCTTCCCTAGCTCAACTTACCACCAAAATGCCCTGCAATTGGCCTAGCGTTTGTAAGAAGACCAGGAAGTCTCTTACTCTCCAAATGAAGCTAGATATTATTCACAGATACGAGAGAGCCCACAAAACTATAGCAGTGCTGGCCACCATCTTGACTCCAGATTATACGGTCTCTATTTTTAAGTCAGCAGACTCTATTAAAAAGGCTGGTGAGACCATATCTTCCTTGCAAGCTAAAAGAACCACCTGAACTCGTGACTCTACAATGGATAAAATGGAAAGCCTGGTGGAAATGTGGTACATAAGTTTTGTATGCAGTACAATGATGCGCACTTTGTTTACATTTCACAGGTTGCCGGTTAGTGTCTTTCCCATTTCATTCTTCTTCCCTTCATAAAGTTAAGATCATCAACATTATAAAGTTACATATATACATACATTAGTGTACATTATAATGACAAATTAAACTACCTAAATGTTTAACTTCATAATTTTTACTTTCATTAAACCTTTTACTGTACTATGATGCACTCTCGCTTTGCTTACTGTCAATGGAAGTTCAAATCAGGGGTTAAACTTGTTATAATCGGTTCGCTTAACGAAGTTTCGCTTAACGAAGTGTTTTTTAGGAACGTAACCCCTTCGTTAAACGGGGGTTGCCTGAATATATATATATATATATATATATATATATATATATATATATATATATATACAGTAATACTCCGCTTATCGAACGTTTGTCTAACGAATTTCTGGTTTAACGTACTATATAAGGTTAGACAAAAAAGTCCGCATAACGTACAACTACATCCGTTTTAGCAAATTTTCTGGGTTTGAATTTGCCGGCTGAGGGACCAAACGTGGCAGCTTCGCTGTGATTGGCTGGTTTCCCGTCTCTGTCTCTAGCACTCCTAGAGCCGGATCTAAGATTCTTTAACAATGTCAGAGCAACCTCCTGCCGGGAAATGGCATCCGTGAACGCTTGGAGGGACGGTGACAAGGTTGCTCTGAGGTTGCTGGCAATGCCACCTCTGGAGGTGGTGTTACTGTCTTATATATGTATTTATGTTCACAAAACAACATTTCTATTAGCTTTTCACAAACCTTGCCCCCAAGAAAGGATTGTTTTGTAATGCATAAAGTGAAATCTTACTTGGAATACCAAAAAATAAAGCAGAGATGAGACGAGCCATAGACGAAGCGGGAGACTCCCGGCCACTCGGCTGCTTCTTTTTCTTCTTGTGACCCTTTTGCTTGCGTGTTACTTTCATCATGATGTTTATGTTTTCACTCCTCTATTGCCTGCTATAATGGATATCATATCTTAGTATTCATATACGCTCATGCCATGAGGATAACCTTGACTCCGTGGCACTGAATGATAGTGAATTACTAATGAAATACCGTGGTATTTCATTAATAATTCACTATCACTCAGTGCCACGGAGTTGAGGTTATCCTCATGGCATGAGCGTATATGAATACTAAGATATGATATCCATTATAGCAGGCAATAGAGGAGTGGAAACAAATATCAATGGGAAAGACAACACACATGCTAAAAGGGTCACAAGTAGAAGAAGAAGTGGCTGAGTCGCCACAAGTCTCCCACTTTGTCTGTGGCTCATCTCATCTCTGCTTTATTTTTTTGTATTCCATTAAGATTTTACTTTATGCATTACAAAACAATCCTTTCTTGGGGGAAAGGTTTGTAAAAAGCTTATAGAAAGAAAAGTTGTTTTGTGAACATAAATGCGAGAATGTGAGAGAATTTGTATGTAGCTCCTCTAACTTCCAATGACTCATATGACATCATAAAAGTAGTGGTACACCGGTGGCCCAATATGCTGCCAAACGTATATATAATTTTTTTTTTAACCCATATGGTATGGTGGGGACCAGCCCCGAAAGCATCCCCCCTATTTCCCGTATTTCCCACGTGGAAAATTACGTCCGCTTAACGAATTTTTGCTCTATGAACAGCTTTGACACCCCTTATCCTGTTCGTTAAGCGGAGTGTTACTGTATATGTATGTATATATATATATATATATATATATATATATATATATATATATATATATATATATATATACAGGCAAACCCCGTTTAACGAAGGGGTTACGTTCCTAAAAACACTTCGTTAAGCGAAACTTCTTTAAGCGAACCGATTATAACAAGTTTAACCCCTGATTTGAACTTCCATTGAGAGTAAGCAAAGTGAGAGTGCATCATAGTACAGTAAAAGGTTTAATGAAAGTAAAAATTATGAAGTTAAACATTTAGGTAGTTTAGTTTGTCATTATAATGTACAGTAATGTATGTATGTATGTAACTTTATAATGTTGATCTTAACATTATGAAGGGAGGGAGAGTGAAACGGGAAATACACTAACCGGCAACCTGTGGAATGTAAACAAAGTGCGCATCATGGTACTGCATACAAAACTTATGTACCACATTTCCACAAGGCTTTCCATTTTATCCATTGTAGAGTCACGAGTTCTGGTGGTTCTTTTAGCTTGCAAGGAAGATGAGGTCTCACTAGCCTTCTTAATAGAGTTTCTTGACTTGAAAATAGTAGACAGTAGATGGAGTCAAGCCATGGTGGGAAGCAATGTTATTAGTTTTCTGGCCTTTCTCTTGTCTGTGAATAATACCCAGCTTCACTTCGAGAGTAAGACACTTCCTGGTCTTCTTAGGAACGTTAGGCCACATTGCAGGGGGTTTTGGTGGTAAGTTGAACTAAGGAAGATGAGCTGCTGGTGACGCTGTTATGTTTTGACTGGGCAGTGAGTGGTGCGTGTGATCTTGATTTTGATCTTGATGCTAGAGGTGACACAGAATTTCTTCTGAGTCAAGCCTTTGTATCGGCAGAGCCTGTGTTGTCCACGAGAGGCTTGATCTTGATCTTTATTCTACAGGTGTCTCAGGATTTCTCCTGAGGCAGGCCTTAGTTCCAGCAGCTCCTGATGTATTCAAAAGCCTGTCAGCTTGCATGATACAGTGAGGCTTTCAAATTTGGAAAAAAATTACCTGGATAAAACTTCGTTAAAGCGAGTTTGGTGTTCGTTAAACGAGCAGATGGTAGTAAAATGAAACCTTCGTTATAGTGAAATTTCGTTGTGTGAATCTTCGTTAAACGGGGGTTGCCTGTGTGTATATATATATATATATATATATATATATATATATATATATATATATATATATATATATATATATACACAATAAGATCTCGGTTTACGTCAGAGTTACGTTCTTGAAACATATCGTAAGTTGATTTTGTACGTAACTCGAGTTTCCGTACATTTCAAAGCATATTATCGAGTTTTCAACCAATCATTGTTTATGGTCATTCAGGTAAATTAAAGGTTATATTGTTATATTATTTACAGCTATGTAGGAATATGAAACACAAGCTTGTTTTTGTTGTTGGTTAGTGCCACAAACGCGAAGGACTGCATGTTACCGAGATGGGTGGACGCCAGAGGCCGCCAGGAGGGAGGGCAGGTCAAATGTTGTGATGCCCAGGGCAGACAGCTGGGAGCGTAGTGCAGTGCGGTGGGAGTAGAAGCGTGGGCAGCGAGGCAGGGAATGCAATAGGAAAGGGCAATAGGGATCAGCAGACAGGGCTAGATGGTGCAAGTCAGCTGCGAGTGTCGTGTGGCCCAGGCAAAGGCTCCGGAGTTGTTATTGTTGTGATGGGTGTGCGAGCCCTCAAGGTCGTCAACCTCCCCTTTGTCATGGTAACGGGCTTCCCATTTTCTTCTTCACTCTCTCACACACAGATGCTGCCTCCCTTTTCATGTCTTTTAATTATGTCCTCTTTTTCTTGTAGCGTAATGGTTTTCCTTTTCTTAGCATCACTGCTGTCACTAAGGAGTTTTCTCTTTGGTGCCATTGAGCAAGATACTAAGAACTTGAGTCAGTAAACGCAGAAGTAGGATAACACTCTTGCCAGGGGCGACGGTGTGGTGTAACTGAGGTAGGGTGTTATTGTATTCAAGTGTAAGGCAGGCGGTATGGCGGGCAACCACCAACAATAACAATAAATCCCGCGCTTTACGAATTATAAATTTTCAATTTTTTAAATCTTAAATTGCCTTATAGTGGACTGACGTAACTACAAGTTTAACGTAACTCGAGAGTGACGTAACCTGGGACTTTACTGTATATATGTATGTATATATATATATATATATATATATATATATATATATATATATATATATATATATATATATATGTATACAGTAAGGTCTCGGTTTACGTCAGAGTTACGTTCCTGAAACATGACGTAAGTCGATTTTGTACGTAACTCGAGTTTCCGTACATTTCAAAGCATATTATCGAGTTTTCAACCAATCATTGTTTATGGTCTTTCAGGTAAATTAAAGGTTATATTGTTATATTATTTACAACTATGTAGGAATATGAAACACAAGCTTGTTTTTGTTGTTGATTAGGGCCACGAACGCGAAGGACTGTAGGTTGCCGAGAGGGGTGGACGCCTGAGGCCGCCAGGAGGGTGGGCAGGTTGAATGTTGTGATGCCCACAGGGCTGACAGCCGGGAGCGTAGTGCAGTGCGGTGGGAGTAGAAGCGTGGGCAACGGGGCAGGAAATGCAATAGGAAAGGGCAATAGGGATCAGCAGACAGGCGCAGACGGTGGAAGTCAGCTGCGAGTGTCGTGTGGCCCAGGCAAAGGCTCTGGAGTTGTTATTGTTGTGATGTGTGTGCAAGCCCTCAAGGTCATCAACCTCCCTGTTGTCATGATAACGGGCTTCCCATTTTCTTCTTCCCTCCCTCACACACAGCTGCTGCCTCCCTTCTCATGTCTTTTAATTATGTCCTCTTTTTCTTGCAGGATAATGGTTTTCCTTTTCTTACCATCACTGCTGTCACTAAGAAGTTTTCTCTTTGGTGCCATTGAGCAAGATACTAAGAACTTGAGTCATTAAACGCAGAAGTAGGATAACACTCTTGCCAGGGGCGATGGTGTGGTGGAAGTGAGGCAGGGTGTTATTGTATTCAAGCGTGAGGCGGGCGGTGTGGCGGGCAACCACCAACAATAACAATAAATCCCGCACTTTACGATTTATAGATTTTCAATTTTTTTAATCTTAAATTACCTCATAGTGGACTGACGTAACTACGAGTTTGACGTAACTCGAGACCGACGTAACCCGGGACCTTACTGTGTGTATATATATATATATATATATATATATATATATATATATATATATATAGATATATACAGGCAACCCCCGCTTAACGAACGGGTTAAGTTCCTAATAAAACCATTCGTTAAGTAAATTTTCGTCAAGCAAACCAATTATAACAAGTTTAACCCCCTGACTTGAACTTCCATTGAGAGTAAACAAAGCAAGAGTGCATCAAACTACAGTAAAAATTTTAATGAAAGTAAAAATTATGAAGTTAAATATTTAACCAGTTTAATTTAAGTCATTATAATGTACACTATGTAACTTTATGATGTTGATGATCTTAAATTCATGAAGAGAGGGAGAGTTGAGCGGGCAAGACACTAACTGGCAACCTGTGGCATGTAAACAAAGGGCGCATCATTTTACCACATACAAAGCTTATGTACCACATTTCCACAAGGTTTCCATTTTATCCATTGGAGAGTCACGAGTTCGGGTGGTTCTTTTAGCTTGCAAGGAAGATGCGGTCTCAGCAGCCTTTTCAATAAAGTCTGCTGACTAGAAAATAGTAGAGACAGTAGATGGAGTCAAGCCATGGTGGCGAACAATGCTATTAGTTTTCTCGCCTCTCTCATGTCTAAATAATATACAGCTTCACTTCGAGGATAAGAGACTTCCTGATCTTCTTAGCCATGCTAGGCGACATTGCAAGGCGTTTTGGTGGCATGTTGAGCGAGGGAAGACAAGCTGCTGCTGACGCTGTTATTGTTTTGAACTAGGAGGAGTGAGTGGTGCACGTTTTGTCCACAAGATGCGCTGGCGTATTCAAAAGCCTGTCGGCTTGCATGATACGACAGGGCTTTCAAACTTGGAAAACATTACCTGGATAAAATTTCGTTAAAGCGAGTTTGATGTTCGTTATACGAGCAGATGGTAGTAAAAGGAAATGTTCGTTGTAGCGAAATTTCCTTATGTGAACATTCGTTAAGCGGGGGTTGCCTGTATATATATATATATATATATATATATATATATATATATATATATATATATATATATATATATATATATTATTGGTTTTAGCCTAGCTGTGTTCGTTATACGAGCAGATGGCAGTAAAAAGAAACGTTCGTTGTAGCGAAATTTCGTTATGTAAACATTCGTTAAGCGGGAGTTGCCTGTACGTATGTATATATGTATGTATATATATATATATATATATATATATATATATATATATATATATATATATATATATATATTGGTTTTAGCCTATCAGTGAAAAGTGGTTCAGTTGTTTGTTTACATTTTTCTGGGACTGCGACGCTCCAAGGCAGAACTTCCAAGTAGCAACTGGCCAAGATGAGTGGACAAAGCTGTTTGAAGAGTTTCTCATTGAGACCATTAACCCGCTAAGACCGATGGCCGCAAAATTCGCACCCTCTCATTACTGCAATTATCATAAAAAAAATCAACTCTTATAAATTAGTCTGGGAAAAAATCTGCTGTTAGTAGACATGACAATAAATCATCCTACAAGTTTTTATTGCTCTACTCACTATGGTTGTCTCAGAATAATAACCGATAATTGAAGAAGATTGTGGTAGCGGCAACTCGGGGGAGGTGCTTTTATGTGTATTCTTACATAATGTAAGGCACTGCTCATGTTTTTATGTGTTTTCACATGTTTTTCGTGTTTTCACTCATATTGGTTGATTATAGTTACGTATGTTTTTATCAGGCGTGGGTGACGATGTTGTCTCAATAGCGGGGTCGGGATCTACCTCCAACCTGTGCACTTTGCGTCTTGTCCCGCCTTGTCTATCACTTTTATCACTAAACTTTAGCTTCCTCTTAGCACCAGTAGCCATAGTTGTAAATAATAGTTCCTTAAATAAGTAAATACGTAAATAATTATCACCGCGACACGACGCTCACGCACCTCACAGAAAATTGCGGGAGACTAGCTGGCTAGAGCGGTGTGCTTCCTGGGAGCCGACAGTACTACCATAGGCCTACGTCATGACTAAATATAGCAGCGCTACCAATCCTAGCACGGTTTTTATTAGCGCTCTCAAAGTAGCTGCCCCATTTAAGGACTGTCGGAAGTGTGCTATGCAGCCGTATTTAAGGCCTGTCGGACTTTTCGGGTTAAAGGCCAAAAATAGCAACGAAAAAATAACAATGACTTGCTGGGGGTGTGAAGGGGCCACCATGTTTGTTTACAGTTGACAAACATGACAAAGGCAGTAGCGAGCTTGTGTGTGACGACGAGCGGGGACAAAAGTTGACAGTCTTAAAAAAATGTTGACGGAAAAGTGCTAGTGTGACGCCGCCTTTACTGTTGTATGCACATCCCACCACCCCTTGTACTGCTTATGTACCATTTTTTGTTCCGGATTATACATTCAATGTGCTTTCATTCATTGTTTTCTTACCCATTTGGGTTATGTTTTTTTCTCAATTTATTAGGGGTTGGGATTCCGTGTCTCCGCCAGGGACTTGGCTGCTTTAATCTGGATGTGCAAGAGATTACTGTATATATATACAGTGATCTCTCGTTTATCGCAGTTAATGGATACCAGAACACTCCGCGAAAAGTGAAAAACCTCAGAATAGGATTTGCCCCCATAGGAATTTTTATGAATGTGTATGTGGGTACCAGAATGTTTAAAATATGTAAACAGTATTTATACTTTACATATACAGTATTTTACTTAAATCTATTTAATTATAAAACCTTATACAGTAATTATACATTTACTCTCTCTCTCTCTCTCTCTCTCTCTCTCTCTCTCTCTCTCTCTCTCTCTCTCTCCCCCCTTCTCATATGATACGTAACACTCACCCTCTTCTGCCCTATTTAATCATATCCAAAAGTTTCCCTTTTTCACTGATGGTCATCATCTTCCTCTTCCTCTTGGGCTCACTAGAGGAAGCTTTCGCAGCGGCACAGCACTTAGGCGGCATTGTAAGGGCTTAACAAATCACTACTTAAACAAAAAAAGTTATCGCGAACACAACACTAAGATACAGTATGCAAGACAGTCAACAGCCTGGACAAGACTGGCAAGATACAACCAAGGCCCATGTAATAGGTCTACCTATGAGGCATTCAAAATGTGTCCAATATGGGTATCTGTGACGTGAGCAGGTTCACAAGTGGTCTGAGCAGGGTAAGTGTTCACGTGCTTCTCTTTCTCCCATTCTCTCTCTCTTCTGCTCAACATTAGTCACAATGCTGAGTTGTGCAGTGCGTGACTGTTTTAATTATCAGTAGTATATAATATGTAGTATGTAGTATGTGATAAATGAAAATCATTATTATTTTTTTTCCTGGTAATTTTGCACCTTAGTCTATTACATTAGTGAATTTCTAATGTCTAGTTATTGAGAGGTCCCCATTCAGTTACTTGTGTATATATAAATTGCCTCAGTTATACATGTAACTTAAAAATGAAATAATAATAACGAAAACAGCAGCAATATATTAATATTAATAATAATAAGAGCAAAAGTTTAATACATAGTAATAATAATAATAATAATAATAATAATTGAGGCATGTTATGCCAGAGGGGCGTAACTGACAATCTGGACTTTTTGAGTTAGTTATGGATACGGCCACCAGAGGCCCCAACTTAGCCTGTGGTGAGATTTCCCAGGCAAAATCAGTCCCTATGAAGCCTGTACAAGAGTTTTAAATCCTGTGTTTATACGCGTGAGAAAGTACCGACTATGTTTGGCCTGGAATGCCAGAAGAGCGGAACTGGCAGCCAATAGCAGACCGCGGCCGGCACACAACCCCCGTACTGTCCAATCACAGCTCACCCAGCCCATGCTGCCTCGCAATCGCACTCAGTGCCTCCCTTTAAACTTACGCGCCGGATTACTCTTTCTTTTGTCCCCATATTATTGTGGATTTTGGATTATATACATCGACGATGAGTGATAGTGATAGCAGTGTAGAGGGGGAGGCCCCTTCGACCTCCTGTAAACATGTGGCCAAGACCGAGCTGTGGAAGAAGACTGTAGCAAAGAAACAAAGAGACTGGGGAGAGCTACGTAAGTGTGACTACAAAACGGCAGGTTGATGCCCGTTCTATTGGTGCCCCATGCTTATGACCCCCCCTCCCCCTCCCCCTTCAAGTCCAACAAGTTCATAATATTTTAAAACTTATCTTTTACAGGTACTTTCAGCTCACCAAAGATAAAAAAAAATCTTATTTTCTAATTCAATAAAATTTTAAAAAATTGGGATTCGCACATACAAGGACAAAATTTGGACACAATACTTATGTTATAGTCTAGTTTCATTCATACAGTAAAATATTACAATCATCCAATATTTTGGGGTTGGATACGCAATAGGGTGACAGAAAGACAAACGTACAAAAGCAAAACACTCACAAAAAAACTCAAATTGTGCATAGATTAATAGATTTTGAGCAGACAAATCATTAGATATGTAATAGTAATGTATTTTTTCCGTTTCCATACGAGTTATTACCGCCTAACTTTAGACGCGTTTTACGCAAAACAGATTTTTTCGAGTTACGCCCCTCTGGCATAACACGCCTCAATTAATAACAAGAGTATTGATATCATTAAATATGATAATGATACAATGGTCAAAGAGAGAGAAAGAGTGCTCTGACAGCTGAGAGAGAGAGAGAGAGAGAGAGAGAGAGAGAGAGAGAGAGAGAGAGAGAGAGAGAGAGAGAGAGAGAGACCTGGCAGGTAGAGGGTGTGGGGCAGTAAGGGTGCAGAAAAGCCTTCACAAAACTTGTCTCCTGTGCCAGGTAAGTATGATTTGCTCAGCGGACATGGAGAGTGTGAGGTTTCCATGCAAGAAAGACATGTCCCGGGAGGAAGCTCCCCTGTTGGTGAACCCGCTGACATCACTAGCCCCAGCCCTTTTCCCCTTAGAGCTACGTGTAAGTCGACCTTCTATTCTATGGGCCTTGGATACAACAAGGGAAGATGTTGGGTGAGGCTGTGATGATGCGTAGCCAATCAGCTCAAGGGATAAATCCACTCGTGCTCTCATTGGTCGATCTCACGCCGGGAACCATTAACGTACCTTGTCTGAGTGCCCGAGGGTATGTACAAAGCCTCTGAGTCAACTCATCTCTTTGTTTAGCTGCTGGGAAACCTTCTCTCTCACACATCAACATGAAAAATACAGCCACAATGTGGCTGTATTTTTCATTTTTATCGCGAACTGCAAAGTGGCGGGGAAACACTTTATATGTATGCGAACAATACATGTATAGTACTTTACGTACATAGTAACGTACATTGTTGTCGTTATTACACACCAACTTAACGAATTATGGTACATACAGTATTTGTAAGTGACGCCACAGACCCCTTGATATAGTGAAAAATCCGCAGAACGTATCTACAAATATGTATAAAAAATTGAGAAACAGTGAGGCTGCGAAAATCGAACCGTGAACTAGCAAGGGAACACTGTGTGAATATATATATATATATATATATATATATATATATATATATATATATATATATATATATATATATATATACACACACACACACACACAGTTTGCTTAGCGAACAGGATAGGGGGTGTCAAAGCTGTTCGTAGAGCGGAAATTCGCTAAGCGGACGTAATTTTCCCATAGGGAATAATGGAAATATGAGGGGATACGTTCTGGGCTGGTCCCCAACATACCATATGGGTAAAAAAAAAAAAATTATATATATATATATATATATATATATATATATATATATATATATATATATATATATATATATATATATATATACGTTTGACAGCATATTGGACCACCGGTGTACTACTACTTTTATGATGTCATATGAGTCATTGGAAGTTAGAGGAGCAAAGTACAAATTTTCTCACATTCTCGCATTTATGTTCACAAAACAACTTTTCTTTCTATTAGCTTTTTACAATCCTTGCCCCCAAGAAAGGATTGTTTTGTAATGCATAAAGTGAAATCTTAATGGAATACCAAAAACTAAAGCAGAGATGAGATGAGCCACAGACGAAGCAGGAGACTCGCGGTGACTCAGCCGCTTCTTCTTCCTCTTATGACCCTTTTAGCCTGCGTGTTGTCTTTCCCCATGATATTTGTTTCCACTCCTCTATTGCCTGCTGTAATGGATATCATATCTTAGTATTCATATACGCTCATGCCATGAGGATAACCTCGACTCTGTGGCACTGAGTGATAGTGAATTATCAATGAAATACCGCGGTATTTCATTAGTAATTCACTATCACTCAGTGCCATGGAGTCAAGGTTATCCTCGTGGCATGAGCGTATATGAATACTAAGATATGATATCTATTATAGCAGGCAATAGAGGAGTGAAAACATAAACATCATGATGAAAGTAACACGCAAGCAAAAGGGTCACAAGAAGAAAAAGAAGCGGGCGAGTGGCCGCTTCGTCTGTGGCTCATCTCATCTCTGCTTTATATTTTTGGTATTCCATGTAAGATTTCACTTTATGCATTACAAAACAATCCGTTCTTGGGGCAAGGTTTGTGAAAAGCTAATAGAAATGTTGTTTTGTAAATATAAATGCATATATAAAACAGTAACACCACCTGGAGAGGTGGTGGTCCCAACAACCCTAGAACAACCTGATAGCAACCTTGTCACCATTTCTCCAAGTGTTCATGGATGCCATTTAGCTGCAAGAGGCTGCTCTGATGTTATTAAAGAATCTTGGATCCAGTTCCAGGAGTGCTAAAGACAGACAGGAGCCAGCCAATCACAGCAAAGCTACCACATTCAGTCCCTCACCCCGCAAATTCAAACCCAGAAAATTTGCTAAAACGGATGTGGTTGTACTTTATGCGGATTTTTAGGTCAAATTTTATATAGTACCTTAAAGCGGAAATTCGTTAAACGAACGTTC
Source organism: Portunus trituberculatus (assembly GCF_017591435.1). Lineage (NCBI taxonomy): Eukaryota > Metazoa > Arthropoda > Malacostraca > Decapoda > Portunidae > Portunus > Portunus trituberculatus. Next base: position 12,428,938 of record NC_059295.1, read on the forward strand.
GTTAAGTGGAGTATTACTGTATATATATATATATATATATATATATATATATATATATATATATATATATATATATATATATATATATATACAGGTTGAACCTCCTTAACCCCTTCGCCACAAGGGCGCCCCCCCCGCGCCCCACCCAGTGTACAAGCTGAAACCTGTCGCGTGCGCTGCCACTACGCACTCAATTAACTCATATTTTCACTAATTTTCTATGGTCATGTCTTTATTTTTATGTTCAACAGATAGTAGACACCTCATTGAAGGTTATGGTAGGCTTCGTTTGTTTGTGTTAGGTTCGGTTGCCTCACATCGATAGCGTAAATTTAGGTTACGTTTACGTATGTAAAAAAATATTTTATTGCCTGAATATTTCTGACATACGCTTCATTGATGTCTCTACTATATGCTGAGCAAAAAAAAAAAAAAAAAAAAAAATATATATATATATATATATATATATATATATATATATATATATATATATATATATATATATATAAGGTGCAAACCCACTTGAATGGGTGGAAGCGTGGGTTGCTGCTCGCCCGCCCTGCACACCACCCACATCTCCCATTACACCACCAAGTACACCACCAGTGTCGCCTCACACCTTTACCCCAATTACGTAATTAGATTGTTCTTTGCTCAACAATAATAATAATAACAATAATAATGTAAAAATACCGTATTGTATTACCAATAGGCTATGTACTAATTTACAAAATAATAATAATATATATTATAATGCATAATTATATTATTATTATTATTATTATTATCATTATTATTATTATTGTACTCACATTCACATGGGCGATGATGGGCTTGAGTGGCTTGGTGGGGAGGGGAGGGGGGGAGGATTAGTGGGTGACAGTGCCACTGGGACCCAGCTGTGGCTCCCATGGCTTGGGCTTGGGCCCACCCCTGGTCAACCACAGACTCTACATCATCGCCTATGTCATCATCTGTGTCATAATCATAGTCACTCTCATCTATCATCACTATCCTCACTATCCCCTGGCACATATTCCGGGTCAGAGTCTGACGCTTGGTCAGACATGGCAAGTTAGTAGGGCAAAAAACACTATGGCAGTAAAATCCTCCGTACGCGTGCTCACTAAGGCAAAAACAATACTGAATGCTTAGCAGGACATAATGAGTGGCTAATGAGCGATGACGTGTCATATGGTGTCACACATATCTCATTGCCCATTGGCGAGAGGGGTATTGTAGGTGGAGTCATGCATGACTCACGTACATCCCAGGGTAGCATACAAGCCAAAGAAACAAAGAAACGAAATAATACAAGCATGTACTTGCCCCTATATGATTGTAAGGCACGATATTGTACACGCGTGTGAGGTTGTATGCGTGTATGAGGGCCCATACCTCGTACACGTGTACGAGCTTGTATTTAAAGGGTTAATCCGGTATTCTTTCATCCCGCAACATCTGTAATCAGGCAAAATTTTTGTTTACTGGAATTTTTTAATTGGCCAAAGTAATTTGCCGGACCGCCGCTAGGACACGGCAGTGCTGTACTGTGTTTTGGAGCCTGGGCATTCTGGGTCAAATTTGGATCAGTACCACACTGCCACTCATTACAAGCACCACCCCCCAGGTGCATAAACATTTTATTCTGTAATATTTGCTCCTAAACATGGCTTCTAAGTGACCAGTGATAGTGTTGTGTGTGAACCAAAGAAAAATACAGCCACATTGGGGAAAAACACGTTTCATATATATATATATATATATATATATATATATATATATATATATATATATATATATATATATATATATATATATATATATATATATATATATATATATATATATATATATATATATATATATATATATATATATATATATATATATATATATATATATATATATATATATATATATATATATATATATATATATATATATATATATATATATATATATATATATACACACGGGCAACCCCCGTTTAACGAAGGTTCACACAACGAAATTTCGCTACAACGAAGGTTTCATTTTACTACCATCTGCTTGTTTAACTAACACCAAACTCGCTTTAACGAAGTTTTATCCAGGTAATTTTTTCCAAATTTGAAAGCCCCACCGTATCATGCAAGCTGACAGGCTTTTGAATAAACCAGGAGCTGCTGGTACTAAGGCCTGCCTCAGGAGAAGTCCTGAGACACCTGTAGAATAAAGATCAAGATCAAGCCTCTCGTGGACAACACAGGCGCTGCCGATACAAAGGCCTGACTCAGAAGAAATTCTACGTCACCTGTAGCATCAAGATCAAGATCACGCGCACCACTCACTCCCCAGTCAAAATATAACAGCGTCACCAGCAGCTCATCTTCCCTAGTTCAACTTACCACCAAAACGCCCTGCAATGTGGGCTAACGTTCCTAAGAAGACTAGGAAGTGTCTTACTCTCGAAGTGAAGCTGGGTATTATTCACAGACAAGAGAGAGGCCAGAAAACTAATAACATTGCTCGCCACCATCTTGACTCCACCTACTGTCTACTATTTTCAAGTCAGCAGACTCTATTAACCCTTTCCTTCCGGCGCTTAAACTATTTTCCCGTTTGCTATGACGGCTAAAAATGGTAAACCTAGAAATTGTCAGAAAACTGTTTGAATACTAATAATTATTTTCTCTTTGTTATTCTGAATACAATGATGTACTTTGTAGCTCGATGTGACCTCTGAAAGTTCAATTTATGCCTTATCAAGGATTCCTCCTCCTCCTGCTGTGTGATCCGTTTTCCAGAAACAGCCCGGAGAGTGATGACAACGCGCGCACACACACACACACACACACACACACACACACACACACACACACACACACACACACACACACACACACACACTCTCTCTCTCTCTCTCTCTCTCTCTCTCTCTCTCTCTCTCTCTCTCTCTCATCTTGGAGGAAATTGTACACTTCCAATGAGAGAGAGAGAGAGAGAGAGAGAGAGATTTCATCCTTTTCATATAGTTTCAGGGCAAATAACATTATCATTATCTCTCTCTCTCTCTCTCTCTCTCTCTCTCTCTCTCTCTCTCTCTCTCTCTCTCTCTCTCTCACACACACACACACACACACACACACACACACACACACACACACACACACACAGAAACACACACACACACGTAATGGGGAAGACTGGCTGGGTGACCAGCAGGCGACCGAGGCAAATAACATTATCTCTCTCTCTCTCTCTCTCTCTCTCTCTCTCTCTCTCTCTCTCTCTCTCTCTCTCTCTCTCTCTCTCTCTCTCTCACACACACACACACACACACACACACACACACACACACACACACACACACACACACACACACACACACGTAATGGGAAGACTGGCTGGGTGACCAGCAGGCCACCGAGGTGAATTACACACGCTTTCATGCGCCAACCCGTTAGTTGATCTCTCTCTCTCTCTCTCTCTCTCTCTCTCTCTCTCTCTCTCTCTCTCTCTCTCTCTCTCTCTCTCTCTCTCTCTCTCTCTCTGACAAGTTACCTTCTACCATTTTATTATAAAATCGAAGATTTTTTTTCACTTTCCAAGTCCTCACTAATGTCTTCGCTTTCTTCAGTTTCTTCTTCTAAATATTCACTGTCACTGTCTTCAAACTCAGAAGCACTGCTAATATGTTCTGTCCTGCTCCATGGTGAGTTATGATGTGAGATACTTCACTCTTATCAGGATGTTTCTTCCTTCGCACCTATCATGGTGCTTTTCACCCGGCGAGTCGCTGGGGTTGCCAAGTGTCACCCGGAGAAAGGAAAAATAGCTTAGTTACCGCTAAATTTCCAGAGCTAGTGACAACACTACATGTGGAAACATGCCAGACACTTCCACTCACCATCTGACTCGAGAAACCGCGCTTGGAGCTCAAAATTGAGGCGTGAAAATTCTTGATTACGGGTATGATTGCCGTCGCTACGGAAGCATTGATGCAATCGTATATATACAATTGCTGGAAGGAAAGGGTTAAGAAGGCTGGTGAGACCATATCTTCCTTGAAAGCTAAAAGAACCACCTGAACTCGTGACTCTACAATGGATAAAATGGAAATGTGGTACATAAGTTTTGTGTGCGGTACCATGATGTGCACTTTGTTTACATTCCACAGGTTGCCGTTTAGTGTCTTTCCCGTTTCACTCTCCCTCCCTTCATAAAGTTAAGATCATCTACATTATAAAGTTACGTACATACATACACTAGTGTACACTATAATGACTTACATTAAACTACCTAAATGTTTAACTTCATAATTTTTACTTTCATTAAACCTTTTACTGTACTAAGATGCACTCGCTTTGCTTACTCTTAATGGAAGTTCAAATCAGGGGTTAAACTTGTTATAATCGGTTCGCTTAACGAAGTTTCGCTTAACGAAGTGTTTTTTTAGGAACGTAACCCCTTCGTTAAGCGGGGGTTGCCTGTGTATATATATATATATATATATATATATATATATATATATATATATATATATATATATATATATATATATATATATATATATATATATATATATATATATATATATATATATATATATATATATATATAAAATTTCACCACAATGCACCTGTGTGATGCCATCTTTAAATTTTCTTTTTTAATTTGCTTTTATTTTACTGATCTTGTACTTCTATGAACAACTGCCACTGAATCCCCTCGGGATTTTCAAGGAGCAAAACAAAATTCTTGCTTTTTTGTTTCTTGCAAGCAAAAATTATTTGGCTGTAATATACTGCTCCTACAAAGTGCATGAACTAGCAAACTCATTGTAACTTCAATTGAATCTACATTAACACATATGTATGTTCACAGTCTTTGAGTACATGTGGGTATACATTTAATGCATGAAGATAATGGAAGCCTTGAAACATGCACAGGGTCTACAATCTTACAGAGAATCACCTTATCAAAATCCTTCCCTTACTGGATTGTGTATTGATCTTCACTAGACATACAATGCAAGGGAACTGAGGCAGTGAGGATGGACATATCAATAAAATCTAGTCATTACTCAAAGAAAGATGCTAAACTGATGGCACAGTACAGGTTGGACCTCCCTAATCCAGAATTCCATAATCCAGCATAATTTTAATTTGCAGAAATTATTTAAATTTCCAGGAATAATGCAAGTTTGCCATAATGCTGCTATGACATGGTGGCGCATGTCTTTTCTATATCCTTCAGCCTGCATATTGACTTGTCCAGCTAACATTTATAACATCAAAGCAATGTTCCAGTTAAAATGCAGGCCAACTAAGACTCTACAAGGTGTTTTAGGGTGCTCACTTAAGGAACACCTGTACTCCAGAATTTTCTGTAATCCAGCAAGCTGCAGGTCCAGCAGTTGCCGGATCTGGAAGGTTCAACCTGTAATGGAGTCCAACACGCATCCAAACATGCAACCACCTTTGCCACGGGGAGAGGTGACTGAGGTGTGGCGGCGAATAGAGTCAAGGGCGCCGCGGACAGACCTGATCAACACGTCCAAGACTCGCCTGTGGTAAGTCCGGCGGAGATCACGGGCTGCCGACTCCACCTTTAGAAGAAGCAGTTAATGTTAGAGAAATGTTTGTGAGATCAGAGTTTATTCATACATGTGCATTTTTGGTTCCCCATTTTACTGGTGGAATTTAGATTTGCTATGATCAGTAGTCAGTACAGAGGAGAACAACATTAAGACATACAAAGAATGAAAAATATCTCTTGCAAGAAAGGATTAATACTTTAAATTTATTTTTACTGGAAAGGAATATATTGTAAGGATTAGATAGAGGTATATAAGTGGAGTAAGGGATGAAGTAAAGATTATGTAAGACATACTTTGTATTACTAATCAGGATAGGAAAAAAAATAACAGGTTTGAACTTAGGAAGTACAATTTAAGAAAGATATAGGAAGAAATTATTTTTCAATGAATATGAGATAAGCAGAATATCAAGTAGTATCTTACTGATATACAAAAAAGGGAATATCTTATTTCATTAATGTATTTACCTAGTTACATTGTTCAGGGTTTGAGCAGGGCTCATAGTGTCCTGTCTCCATATCTCCATTTAAGTAATTTCCTTTTAAAGCTATGCACATTATGTGCTTTAATAACTTCATTACAAAATGTATTCCACTTTTTCATTGTTCTATGTGGAAAACTGTATTTTTCAATATCCTTCACACACAGCCTCTTCCTAATCTTCTTTACATGACCTCTTGTCCTCCCAGCTTCTTCTGTCAACACCAGGTCTTGTTTGTCTATCTTTTCAATGCCATTAACTATTTTATACATTGTTATTAGATCTCCTGTTTCTCTTCTATCTTGTAAGGTTGGCAGTCCCATTTCCTACAGCCTTTCTTCGTAAGTTAGGTCCTTTAGTTCCGGCACCATCTTTGTAGCTATCCTCTGGATCCATTCTAATCTTCTGATATCCTTTTTCAAGCTTCGCAACCACACCACGGCTGCATATTCCAACTTTGGACATATCATACTCATAATAATTTTTTTCATCATATCTTTGTCCAAGTACTGAAATGCCACCTTAATATTAGTCAACATTTTATATGTTGATCTAAATATCTTACTTATGTGTTTTTCAAGACTCAAAGTTTCTTGTATAACTACTCCCAGATCTTTTTCCTCTTTAGTCTTCATTATTTGTTCCTCTCTCATCAAATAGTTCCATACTGGTCTTCTCTTATTCTTTCCTAACTCCATTATGTAGCATTTCTTGGTATTGAATTCTAATTTCCACTTCTTACTCCACTCATAAATTTTGTCTATATCTTCCTGCAGCAGCAAACAGTCTTCTCGGGTCTTGATTACTCTTAGCAATTTTGCATCATCAGTAAACAAATTAATACAAATGGTCACTCCATTCTGTATGTCATTTACATATATCTGGAACATAATGGGGGCTAACACTGACCCTTGTGGCACTCCACTTGTTACTTTACTCCATGATGAGTATGTACTCGTATCTCTGATCACAGTTCTCATCTCTTTGTCCTTCAAGTAATCCCTTATCCAATCTAACATTATTCCTCTCAGTCCTCCTATGTTCTTTAACTTCCAAAGTAGTCTGCTGTAAGGGACTTTACATTTAGGTACACAGTGTCCACCCATCCATCTCTGCTCTCCAGTCCTTCTCCTACTCGAGTAGAAACTTAGAAAATTTGACACACATGATCTTCCTGCCCTGAACCCAAACTGTCTATTCAAAATAACTTGTTTTTCTTCCAGATATTTAATCCATTTTTCTTTGATAAAAATTTCACATATCTTTCCCACAAGACTTGTAAGTGACATCGGTCTGTAATTAATGGCTCAGTTGACTTTCCTCTTTTGAAAATTGGGATTATGTTAGCTTTCTTCCATTCCAGTTGTACTCTCCATTCCTTTAATGAGGTTGTAACCATTTCCCAAATTGGTTCTAACAACTGATCTTTACATTCCTTTAGTGCCCAGCCTGACACACCATTCGGTCCCATCACTTTTCTGACATACAAATTTTCTAGTAGTCTTTCAGTTTCTTGTTTGTGCACTATGATTTCCTGCAAGCCTTGACAATGCAATGTACTATTTGGTTCTTTAAAATCCTCTTTTTCAGTGAAAAGTCTTGAAGCTCTCATTCATTATTTGTGTGTGTGTAATTCAACTTGGTCGCCTGCTGGTCACCCAATCAGCCCTCCCCATTACGGAGCAAGCTCAGAGCTCATAGACCGATCTTCAGGTATGACTGATACCACAACACACTCCACACACTGGAAAAGTGAGGCCACAACCCCTCGAGTTACATTCTGTACCTATTTACTGCTACACATTAAGAGGCTTGCCCATTTGCCTCACCGCTTCCTGGGTGTATTTACCTATTTGTGATTTACAAGGTCCAAACTTGGCTCTTTATGTCCTATCTCTTTGTCCACATTTATGAAGTTTGTCCTTCATCTGACTGACACTCGCTGCACACACCATCTCTCTACTCAATTTGTTCCATTTGTCAATGCCACGATATGGGAACCTATACTTCTTGACATCTCCCATACAATTGTCCTTTTGTATTTTCTTTGGGTGTCCTCTCAGTCTAGGATATTCATTCCATTTACTATTTCATATATTGTTATCATATCTCCCCTCTCTCTCTCTTCTTTCTTCTAACGTGGGTAAATCCAGTCTTCTTAATCTCTCCTCGGACGACACCTCCTTAACCCTTATGTTCCGGTGATTAAACTATTTTCCAATATCCCATGACTGGTAAAAATGGTAAACCTAGAAATTGTCAGAAGACTGTTTGAATACTAATAATTATTTTCTCTTTGTTATTCTGAATTTAATGATGTACTTTCTAGCCCAATGTGACCTCTGAAAGTTTAATTATTGCCTTATTAAGGATTCCTCCTCCACCCGCTGTGTGATTCATCAAGCAGAAACAGCTCGGTGAGCGATGACACCGTGCACACACACACACACACACACACTCTCTCTCTCTCTCTCTCTCTCTCTCTCTCTCTCTCTCTCTCTCTCTCTCTCTCTCTCTCTCTCATCTTGGAAGAGAAATTGTACACTTCAATGAGAGAGAGAGAGAGAGAGAGAGAGAGAGAGAGAGATCTTCACCCTTTTCATATCAAGTTTCAAGCAAATAATATGTAGGTATCATTCTCTCTCTCTCTCTCTCTCTCTCTCTCTCTCTCTCTCTCTCTCTCTCTCTCTCTCTCTCTCTCTCACACACACACACACACACACACACACACACACACACGCCCCCTTGATCATCTTCCCAGATCATGAGGCACGCCTGCGTCTCCGAGAGCCACTCTGGGTTCTCAATATGATGTTTGGAGTCTGTTCTCCATCACCACTATCTCTGTCTTCTCTCTGTTCTGAGAAAAAAGGTGGATCCTCTGAATCATTTTCCGAGTCTTCACTATTGCTGTCTTCACTTTCTTCAGTTTCTTCCTCATAATCACTGTCACTGTAGTCAGGCTCAGAAGCACTGCTAAATAAAAATTATCTGTCTTGTTCCATAGTGAGTTATGAACTGAAACGTCCCTTCGTTCTTATCAGGGTGCTTTCGACACGGCGGGTCGCTGGAGTTGCCAAGTGTCGCCCTCAGAATGGGAGAATAGCTTCGTTACTCCTATTCATACAGAGCTAGTGGCAACACTACAGGTGGAAAAAGAAGCCAGATACTTCCCCTCGCCATCTGACTCTAGAAACCGCGCGTGGAGCTCAAACATGAGGCGCAAAAATTCTTGATCACGGGAACGATCGCCATCACTACAGACGCACTGATGCAATCGTTCATATACGATTGCCAGAACATAAGAGTTAAAACCTGGTATCATCCTCATTCCCAACCGCTGCACTCTCTCTAGTTTCTTCACGTGTTTCTTCATATGTGGTGACCATATCACTGCTGCATATTCCAACTGAGGTCTAATTAAGGTGGTTCATATTTTCTTTATCATAATCTCATCCAAGTAGTTATATGAGAATCCAATACTTTGGAGTGTGTTGTAAGTTTTTCCAAATATTCTGTTAATGTGCTTTTCTGGTGATAATTTGTTCTGTATGATCACTCCTAAGTCCTTTTCTTCACTGACTTCAGTTATCATCTCTCTCCCCAGCTGGTACTCCTTATACGGTCTATATTTGCTTGTGCCCATTCTCATTACATGACTTTTGTTAATGTTGAACTCCAACTGCCATTTTACACTCCAACTATATATCCTGTTCAGATCCTCTTGCAACATGTTGCAATCATCCACATTTCTTATTCTCCTCATAATCTTTGCATCATCTGTGAACATACTCATGTAACTTTTCACACCCACTGGCATATCATATATATAGATCACAAACATGATGGGACCAAGCACAGAACCTTGGGGGACTCCACTGGTCACTCTCCTCCACTCTGACTTCATTCCCTTCACCACCGTTCTCATTTCCCTGCCTATCAAGTAGTTCCTCATCCAGTCTGCCAGGGCTCCCCTTATCCCCCAATACTTCTCAGCTTTCACATTAGTCTGTTGTGTGGAACCTTATCAAATGCTTTTTTCAAACCAAGGTACACACAGTCGACCCAGCTGACTCACTCCTGTAAAATATCAACCACTCGAGTAAATACATAATAAATTTGATACACATGATTTTCCTTTCCTGAAGCCAAACTGGTTATCCCTTAAGATTCCTTCACTTTGTAGAAATTCACACCACTTGTCTTTAATCACTTCTTCACATATCTTACATATAATACTAGCCAGTGAAACAGGTCTATAATTCAGTGGCTCCATCCAACATCCACTCTTGTTTATTGGTACTACCTCTGCCCTCTTCCACTTCACTGGCACTTGTCCCATTGTAATCGATGTTTCCACGATATCCAAGATTGGTTCCAGCAACTGCTCTTGACATTCTTTTAACATTCTATCGGACACTCCATCTGGACCCATTGACTTGTTGACATCCATGCCATTTATATATAACTTTCTCAATGTCACTCTTTGAGACTATCATATCCTGCATTTGTTTCTCTTCAGGTAGTATGCTCCCATTGAATTCTGTTTCATTTGTGAATACTTTACAGAAACAATCATTCAGCTTTGAAACAATATCAGAGACATCTTTATATATGTCATCCCCAACTTTCACTTTTTCAACTATTTCTTTCTTGTGGAGTTTACTGTTGATAAATTTGTAAAACATTTTTGGATCCCTTTCACTTTTTTCCACTACTTTTTGCTCATATTCTCTTTGTGCTTTTCACCTTGTCAACATATCTATTTCGTGCAGTTCAATATCCTTCTCTCTCCACTTCTTTATTATTCCTCTTGTACTTTTTCCATGCTTTTTCTTTCTCACTTTTTGCCTTCTCGCAGTTTTTATTGAACTATTGGTTTCTCCTTGGTGTACTTTGGCACAAAGTTCTCCATGGCCTTATTGTATATTTACATGAATTTGTTGTATTTTAATTGAATGCTTACTTCTTGGTACATTGCAGACCAGGCCATGTTATCAAAATACCTCCAAGTCATTATATCTCACTCTGGCATAGTTTAGGCATTCCTCCTTGTATCCATCCCCATTTTCCACTGTCAAGCCCACATCCAAACAAAACTTCAACAATTCATGGTCACTCTTCCCCAAATGGCACTCATGTTCTATCCCTTGTCCTAGCTGTACTCCATTTGTGAATATTAAATCCAGTCTTGACTGGGTATCTCCCTGCCTACTCCTTGTTGGGTGCTTCACCCACTGGGTCAACAGATTTTCTATTGCAAAGTCCAGCAACTGCTCACCCCATTCCCTACTTCGAACTCTTCCCACATGACTTCTTTGCAGTTGAAATCGTCAACTATAACAACTCTGTCTTTTATTGCAACTTCGATCTTCATTCTCTCTATTGTGCTTCTCACCATGTCATCATACTGTTCATTTGGCCATGCACTTGTTTTTGGTGGTACAAACACAGTTACAATATTGATATCTTGTCTTCCATCAGTCACCACAAGGCCCACCACTTCTTCACCATCCCTGCCGAGGCTCACGCTCTTCACTGTCATGTCCTTTTTTGTCAACACAATTATACCACCTCCAACCTTCTTCATTCTATCTTTTCTCCACAATCTATAATTTCCATCCCCAAACCAGTCCACTTGTATGTTTGGCCTTAGCTTCATCTCCACTATACACATAATGTCTGGCTTGTCTCTTTCCAGATGGTCCATGCACTCTAACCTTTTTGATAAGAAGCCATCTATATTTGTATACGATATTCTTGTCTTTCCTCTCATTTGGCTGTTCCTTTAACAAATTATCTATTCCCTCCCGTTGAACCACCATTTCCATACCTTCTCATTTTTTACTTTCCAAAAAAACTTATCATCCTCCGATCTTGCCTCATTCTTCTCCCTCACCTCTGTTGTCAATTCCCTCATCTTAGCCCTATCCTCCTCTGTCATGTTTCTTCTTACATAAATCATCTTCGTCTCCTTGGCATCCTTTAATTTCCATGCATTGCTAAGAAGTCCCTCTGCAGTCACTTGGGATTTCAACATTATCTTTATAGCTCTTGTCTTGCCTTTTTCATATTTTCCCAGCCTCATATAATCCTCAACTTCACTTAACACATCCTCCTCCTCCTCCAAGATCTTGTTTAGCAAATTCCTGATCCTCTCCTCTTCTTTCTTTCCTGCCAGTTTCTGATATTATCCTCCCTTAATCCCCTCACAATGATACTCCTTTTTCTTTTGGCAATATTCCTCACCCTGGTCAATTTCTGTTGTATGATTTTCACAATCTCATGTTGGGTCAGCTCACTCTTTCTTTCTCTTGTTGTTTAATTATTTCTCTGAAGTTGGTGTGCACCTCCTCATTATTCTTTTTTTGCCTCCTCAAACATCGAATCAATCAGAGAAATGTAGGCTTGCTTCCCCTATTTTTCACCCCCGCAGAACTTTCTTTCCATCTCTGTAATTCTCTTTCGTAACTCCTCACACTGCTTGCCTAAGATTGCATAGTTATTTTCCAGATCCATCTTTTCCTTCAACAAACAGCGGTTTTCCTTGGTTAGGTTGTACACTTCTTTGCAGAATACATCATTGTCTTTTAGAACGCAATCTAGCTTTTCCTCTAAGTTTATTATGTTTCCAAGTCTTCTCTCCAGGGCCTCCACTTTTCCATCTATCACGATGTTCCTTAGTTCTCCTGGTGTATCCATAAATCCATGGAAAGAGCCTCATTCTGGTGTTCATTCCCTTCCTATGTGAGTGTGCATGCCCATGGCTCTGGTACCAGGAACGACAGCAGCTCTTTCCTTCTAAATCATGCAAGATCCAGTAGGTTAAGAATTGCACGTTCTTGGTATCAGAGACCAGAGCTGCACCACTGGACTTGGTATAGCAATGCCGGAGGGGTAGCTAAGGAGACTGACCATATCCTTTTTAGTACTCATTGGAGGATCCTCCAGAACTGCAGGGTTTTTCAGAATGCTGAGTTTTTTGTGACTGATCACAGGCTTGTTGCTGCTACACTTGAGCTTCATGTCAAATCCAGAAAGCCTCCAAGATGTGACCACACTGTGTTTCATCTTGAGAAACTGAAGGGCTTGACAAGTGCCCAGGAGTATGCAGTGACAGTCTCCAATCAGTTCAAACGTGAGACTCTCGAGGCTACCAAGGAATCCATTGGGGAACACCCAAGGTCAAGGAGTGGCTTCACCTTGGCAGAGACACTGGACAGTAATGAGGAGAGTCGTGCTGCCAGACTTGCTAGGAACTGCGACCATTACAGGGTTCTGTCACATTGAGTGCTGTCCAAACAGCAGACAGTAGCCTCGTATGGAACGCAGATGGACAGATGGCTCTTTGGGCTGAGTACTTTGAGCAGCTGTTCACGGCGGATCCTCCAAGCAGACAGCTCCAAACTGCAGGATTACAGATGCTGGATGCTGATCCACCCATTGAGGAAAATGCACCCTCCATAGATGATGTCAAAGAGGCTGTGGCAAAGTTGAGGGGTGGAAAGGCAGTTGGCATCTGTACCATCAGTGCAGAGCTGCTCAGTGGGGGGTGAGGCCATGATCCATGAGTTGCATGCTGCCTTGACTGCTGTATGACATTCAGGTACTTGAAAAAGGGGTTGGTCATACCTATCTGGACGGGGGAAAGGGGACCGTCAGGACTACAGCAACTACCATGGTATAACATTGCTCAGCGTACCAGGCACGATGCTTGCCCATTTGCTGTTGATGTGTATCCGCAGTCACCTGCTGAAACACCAGACACCCGAACAGTCTGGGTTCACCCCTGGTATGTCAACAACTGACCAGATCCTAGCACTTTGCATACTAGTGGAGCACTGATGTGATTTTCAATAATAGATGCTTGCAGCCTATGTCGATCTTAAGAAGGTGTTTGATTCAGTGCATCAAGAGACACTCTGGGATCTTCTGTGTCTCCGTGGGATTCCTGCAAAGATTATTGATCTATTAACTGGCCACTACTCTGGGACTGTGAGTGCTGTGAAGTGTGGAGGGGGTGTGTCCAGCTTCTTTCCTGTGAATACAAGAGTGAGGTAGGGATGCATGATTGCTCCATCACTTTTTAACACTTGCATGGACTGGGTACTAGGTAGAGTTATAGACCAAATTTATTGTGGAACATCTGGTGGCAATACTGAGATTACAGATCTTGTTTTTGCCAATGGAGCAGTAATCTTTGCTGAGTCACTGGAGGTTTTGGTTATGGCTCTAGAGACACTGCACAAGGAGGCAAAGCTTTTGGGACTCCACGTTTCCAGGCCCAAGACCAAGGTTCAGGTGTTTGGAGGCTTACTGGATGAAACAGTATAGTCTGTCCATGTGTGTGGCAAGGACATTGAGATCTCGGAAAACTTCACATACCTTGGTAGTGTAGTGCGTAACAACGGTAGGTCGAGCCAGGAAGTTGTACAGCAGATTGCCCTGGCCCAAGGCCATTATTGACTCACTCAACATGAGTATTTGGCATTGTTGGTAACTGTGCAGACAGAAGAAGATTCAGATCTTCAAGTCGCTGGTGATCCCTGGCTTACTATACAGTTGTGAGACGTGGATGTTGAACACTGACCTGAAGAGGCGAATTGATGTCTTTGGTACTAGATGCCTTTGCAGGATCATTGGGTACTGCTGGTATGACTTTGTGTCAAATCAGCAATTGCTTCGTGAGACTGATTCGAGGCTGATTACCACCAAAGTCCGTCAACGCCAACTGTGACTATATGGGCACGTGGCATGCTACCTGGAAGCTGATCCTGCACAGCAGGTTCTCTGTGAAAGGGATAACCCAGCATGGAGGAGACCAAGGGGACATCCACAGGACTCATGGCTGTGGCAAAGTCAATGCCTCTTACTGGGAGTTACTTGGAATGGGAAGGGAGCCTGCATGGAGACTCACAAGGTGTGACTGCCTGGAATGGAACCCCCATGATTGATATTCAGTTTAAATCTGCTGATTTACCTTTTTTTTTTTTTTTTTTTTTTCAATGTCTGCCAAAACTGGGTGCATCTTATGAGCCCATGCATCTTGTGAGCCATCACATATGGTATGTGGATTTTAGTAGTATTTTATGGCATAAGTATGAGGTGCCTGAACAGTCAAAATTTACATCTTTGTACTAGTAGATTTTTCATTTTAAGCTGTAACTAAGCATTTATGGTATCATAGAATCACTTATGCTTTTTAAGTGTGTCACACTGCCATTGAGTGAAATATGTGGATTTTGTGATGTTTAGCCATGTTAAAGGTAAATTATAGTTTTTGTTTTATTTGTTTATATTTGTATTTAATGGTCTGGCTCATTGCAGAATGCCTTAAATTTGTATGTCGAGGTACCACTGTATTCATTTCTGGCATCTTTGTGCTGCTGTCTGTTATAGTCATTTCCCTGTTTTATGAGTTTCTTCCACACTTTATCTTTTGCCTTTTTAGCTTGTATGCATCTAACATTGTACCATGCATATATTTTTTTCTTAATTCTATAAACAGGTGTGTGTGTGTGTGTGTGTGTGTGTGTGTGTGTGTGTGTGTGTGTGTGTGTGTGTGTGTGTATTTACCTAGTTGTGGTTTACAGGAGGGGGAGTAACCCCATGGTGTCCCATCTCTAATCTTTCATCAAATTTCTCCTTAAAAGTATGCACAGTCCCAGCCATTACACCCTCCTCATCAAGTTCATTGAAATTGTTCACAACTCTATGAGGGAAACTATACTTCTTGACATCTCTTCTACAAAAACCCTTTTTCAACTTTAAAGTATGTCCTCTTGTACTAATGTGTCCAATAGGAGAAAATCTTCTTTATCCACATCCTCCATATCATTAGCCATTTTATAAACATGAATTAAATCTCTTTTCTTTCTCTCTTCCAATGTAGTAATGTCCAATTTCCTCAATCTTTCTCCATAAGTTAAAGTACTTAAATTTGGAACCATCTTTGTAATTGCTCTCTGCACTCTTTCCAATTTCATGATATTTTTCTTTTTATGAGGAGACCACACTACTGCCGCATATTCCAGTTTTGGTCGTATCACATAAATCAATATTCTTTTAATCATCCTTTCATCAAGATACGAAGAGGCCACTCTCACCCTCTTTAATAAATTCATCATACCATTAACAATTCTATTAATATGTTTGTCTGGAGTGAAGTCATCTGTAACAGTCACTCCCAAATCCATTTCCTCTTTTGATATCTCCAATTTGACACCATTTATATTATAGTTGTATTCTCTTTTCACTCTTACCAAGCTCCATTACCTTACACTTATTCAAGTTAAACTCCATTTGCCATCTACTCCAGTTACTAATCTTATCTAAATCAATTTCCAGCACTTTACAGTCATTCTCATTTTCGACCTTCCTCATCAGTTTTGCATCATCGGCAAACAGGTTTTTATAACTTTCAACTTCTTCACTCAAGTCATTAACGTAGATAACAAACATTAGTGGTCCCAATACAGATCCCTGTGGGACACCACTAATTACTTTAAGCCATGATGAACACTGGTCACGTATTACTGTTCTCATTTCTCTGTCATTAAGATAATCCTTCATCCACTCAAGTAATCTTCCACCAATGCCACCATACTCCTTTATCTTCCATAACAGTCTTCGATGTGGTACCTTGTCAAATGTTTTTTTTTTTTTTTGTTTTTTTCAAGTCAAGATATACCACGTCCACCCATCCATCTCATTCTTGAATGACATCAATCACTCTTGACTAGAGTGATAGCAAATTTGTGGAGCATGACCTACCTTTTCTAAAACCAAACTGACAGTTTGTTATTAAATTTTGTCTCTCCAAGTGCTCCATCCATCTCTCTTTAACCACTCTCTGGCACAACTTCTCCACCACTTCTTGTCAATGACACTGGTCTAAAGTTTAAAGGATTTTCTTTACCACCTCCTTTAAACATCGATGTGATATTTGCTCTTTTCCAATCCTTAGGCACTAAACCTTTTGTCAAGGATGTTACCACCAAACTATGAATTTTCCCAACTAGTTGTTCTCTACATTCTATCAAAATCCAGTTTGATACACCGTTCGGTCCCACTGATTTATTTACATCAAGCTCCTCTAACATTTTTAAAATTTCATCATATGTCACGGAGATAGTGCTCAATGAGTTACATCTAATAATTTCACCATCAGGGTTGAACTCTCTTTCTTCAGTGAAGACAGAACTAAAACGTTCCTTCATCACTTCTGCCATGTCTCGTGCTTCCTCATAAACAGTGTGTTCAACTTTAAGCCTAGTTATCCCTTCTCTCTGTTTCATCTTACTACTTATGTGTCTAAAAAACAACTTGTCAATTACATCGCTCTCATATTTCTTTCTCTCCAGCCGTATAGTCTTGACATATTCATTTCTAACTTTAATATACAGTGAAGACTTAATTAATTTATTTATTAAAAAGTTCAACTATTGATACTTATAAATCAGGTAATTCGTTCTAGCCATTGCCAAACCCACGTTTAGAAAAAATTAGCGAGTTAATTTTGCAGTCGCCGCTTGCATTGGCGCACAGAAGCAGGGTTAGCCTGTCTTTCATGGGCTTGTGTCCTGGCAAACACTTCTCTTGCTTTGTTATATAGGTCCTGTTTAGTATTTTTTTCCAAAACAGGCCAGTTTCATCACAACTGATGATCTATTGTGGGCTCCTTATCCACAAATTTCTTAAATTCAGAGAGAAATTTCTCTGCGGCAACACTGTCAGCACTGTGGCCTCGCTGTGCCTCACAACAGAATGAATTCCAGGTCTTTTTTTGAAATTCCCAAACCACCCTTTACTTGCTTTAAAATCATCATTGGAGTCAGATGTAGTATCAGAAATAAGATCAAGATGCAGCAGCCTAGCCTTCGCACAAATTATGCCATCTGACAAAGAATCACTTGCCATCTGCCTTTGGTTTATCCAATCAACAATTTTTCCATTTCTTCCACTGCCGCAGGTCGCTTAAATTGCCTTTTCACACCAATCGTCACATGAGCTCTTTTAATGAGCTCTTTCTTCAATATTGCGACTGCTGTAGATTTAGCTGCAAGATAGGTTATTCTTCTTCATTTCTAGTATTTTCCTTTCGATGGTTGTCACTACATTCTTTCTTGTAGGCTTATTCTCACCACTAACAAGTCTCTTCGATGCCACTGTAAGCTTCTAAATGCAAAAAAAAAAACTTTGGAGAGAAAGAGTAGGACAATGTTATTTGTACGACAATGAAAGATCAACTGGCTGTGGTGGCCCGGTGGGGGCATGTGGGGCGGCGGGAAAGGGAGAGACCCTTTGTTTACAGCCACGTGGATGGACATTCGACTAATAGGTATTTTTTTTAGTATTAAGTCGAACTTTTGTGTTCGACTATTAAAAAGTTCGACTATTTAGACGTTCAAGTATTGAGTCTCCACTGTATTCATCCTATCTGTTTTCAGTTTTACACTTCCTCCATCTATTCCAAGCATTAACCTTGTCATTTTTGGCATTTACGTAGTTAGCATAAAACCACACTTTCCTTTTTTTTTTTTTTTTTTTTTTTTTTTTGGCTCCCGGTTCTCCTCTAGGTACAAAACTCCCAACCACAACATTGTAAATTTTCTAAAATTCATTCTATTTATCTTGGACATCCTCAGCCTTCTCAAAATCACTCCAATCCACCTCAGCAAAGAATTTTCTAAATTTCCTGAAATCGGCTCTAGCATAACTAAGTCTTTTTACTTTATACTCTTCATTTACAATCTCATTCTCATTCAATACATGAAATGCCATTAACACATGGTCGTTTTTACCCAAGGGACTTTCACATTGCAAATTCATAATATTGCCCATATCTTTAGTAAAAACTAATTCAAGCCTTGATGGTGAATCACTTCCTCTAAATCTAATATCACAATCAGCCCATTGATTCTGTTGACCAGTTCAAACACTTATTGCTCCAGGAGTTTTCACCTCCACTGGGCATCATTGTTGCCCAGTTCACTTGACAATTAAAATCACCTGCAAAAACCACATCAAAGTCTTACTTAACAACTTCCTCTAAAATTTTTAAAACATTTACCAACATATCATCATGCTCATCCCTTCCCCAAGCATTACTCTTTGGTGGTACGTACACTCCAACATAATTTACATTTTTACCGTTGGTACCTGAGACTATTACCTGTAAAATCTCAGAATTTTTTTCACTTCTAATAACCTCATCCACTTTAACTCCTTCTTAGTCAAAATCATAACTCCTCCACCTTCTTTAATTCTTCTATTTCTCATCCACACTTCATACATGCCACCACCATCAGGGATCGCCCATTCAATTTTCCACTTTGTTTCAGTCAGTATCATAACATCCAGTCTAATTCTACCTAGCAACTCAGTTTCCATCATCGAAGACAGCATTCCATCAACATTTGTATACAAAACTTTACTTAGTTTCCTGGAAGCTTTATCTTTAACATTTTCATGTCTTTCACTTTCCAGTAAAATTGACTCTTTTCTTCCTCTGTTCTCTGTTCATTTTTTTGCTTGGCCTCATTAATCATTTCTCTTCTTTTAGTCCTCTCTGCTTCATCAAGATCCCTGCTTATCCAGACATTGCCAAATTCTACATCATCGGACAACCTCCATGACCTATTTAAGACAAGCTCTGCCTGGGCCTGTGTTGCAAACCTGATTTTAATCGGTCTAATTTTACTAGCCTCAAATTTACCAGTTCTGAAGAAATCCTCCATCTGTTGTACCTCATCTGTACCTTCTCCAGCCACCTTCCTTATTATTCAATGTATTCTTTTCCTTCTCCTCTCTTTCTTTTCTATTTACCACATTTTCTTCTTTTAGACCAAATACAACAACCTGCTTACACTTCTCCACAGTATTTCTAACTAGTGTCTCCTATTCCTTGATAACTTTAACCACTTTCTGCCTCAAATCTTGTTCATCCTTCTTCTACTCCTCAATAATCTTTTTCAAAGACTTCTTCTCCTTATTACAAACAGTAATCCATTGATTTTTGTGCTCCTCAACACTTTTCATGCTCTCTTTAATTTCATCCTTACCTTTTTGCATTATTTCCTCACTTGTCAATGTAATCCTTCAGGTTTTGATTTTCAGCCTTTAATTTAACTTACTTTACTTTAGCTTCCACAGCTTTTAACCTCTCAATAACTTTAACCTGGTTCAACTCTTGTGCCTTCAACTGTTCCAACAACTTTCTGACAAACATTTCTAATTCAATAACTTTTCTTCCTTGAAACCTAATTTTCAATTCACTCAATTTAATGACATCATCACTATCACACACACTATGTGTGTGTGTATTTACCTAGTTGTAGTTTTACAGGGCCTGGGCTTTACGCTCGTGTGGCCCCATCTCCATATCTACACTTATCCAATTTTTCTTTAAAAGTATGCGCACTGTTGCTGACACCACTTCTTCACTCAAACTGTTCCACGTTTCAGCACATCTTTGCAGGAAATTATATTTTTCAACATCTCTCAGACATCTTCCCTTCCTCAGCTTTTTACTATGCAATCTTGTGCTTCAAATGTCAATTTCTTCTCTCAAGATCAGTTTCTCATTATTCACTTGTTCCAATTTCATTGATCAATTTATAAACTTGTATCAGATCCCATCTCTCCCTTCTCTGTTCCAGGATTGGTAGATCCATAGCCTTTAGTCTCTCCTCATATGTCATCCCTTCAAATTCAGGAACCATTCTTGTAGCCATTTTTTTGTAGTCTCTCCAGCTTCCTTAAGTGTTTCTTTTTATGGGGGTCCACACTACTCCTGCATATTCCAATCTGGATCATATTATAGTACTTATCAATTTCTTCATCATTTCTTTGTCCATGAAGTGAAATGCTATTCCAATATTCCTTAGCAAATTATGTCTCTCTGAAAATTCT
This sequence comes from Portunus trituberculatus, assembly GCF_017591435.1. NCBI lineage: Eukaryota > Metazoa > Arthropoda > Malacostraca > Decapoda > Portunidae > Portunus > Portunus trituberculatus. The sequence continues at coordinate 12,449,916 of NC_059295.1, forward strand.
ATCAATATGGCTTACCGGTCCATTATTTTCTTCCATCGTCACTCCCAAATCCTTTTCCTTTTTTACTTTCTCCAGTTCTACTCCATTTCCCATCTTATAGATTCCCACTGGTCGTCTTCCACTCCTTCCCATTTCCATGACATGGCTTTTGTCCACATTGAATTCCATCTCTCAATTTTTACTTCATTGCCAGATCTTATTTAGGTCTTCCTGCAGTATTTCACAATCCTCTTTTTGCTTTATAACTCTGCACAGCTTCGCATCGTCCGCAAACAGATTTATGTAGCTGTTCACTCCTTCTGGCATATCGTTTATATATATGAGAGAAAGTATTGGTGCCAATACTTACCCCTGCGGCACTCCGCTTTCTACTGCTCTCCACTTGGACTTCAAATCTTTAAACTATTGTCCTTATTTCTCTCCCCTTCAAATAATTTTCCATCCATCTCAATGTGGTTCCTTTTAAGCCACCCTTCTCCTCTAACTTCCACAGTAACCTTTCATGTGGCACTTTATTAAATGCATTTTAAATCTAAATAAATACAATCAATCCATCCTTCTCTCTCTTGTACTCTATCAACTATTCTAGAGTAGAAACTCAGTAAATTTGTTACACACGACCGCCATTTTCTGTAATACTTATCACTTAGCCCAAGCTAAGCTCTCTGTGTCCTGTCTCCTTGTCCATTCCTGTCATATCTCTCTTTCATCTGGTTGACACACACCGCATCAACGACATCACTGCTCAGTTTATTCCACTTATCAATGCTACAATGTGAAACTGTATTTTCTCACATCATTTAGACAGATGTCCTTTATTAGCTTTTTTCCATGTCCTTGGAGATGATTACTTGTGGTCACCTTTATCAACTCTCGATCCAGTATGTCAATCTTGTTCACCAATTTATACATAGTTATCATGTCTCCTCTTGTTCTTCTCTCTTCTAATGTGGTCAACCCCAGCTTCCTCAGTCTTTCCTCATAGTCTAACTCCCTGAGTCCTGGAATGCAAGGCCAATATTTTGAAGCATGTTGTATGTTTTCCCAAAAATCTTGTTAATGTGTTTCTCCGGTGACAAGGTGTTTTGCACGGTTACTCCTAAGTCTTTCTCCTCATTGGTCTCTTTAATTTTCTCATCACCCAGCCTGTAATCCCTGTTTGGTCTGTATCTACTTCTTCCCATTTTCATAACATGGGTCTTGTCTATATTAAATTCCATCTGCCACTCCTTACTCCACTCATATATTTTATCAAGATCTTCCTGTAACTTGTTACAATCTTCCACATTCTTTACTCTCCTCATAATTTTAGTATCGTCTGCGAACATGTTCATATAACTGTCAATTCCTACTGGCATATCATTAACATAAATCAAAAACATGATGGGACCCAGCACTGACCCTTGTGGAACTCCACTGGTTACCTTCTTCCACTCGGACTTCCTTCCTCTCACCACTGTTCTCATTTCTCTTCCCATTAAGTAATTTTCCATCCATTTTGCTAGTTTATCATTTACTCCTCCAATCATCTTTAGTTTCCACATCAGTCTATTGTGTGGTACTTTATCAAAGGCCTTTCTCAAGTCCAGGTAGATAGCATCCACCCATCCCTCTCTATGTTGTAGTATGTCAGTCACTCTTAAATAAAAACATAATAGATTGGATACACACGATCTTCCTTTTCTGAAACCAAACTGCCTTTCACTCAGAATGTTTTCACTTTCTAGATACTCACTCCACTTAGCTTTAATTACTTCTTCACATACCTTGCACAATATACTAGTCAACGATACTGGTCTATAATTTAGTGGCTCCATTCTACTACCATTCTTATATATAGGCACAATGTCAGCTCTTTTCCACTCTTTCGTGACTAATTCTGTTCGTATGGAGGTTTCCACAATATCAAATACGGGGTTCAACAATTGATCCTTTAACAACCTCCCAGACATGCCATCAGGCCCCATTGATTTATTAATATCCAGATTGCTTATAATTTTCCTTACATCTTCCTTAGTAACCATGATGTCCTGCATTTGCTTTATTTCCGTAGACCTTCCTCCCATAAAATGCTCCTCCTTTGTAAACACTTTGCAAAAGTTGTCGTTCAAAATTTCAGCTATATCTCCGGCATCTTCATATACTTCTTCCACATTTTTTACCTTTTCTATTGCCTCCCTTTTATTTAGTTTTCCATTTATGAATTTGTAAAACATTTTTGGGTCACTATCACAGTTTTCCACCACCCTCTGTTCATATTCCTTCTGTGCTGTTCTCCTTACTTCAACATATCTATTTCTTGCTGTTTTGTAGACTTCCCTTGATAATACATCACTGTTTTTCTTAAGTTTCTTCCATGCCTTTTCTTTGTTCTTTTTTGCTTCTTCACAATTTCTATAAAACCACTGTTTATTATTTAAAGTCCTCTTTCTGTGATATGGCACAAACTTTTTCACAGCAGAGTTATACAGATCCATAAATTTATTGTATTTCAATTGCATATTCCTTTCCTGGTATACCACAGACCAGTCAATTTCATTAAAGAACTCCCTTATATGGTTATAATTTGCCCTAGTATAATTGAATTTTTCCTCCTTGCGTTCCACAATCTTATTATTGCTTAATTCCGTATCCAGCTCAAAGCTTAGGACATCATGATCGCTTTTCCCCAAGGGACTTTCATGTTCAATTTCCTCTTTTAGAGAGATTCCCCTGGTAAATACCAAATCCAACCTTGCTGCAACATCTTGTCCCCTGCACCTTGTTGGTGATCTCACCCACTGTGTCATCAAGTTATTTGTTGCTACCTTTAACAATTCTTCTGCCCACTCACCACCGTTCACCACTTCATAGTCTTCCCACACTATTTCTTTGCAATTAAAGTCTCCAACTATCATCACTCTATCCTTTCTGATGAGTTCTTGCTTCATTCTGTCTAGAGTATTTCTCATCACCATTTGGTACTGTTCATATTCCCAAGCACTGGTTCTGGGTGGTATGTATACTGTTATAATATTAATGTCCCTCTTGCCATCTGTTATAAGCATACTTATCACTTCCTCATTTCTCTTACTATAGTTCACCTCCTTCACTATCAGATCTTCCTTAGTAAGAACCATTATACCACCACCTCCTTTATTTTTTCTATCATTTCTCCATACTTTGTAGTGTTTTACAACAAACCAGTCTAGCTTTATTTCGGGCCTTAGCTTTGTTTCCACTACACACATTATGTCAGGTTCGTTATTTCTTAGGTAATCCATACATTCTAGCCTCTTAGACAGAAATCCATCTATGTTCGTGTAAGTCACTTTTATTCCATTCCTAGTCTCATTCTTCCATGTAATGCCTATTCCGTCTGTTTTATCCACCACTTCTTTAGCCTCCCATTTCTCATCCTCCAAAAAAACTTGGTCTTTTCCTCCTCTGTTCTTTTGTCATTTCTCTCTTTCACTTCAGTTACAAGCTCCTTCATTTTCATTCGCTCATCTTTTGACATATTTCTTCTTATATAAATTGTTTTGGTTTCTTCAGAGTCCTTAAGTTTCCAAGCCCTCCTCAACAAGGCCTCTGCTGCCACCTGAGACTTTAATTTCAATTTTAATGATCTATTCTTGCTTTCCTCAAAAGCTCCCAATCTCACACTTTCTTCTACCTCAGCATATAGGTCCTCTTCTTCCACAGAGATCTTGTTCAGTAAAGACTTAATCATTGGCTTGGTAGCTGCGGTGGCAAGTGGACGTGTTGTGTGTGCGCTCCGTCTTTGGCTGTTGTTTTTATAGTTAGCGATTCTTGTGCTTGGTGTCTGTGTGTGGTGCTTTTGAGTGTTAGTGAAGTGAAAGTGTGTACTGCAAGTGAGTGAAATAGTGGTTAGAATCAGTGTTTGTGAGTTCAAAGTATTTTGGTAGAGCGAGAGACTCTTGTAACCTCAAGTTGATCTTGAAAGAGGATTAGTTGACCTCACTTAGGCCCCCCACCACGGTTCCCCACCCCAGTCACCAAGTATTTTTATTTGTTTGTGAGTTAACAGATTGTAAATTAGTATCGGTAGCTACTGAGGTATATCAGAGTGTGATTGAGTCTGAAAGAGAGTGTTGAGATGGGATTAGAGTTTGTTGTGTGTGAGATGTGTGGGCATGACAGGAAGGTCGTTGACTTTTCTGTGTATGGTGTGTAGGCTCAAGAGCGAGAATTTAGTTCTTTCTCTTGAGCACCGAGAATTGTGAGAGGAAATGAGAAAGCTAAGTGAGGGAAAAGTGCAACGAAATTCTCATCTTTGAGTTGAAGGAGGAGGTTAAGAGGCTTGGGAGGCACTGGAAAAATTAGGCAGATCAGTGTTAGGCCGAAGGTTGGACCTTCTGAGGGCGACATCTTGGCCTCTGTCAAAGAGCAGAGTAAGAGGGAGCAGGCGAGCCAGACTGGGAAAGATAGTAGTCAGGATGGGCAGAGATGGCAGGTTGCGAGGGAAGGAAAGCGGAGGCAGTTAGGGAGGATAGGACTAAACCTGTTGAGTGTGAAAATAGGTTCTTTGTTGGAGGGGAAAGAGGGAGAGTGAGAGTGGAGTGAATGAAGTGGTTGTGGTGAGTGAAAGGAGAAAGAAGGGGGTAGAGGAGAGGAGGAGGAGGGTTGTGCCTAGCATACCTCAGGTTTGTGTGGTGGGTGACTCTCAGGTTAGGTATTTAGATAGCACTTTCTGTAAAAGACAGGGATAGGAGGACGAACGTGTGTATGCCTGGTGCAGGTGTGAAGGCAGTGAGTGAGGAGGTGCAGAAGATTATAATGGAGAGGAGGGTGTAGTTTTTGCACGTAGGTGGGAACGATGTCAGAGCAGGTGGGTCGGAGGAGTTAGTGGCAAGATTTCAAATGTTAGGCAAGATAAGGGAGAGTGGTAGGAGGTGTGTAGTGTCAGGAATCTTGCCTCGTGTGTATGTTAGCAGGAATGGTTGTCTAGAGCCCTTGGTGTGAATGATCTAAAAGGGATGTGTAAGGATGTGGGTGTCAGCTTTGTGGATGTATGGGATAGGTTCTATGGGCGAAGGATTTGTATGCTAGGGATGGTGTGCATCTGAGTAGGAAGGGTGTGGATGTGCTGAGTGGATGTCTGGAGGAGGAGTTATGGAGTGTAGGGGTGAGGTAACAAATGCATTCCAGAAGAAAGATGTTAGACATAAATTAGATAGGATAAACAGAGATTGTGAAAAGATTAGGAAAGATTTCCAGGTGCAAATAGGAGAGAATAAGATTAGGATTCCAAATAAGGAGACAGCATCTAGGAAGGTAGCAGGACTTAAATGTTTTTATGTAAATGCCAGGAGTCTTAGGAACAAGAAGGATGAGTTATCTAATTATATAGTTGAGGAGGACTTAGATGTTGTATGTGTCACAGAGGCATGGGTAAATGAGGAAAAGTTTAGGAAAATAGGAAAGAATATGAAGTAGATGGATACATTATGTATTTACACCAGAGAATTGGTAGGATAGGTGGAGGAGTAGTTATTTATGTAAAAAATCCTTCATTTCCAGTCAGGTTAATGGTATTAAGGTAGATAACAGAGTAGAGTCCTTATGGCTGGATGTTAGAGTAAACAAAAGTAAGGTTATTAGAGTAGGAGCTTTCTATAGACCACCTAACCAGTCAGCAGATGTAGACAACCTTATGGTAGATGAGATAAATAGGGGGTGTACTAGTCAGACAATTATCTTAGGGGATTTTAATCTTAAGTCAGTAAACTGGGAGAGGATGGTAGGAGATGCTAGTGAAAATAGGTTTATGGAAAGTTTTCAGGATAACTATTTAGTGCAGATGGTAGATAAACCTACTAGGGGGAGGAAGGTTTTAGACATAGTACTAACAAATATTGAGCATTGTTTAAAGGAAGTTGAGGTAGGAGAGACTAGCAAACAGTGACCATCATATAATTAGATTTATCATTAATTCCAGTAGGGATAATATAGTGAATAAGACTAGAGTCCCAAACTATCAGAAAGGCAATTATGGTAGGTTACGTCAGTTAATAGGAGAGGTAAACTGGGAAGATAGTTTTGGAAATAAAACTGCACAGATGTGGGATATTTTTAAGGTTGTAGTAAAGGGTATAGTGATGCAGTGTATCCCTTACAAAGATATAAGGCAGAGAAACAGGAAGCCATTATGGTGGACTCATGAGATAGGTAGCCAGATCAGAGAGAAGAAGAGGGCATATAGAGAGTTGCAGAAAAGTGGGGAAGATGTAGATTTGATTAGGTACAGGCAGGTCAGAGATGATTTGAGTAAGGTTATAGAAAAAGTAAAAGGCAGGCAGAGATAAAACTAGCTAGAGCTGGGAGTAAAGATCCCAAAAAATTATATAGTTATTACAAGGTCAGTGATAAAAGAAATAAGGATAGGATTGGACCACTCAGAAAAGATGGTGTAGTAGTGGATCAAAATGAAGACATAGTAGAATTATTGAATGAACAATTTTCTTCAGTATTTACTAGGAAAAGAATAGGAAATCCTGTTACAAACAGTGCGACGAGTAGTTTAAGAGCTTTAGAAAATATTGATATAAAACCAGGAATTATTAGGAAATTTATTCTTGAACTAGACAATAGGAAAGCTAGTGGTCCTGATGAGCTACATGCCAGAGTTCTTAGGGAGGGTGTAGACAGTATTTCTGAAGCACTTAAGTTAATCTTTGAAAGATCACTTAGGTTTGCTGAGATACCTCAGGACTGGAAGTTAGCTAATGTTACTCCAATATTTAAAAAAGGTAGGAAGGATGATGCGAATAATTATAGACCGATCAGTTTAACTAGTATAGTATGTAAGATACTAGAGAAAATCATTAAGGGTAGTATTTGGGAGCATTTAAATGAGAATAGATTAATTAGAGATACCCAACATGGCTTTAGATCAGGGAGGTCCTGTCTTATAAATTTGCTCGATATCTTAGAATATATTACCAAGGAGTTAGATGATGGAAATAGCATAGATGTTATATATCTAGATTTTAGCAAGGCGTTTGATAAGGTACCACATAGGAGGCTAGTGTACAAATTGAGACTACATGGGATAGGGGTAGGTTAGTTGATTGGATTAGTGAATGGCTTTCTGATAGGAAACAGAGAGTAGTATTAAATGGGGCAATGTCTGAGTGGAAGGAAGTGGTTAGTGGGTACCCCAAGGATCAGTGCTAGGACCTCTTCTTTTCTTGGTGTACATTAACGATTTAGATATAGGAATTAGTAGCAAAGTATCAAAGTTTGCAGATGATACTAAGATAGCATGTGCAGTACAGGGTGAAAAGGACAATTACAGAATACAACGAGACCTGGACAGGCTGATAGCATGGGCAGACAGGTGGCAGATGGAGTTTAATTCTAAAAGTGTCAGGTTATGCATTTAGGTAAAGACAACACAAACTTTAGCTATGAGATGGAAGGATGTTGGCTAGAGGCAGTAGAGGAAGGAAAGGATTTAGGAGTAGTGATAGACAGGACTATGAAATTTTCAAAGCAATGTTTAGAAGCAAGAAATAGGGCAAATAGGATCCTGGGTTTTATAAATAGAAATGTTAGTTATAAAAGTAAGGAAGTGGTGTGTAGCTTATATAATTCCTATGTTAGGCCCCCATTTAGAGTATTGCATACAGGCCTGGTCACCCCACTATAGGCAGGATATCAACATGTTAGAAGCAGTTCAGAGAAGAGCAACTAGGATGATACCAGCATTAAAGCGCCTGGAGTATAGAGAGAGATTAAAGGAATTAAACATGTTTTCATTTGAGAGGAGATGTATAAGAGGATATGATAGAGTTATTTAAAATGTTCTCAGATACAAACTACATAGATGTGAGATCTTTCTTTACCTTAGAGGAGGGAAGTAGGACTAGAAATCATGGCAGGAAGATTAGAAAGCAAGGCTGCAGGTTAGATATAAGAAAATATTTCTTTAGTCATAGGGTGGTAGACTTCTGGAATGCATTGCCAGAGAGGGTTGTAAATAGCACTAGTTTGACAATGTTTAAAAACAGACTAGATAAGCACTTAAATTTATTAGATTTATAATTATGTATAGCACTGCATGATAGTTTTTATAAGAAATTTACTATAGTTAAACAAGACATGATCCCCATGTATGGGGACCACAAATTGTAGAGGATTTCACTGCAGGACTTAGCCCTGTTAATGGGCCAAATATTTAGAATTAGTATATAATGTATTGTGTACTTGTAAGTGTATCTTTAAGTACTGATGACGAGGTCGCTGTGCGACTGATACAGGATAACCTAGATGGGCCCTGGCGGCCCTTTGTTATCCTATTATTTATGTTATTATGTTATTGTCATTTTCCTTATCCCTCCTGTCCTGCCAGTTCCTGTTAGTTTCCTCCCGCAATCCTATTATGATCAGACATTTTTTCTTTTCAGCAATATCTCTCACCACATACTCATTTTCCTTTAGTGCCTTTACCATTTCCCTCTGCATAATCCCTTTATTTTCCTCTTCCTGCTTTTTTACTATCTCCCTAAACGACCTTTGTACCTCCAGATGTTCATGGTTCACTTCTTTCATCCTGGTATCAATTAGATTAAGGCATTCCTCCTTCCTCAAGTCCCCTTCGGATATTTTTATCTCCATTTCCATGAGTTTAGCCTTCATCTCCTCACATTGTTTCCTTAGTTGTTGGTTTTCTTTCTCCATCTCTACTTTTTCCTTCAATAGCTCTTTATTCGCTAACGTTAACAAATAGATCTCTTTTTTGAATGAATCATTCTCGGCTAGAACTCTATCCAGTTTTTCTTCTATTGACAAAATGTTTAGGAACTTACTTTCCAGTGCCTGGATTCTTGCATCCATATCAAGTTTCTCCAGTCCTTTTCTAGTAATAAAACCTTCAAAGTCTCTTGTTTGTCTAGACGCCATTTTTGCTATCGTCAGCTGATTACGGCCAAAACAATCACTGCCCACACTCTCCTCTCAGGGATCACTCTCCATATCCCTCACTTTCAACACATCTTGTATATTACACTAGTTAGTGATACCGGTCTGTAATTTAAAGGTTCTTCCTTCCTTCCGCTCTTATATATGGGAACCACCTCAGCTCTTTTCCATTCTACTGGCACTGTTCCATTTTCTATTGAGCATTTTGTGATGTTGTATATAGGACTTGCTAGTTCTTCCCTACATTCTTTCAGTATTCTGCCTGAGACTTCATCCAGTTCCTTCATTAACTCTTTTATTTCAAGCTTGATTACTTTAATCTCTTTCATATAGATTGTCTCTCTATTACTCTGTGGCCTCTCGAATTTGGATTCCTTAGTAAAGACCTCCTGGAATTTTTTATTTAATAGTTCTGCCATACTTTTTGGGTCCTCCACCATCCCGTTCTCTCCTTTTAACCTTTCTATTGTTTCTTTTTTGCCTAATTTTTCCATTTATGAATCTATAGAACAATTTTGGTTGCACCTTACATTTTTCGACAATGTCTTTTTCGAAGTTCTTTTCCTCTTCCTTCCTCACCTTAACATATTCATTTCTTGCTGCTTTGAAGTTTTCCTTATTTGCTGGATTCCCTATTTCTCCTCCACCTTTTCCATGCTCCATCTCTTTTCTCCTTTGCCTTGGCACACCTTGCATTAAACCAATCTTTCTTTCCTTCTTCTTTAGGTCTATATTTTGGGACATATTCCCTGACTCCTGTTTTGTATATTTTCAAAAATAAGTTATATTTGTCTTGCATTGTCTCTTGAGTTTTCCATCTCCTCCCAGTCTACGTTTTTAAAATAGTTCTTGAGATTCTCAGTATCAGCCTTTCTGTAATTTAATCGGTCTCCTTTGTATGAATCGTCTCTATCTTCCTTTCCCTCTTCTATATCTATATCTAATATTGCATGGCACTCTTTCCCAATGGGCACTTATATCTTATATCGTCATTCATTTGTATACCCCTTGTAAAAACTAGGTCCAATCTCGCTCGTCGTTTTCTCTGAATCTTGTGCATTCCTTTACTCTCTGGTCCATCATATTGTCTATCATTAGGTTCAAGAATCTTTCTCCCCAGGCTTCTTCCCCCATACCACTTTCATAATTTTCCCAGTCCACTTTTTTACAGTTGAAATCTCCTACTAATATCACTTTTCTCTTTTCTTTAACGATTCTCATTAGACTCCTTATTGTGTCATCTATCATGTCTTTATATTCTTGATTGGTCCATGAATTTGTTTTTGGTGGCACATATGTTACAATGATTGTTATCTCTTTTTTATTAATATGCATCTTAATATACAATACTTCTGCTTTTCCTTCCCCACATTCCATTTCATTTATCACTATTTCTTTCCTTAACATAATCATGACTCCTCCTCCTCCTTAACCCATTCTATCTCTTCTCCATACATTATACCTATTGTTCAAGTCTATTTTGATTGCCTTATTTAGTTCTGTTTCAGCCAGGCATACAATATCTGGATTTTCTTTCCTTATGTAATCTCTTAATTCTAATTTACTTGATGAAACCCCGTCTATGTTCGTATACATCATTTTTAGTCTTTTGCCTTTATCATTTGTAGTAAACTTGTTCCACTTTTTTCTCTTCCTTCTCGTTTATATACCATTTCCTTATCCTGTCTCCTAGAATTCTCCAAAAAAATGCCTTCTTCTCCTCTTCTGACCTTTCATTATTCTTTTCCCTTACTTCTGCTGCCAGTTCATTGTATCTCTTCCTTTCTTCCTCATTTCTATTTTTCTTTATATAGATATCCTTGCAGCCTTCTGTTTCTCTAAGTTTTGTTGTTCTATATAATATTTCTTCTGTTGCTGCTTGTGATTTTAGTAGTATTTTAATTGGTCTCGTTTTTCCTTCTTGATATGGTCCCATTCTGTTTATTTCTTTTACTTCCTCTTCCAAGTTCTGCCTATCTTCATCGTTTAGATTCTTCAGTAGGTCTTTGACTGATTTCATTTCTTCTTTTTCTCTTTTTGGTCTATATTTTATATATATTTTTTTTTTATTCCAAATACAACTACACTCTTCTTTTTTTCTGCAATTTCTCTAACTAGATTTTCTTTTGTCTTGAGGACTCCTATCATTTTGCATGTCATATTTTCTTCTTTTTCTTTAAGTTGTTCTTGAATCACCTCCTGAAAATCAGCCTTTTCTTTCTTATCTTGGACTCTCCATGCTTGTACTTCTTTTTTAATGACGTTCTGTACTCTTTCGTCTTCCTTGTTTACTAGATCTTTCAGCTTCTCTTTTTCTTTCTCGGCTTTACCGAGTCCTTCTTCCGTCTGCTTTTTGTAGTTAGCTACTTCCTTTTTTAGTTCTTCGTTTTCCGCTCTTAGTCTAGCTTCATTTTCTTCCACTTTTTTTTATCCTTTCTCTCAGTTTTATAAACTCTTTATCCTGTTCTTCATTCTCTTTCATTTCCATCTTCTCCTTTATCAGTTTATCTAGTTTATATTCAATATTTGACACTCTTTTTAGTAGTGAAGTAGTCGTCATATCGAAACCTTCGAATACACGCTCACCCACATCAGCATAGTCATCATCAGCTTTCCTACCTTCTCCAATCTCACGTCTGCATTTTGATGGTATCTCTTTTTTGCTCATCCTTCCTTAATAATTGATTACATGAAGAAAAATGAGACCACACTACCTGCCCAGGCCACTGTAAAAACTGTACAACCGGTATGTAGTGAAGATCAGCTGTTTGTCGGAACGGCCCCAGTGCGTCCTTCCTCTACCGTGTCTCACATGTTTCAATGTTTGATCTGCTGCAGTCTCTGACGAGACAGCCAGACGTTACCCTACGGAACGAGCTCAGAGCTCATTATTTCCGATCTTCGGATAGGCCTGAGACCAGGCACCTACCACACACTGGGACAACAAGGTCACAACTCCTCGATTTACATCCCGTACCTACTCACTGCTAGGTGAACAGGGGCTACACGTGAAAGGAGACACACACAAATATCTCCACCCGGCCGGGGAATCGATCCCCGGTCCTCTGGCTTGTGAAGCCAGCACTCTAACCACTGAGCTACCGGGTGTGTGTGTGTATTTACCTATTTGTGTATTACAGGGCCCGAGCTAAGCTCTCTGTGTCCTGTCTCCTTGTCCATTCCTGTCATATCTCTCTTTCATCTGATTGACACACACCGCGTCAACGACATGACTGCTCAGTTTATTCCACTTATCAATGCTACAATGCGGGAAACTGTATTTTCTCACGTCATTTAGACAGATGTCCTTTATTAGCTTTTTTCCATGTCCTCGGAGATGATTACTTGTGGTCACCTTTATCAACTCTCTATCCAGTATGTCAATCTTGTTCACCAATTTATACATAGTTATCGTATCTCCTCTTGTTCTTCTCTCTTCTAATGTGGTCAGCCCCAGCTTCCTGTCTTTCCTCATAGTCTAACTCCCTGAGTCCTGGTACCATCCTTGTTGCCAGCCTTTGTATCCTTTCTATCTACCTTCACATTTTTCTTCATATGCGGTGACCAGACACATGCTGCATATTCTAGCTGGGGTCTTATTAAGGTACATAATATCTTCATCATTCCTTCATCTAGGTAGGTGGAATGCAAGGCCAATATTTTGAAGCATGTTGTATGTTTTCCCAAAAATCTTGTTAATGTGTTTCTCCAGTGACAAAGTGTTTTGCACGGTTACTCCTAAGTCTTTCTCCTCATTGGTCTCTTTAATTTTCTCATCACCCAGTCTGTAATCCCAGTTTGGTCTGTATCTACTTCTTCCCATTTTCATAACATGGGTCTTGTCTATATTAAATTCCATCTGCCACTCTTTACTCCACTCATATATTTTATCAAGATCTTCCTGTAACTTGTTACAATCTTCCACATTCGTTACTCTCCTCATAATTTTAGTATCGTCCGCAAACATGTTCATATAACTGTCAATTCCTACTGGCATATCATTAACATAAATCAAAAACATGATGGGACCCAGCATTGACTCTTGTGGAACTCCACTGATTACCTTCTTCCACTCGGACTTCCTTCCTCTCACCACTGTTCTCATTTCTCTTCCCATTAAGTAATTTTCCATCCATTTTGCTAGTATCATTTACTCCTCCAGTCATCTTTAGTTTCCACATCAGTCTATTGTGTGGTACTTTATCAAAGGCCTTTCTCAAGTCCAGGTAGATAGCATCCTTCCATCCCTCTCTATGTTGGAGTATGTCAGTCACTCTTGAATAAAAACATAATAAATTGGATACACACGATCTTCCTTTTCTGAAACTAAACTGCCTTTCACTCAGAATGTTTTCACTTTCTAGATACTCACTCCACTTAGCTTTAATTACTTCTTCACATACCTTGCACAATATACTAGTCAACGATACTGGTCTATAATTTAGTGGTTCCATTCTACTACCATTCTTATATATAGGCACAATGTCAGCTCTTTTCCACTCTTTCGGGACTAATCCTGTTCGTATGGAGGTATCCACAATATCAAATATGGGGTTCAACAATTGGTCCTTACATTCTTTTAGCAACCTCCCAGATATGCCATCAGGCCCCATTGATTTATTAATATCCAGATTGCTTATATGTGTGTGTGTGTGTGTGTGTGTGTGTGTGTGTGTGTGTGTGTGTGTGTGTGTTCCTTGTCTTTTCATGCACCTTTATGATATACATATGTTGTGTACCCCCAGAGATACGGACACTCCTGTTTGGACAACATTGCTCTACATAATTCTATCACAACAATAAATGCACAGGGCAGGTGACTAATGATTACCTTCTCTCTCATCTCTCTTTTCTTTCTAGCAACCTTTTCCTGTGGTGTGAGGGTCTTTGAAGGAAGCTCCAGTGTAGCAGCAAAGGGCCCATCTGCTGTGGGCACAGGGCTGCGGCGTGATGACCCTCCTCCTGATGACACTGAGGACAGATATCACTTGGACAATAATTTTTGGTCATCACGAATCTTAGAATCTATTTAACAAATCATTAGACATTTCCTTTTTATGCATATTACCAACATAACTAAACAAGTACTCTGAAACAGTTATCACTAAAATATAGGCAATTACTGTAACTAATAAGCAGTGGCAGCTCATGTATAGGCACTGTGGAATTACAGCACTCCCTATTTCCACTTGATATTTTTGATAATATTCAATATGATGATTTTTTTTTTCTTAATAATTCTTCTTCTTTATACTTGTACAATGTCAGAAGTTATCTCTCAATAAGAAAAAAAAAAAAAAAAAAAAATTTTTGTATTGAACTGCACACATCACAGTTCCAGATGCATGGAGTTTGGCTGCTTTGCACATGTGCACATATGGGGCTGGTTACAGGACTGTGAGGGAGAGGGAGCACTGTCCTTCCCGCAGTGCCGACCTTGGTGCATTGGTGGAAGGTAGTATTTATTTTTTACTTTGAGTGTTTTGTGCTTAAAAACAGTGTACCTAGGAGAAAATTATTCATCTTTTCGCACAAATTAAAACAAGATGATTGAATTTAACTTTTGAATGAATGGCTCAAGACTGAACTGTGACTGTTAGATTATAGTAATCAAAAAATGTCTGATTTTTTTTTCTTTTAGGATCAAGTTTCTGAATAAATTTTCTTATAACTGTGTGTTTCCTTTTACAAAATATTAAAGAAAGACCTAAACAATTTTTTGAAGCAGCAGCTCCCCCTAATTTTAACTAAGAATCACAACTACTAATAAGTAAATTACATTAATTTAATCCATAAACAGCTGTAAGTTTCTAAATAAAACTATGATTCCTTCACTTGTACAACTATGCTTACTTATTTTTCTATGGTTTTCTGAAATTCAATTATCAAATTAGCAAATGGTAATAACCTGAACGAGAATCATCCAAGTCTGTGTTATCATCGAGATCATCAGCAGTGAGAAAGCTGTAACTGCCCTGGTCACCTGTCCCACCACCCTCCACTCCCATCAGCACCAGCTCTATCAGCTCCAGCACTGCATCCTCCACCACACGACTCCGGCTGTTGAGCTCCTGATGGAAAGGAATGAAAATAAGAATTGCATAGAAAAAACTTCAGCTTATGGGTGACAAGTGTTACTATAAGATACTAAGAGAGGTTAGATGTTGAATTATTAATTCCTACACGATCGAATCCTCTACAAAGATCCTTTCTGGTAGTGTCAACCATTTTCTTTTTTATAGTGCATTAGAACCTCAGCTACCAAATGTCTCCCTTTCCAAACAAATCAAAAAAATTTGAACTCATTATTGATTCGGTTGCTGCACCATAATTCAGTTTTGGAACAAAGTTGTTGATTAAAAATATGAAAAGACAAAACAAAAGTAGCTATTCATTACTAACTTATAGTTTCTAATAATGTTTCCTTCATTCTATACATTTGGAAGAGAGGTAGGGAATATAAGATAAGTAATTCAATCCTTGAGATATTGAAGTTAAATGTGGTCCTGCTGAAGAGACTTGACATACACAAATAAAGTTCAGTGCTCAGGAGTCATTTTAAACTATGGTGGCTCTCTTGATGACACCCCAACCCCATCTCTACTGCACAACTGTGCTTTCCTAGTAGTGTTTTTGCCAGCAACAACATATTTAAGTGTTATGATCACCTTCATTTTGGTGGTACGTGGGTTGCTCCTCGCTGTGTCACTCTGTAGGGTTTCCCTCACAAGATTGGTGACAAAGAGAATACCTATACAGTCAAACCAGTATCTTCCGATGAGTTCTGTGCCACTAAGATCATATAACACATCCTTTATAGATATATAATTTTTCAGTTGATATTGTTTTGTAATCATCTTAGCAGTGGGAGTTTCTGTCATAAGTCACTGACACAAGATGAACAGGTGTCTAAGAATGGATTTATCCATTTTGCATTTGAAGTTTTCAGTTTCTGAACAACATTCAGGAACTAATTAATTTAAGAACTGAGGTTTCACTCTACTTGACCTTGAAACAATTAAATTAATATCTAATAGTTTGATTCATAAATCTCTGCAAAGTAGATCTTCAGGGCTCTGTCTCATTAAAACAAACAGCCATGCTACTAATGGAGTGTCTGTTTTTGGCACGTCATATGCTATTATGCTGAAAACTTGTCATTGTAGACAGCTGAAAGAGGTATTTCTTTAGTATATATAAAGAAACATTCATTATTACCCACCTGAGCAGCTTGGCAGCAGGTGAGCCAAGTGTTATGAACAAACAGATCCAGTGTCCAGGGTGATGTGTCAGGCAGCACATAAAGCCTTACACTAGACATGGCTGCCAGAACACCCTCCATGCGGTGGTGGAAGATGTCATTCACTCTGTTGAGTATGTATGTAGACTTAAGGTAATATTGGTGTTGTTTAAGGAAACATCTTTCCCACACATACAGAAAGCACATAGCAATATGAAAAGAAAGATGACCATATACATAGGAAGAATACATAAATGGAGATAACTTGATTACAGTCTTTTATGGAGGAAATCTAAAATTGAAAATATAAGTAGATATATATAATATATTCATATAGAGGTGTACACAAGGGAGACAGAAAAAGTGACTTACCTGTCAATAAGCACCTCAAAGGTTCTGACAGCCTGAAATGCTTGATCAAAATAGCTGTGTGCCTGAATAGAAGACCAGGTGAGACTGATGAGAAGAGGGTTCAGTGCTTCTTTCAGTCTGGTGACATGTGGCACCAGCAGAGGTGTCAGACTCCTACTAACCTTGTCCAATACTCGAGTGTGTTCATTCAGCAGGTGCTGTTGACAATACACAATATTTTCATCATGGACAAGATGGTAAGGCCTTTGTCAATTCTTGATACTTTATATTCTCTCTTTAGCACTTGATTATTATTCTTGTAACATATGTTAGACCTCTCTTTTTTTAATGACTGCATATCACCTACAGTCTCCAATAACATTTTATGTACAGCATGAGGCACAAAAATGATCGTATGCTTGTCACTCACCTTGACCATGTCTCTTTTCTTGAGTAGCAGCGGTGCTCTGTTGAGGAGGAGCTGTGTCATGTATGGTACATCAAAGCCCAGCTGTTGGATCTTGGTGGCTTCATGTAGCAGTGTTGAGATCCTCGGATCCCAATTGACATACAGCTCTTCAGTGTCTGGCCGCCGCACCACCAGTGTGCATCGAAGTGACTTCTGGATGTCATTCATCTATGAGAACAGTAAAGAAGATATATTTCAAACACAGTAGATGAAATAATACTGAGTTATATTGAATACAATATCTACAGATACAAAATACTTACACTCTGTTTTCTCCAGGCATCATAATATGCCAACTCATATTGCACCAATGTTCTTCCAATACGATTGTATTTCTTTACTGCTTCCTTTCCCTCTGGCATTTTCAGCAGCATTGGGTGATCCTTGAAGAACATCATTGGTTCTTCCAGGTGAAGAAAAAGGCTGCGAGCCCACTGAATCTTTCCTGTAAGAGGTGATTAATTTCCTTGTTGAATAATCTGTGTATACAATATCTTAGGGGACAATGGACAGTGATACAAGTTTTGCACTGATGTAATTTCTGTGCTCCAACCTGTAATTTCAGTGTTCACAAAAATAAAGATAACAAAAGAGGAGTGGCATTAAGTTTTAACCAAAGTAACATATTGCACTCTTCTTTCACTATTCATGAAGAGGAAGCTTAGGGAACTTTATAGTTCCTGTAAGTCATGAGTTTCTACAATTCTGAGCAGAGGGTAAAAATAAAAATTCATTCCCTCACCAGCTACAGGAGGGAGGCCTCTGAGCTGTGGTGGACTTTCACACTGACGGCAATAAATGCGAGAGACTTTCTCTATCTCCTGGTGGTATCTTGCTAAGATCCTCTTATACTTGCCTTCTACATCCAGCTGAGGGACCACAATAGCAATCTTCTCAAACCTGCCAAGGAGTATGTTCATAAAACAAAAACTGTTAGTCAACAAAAGTGTGCAAATTATCCCAGGTAATGTTTGCTGTTCTTTTTTTAAGAATTAGAGGTTGGCAGAAAGATTTTCTAAGAGATTTTACTAGGGAAATCTGAAAGATCAACAGCAAATTGCCCTTTGTGGAATCCACACTGGCAATCAGAAAATAGGTTATGAACAGACAGACGCTTCAGAATCCTCCTCTAGACAGTAAGCTTAAAGCATTAGAAAGGACAAGATATGAAATAAGATATATGAACACTGTCCCATATCTATGCTACATACAGCCTTGGCATGCCACCTTCCACTTGCCTACCTAGCCAACATCTTATAGGCCATGGGTGTCTCCCAGATCTCCTCATGTTCCTTTTCCACCATGATGTGGATACGGCGTAGCAGCTCCCTCACACTGGCCGCAAACACCTCCAGGTCAGAGTCAAAGTGGTGGTCCCGGTAGTCCAGGTAATCATAAGACTTCATGGAAATTTCATTGCACATTTCTTGCCATGACTTGAGTATATCCCGCAGGCCTGAGGGATGGTGAACATCAGAAGAAATGGCAATGGTAGAGGACACTGACACACTCCAGAGGAGGCAGTCTCTGCTCTTACTTGGTATTATTCTGTTCTTATCATCAACACCTGCAGCAATGCTATGTGTTTATAATACTGGGGTTTATACATTTTCTTTTACACTCATTATCATATTTAAGATATTACAATTAATTAAGTTAATTAAGATTCATCATGCATAATAAATCAAGTGAATGAATCAGCCTCAAACTCTAATTACATTCTAGGGCAGCAGATACAGTTGTATTTCATGCAACAACTTTGTCAAGCAACATGCACTCACAATAGCAAGACATTTCATGAGGAAGTGAAACATTGGCCTTTACCAACAACTTCCATCAAAAGTAGAACTGAAATCCTGCTTATTGTGTCACTGAAAGTGTACATAGTACTAAGTTCAGGAACTCACTGTGATTGGTGAATACAATGGATGGAAACGTGAATCAAGGATGAAAGCTGGAGCCGAGGTAGTAGGATGATGAGGTCTCCTTACTTTCATGGCCACCTCCTTGCTCACTTGCAACATTCACCTTCAACACACTTATACTAGGTTACAGGTCTTGAAAAGAAGGAACATAATGTGAGGACCAAGTCTTGAGGACATCACGAAAGATGCACACAGACGAGATCCCAAGGAAGGATAATAGACGAAGTAGTGGTCTATAAATCTTCACCTTGTAAGACAGACATGCTGTAACACAGAAAGGACTGGAAAAAACTGAGGTGCTTCATAGTATGGATTCCATCAAGTCTGTGGTAGTAACAGGATGTTCTTGACACCAATGTGACAATGCCATGCTAGTTACAGCAAACCTCCAGCCACACAAAAGTAGTTGGTAGAGTCAGGCTGGCATCACATTTAGTAAAATTCATTGAGCATGAACTTGGGTAGTGATTTTTTTTAAAGGAGCAAATTCTCTGGTATTCTCAGTGATTGACTAACTGTCATGTGTACCTCTTCGCTCTATAAAACCGTGACAAAAGTTATCACAACATTATCTTAACTTGATATCTAAAGACAATAAGCTAACATTCTAACCTAATCTAAATAAATCTAAACAAAAAAGAAGCACCACAAAGGTAAGGTTTATTGATGCAAAGATGCTACCAGCAAGATCAAGATACAGAAAATTACTGCCATTACAGCAACAAGAACAGCAGAGCTGCACAACTCTTTTTAACATTTACCATTCTTTAACATTTTTCTTTAACTGCTTGAACATTTCTGGAAGTTGACATATATTGCATGACATTTTACAGTATTAATTCTGACACCTGAGCATCAACCTTAGAAGAAAAGACTATCTCCATATTATCCAGTATTTTTGATGATATGACCCAGAGCTTGGCATTGTGGCACTAAGTTTTGACATTGCTGCACTATGAATTTTGAAGTCGTAAAGTTGAAAATCACAAATGTTTAGAAAAAATTGGACTAAGCAAACTCACCACCGACTTTTCAAGACTTAACAGGAACAAATGACTTTTTATTTATTTATTTTTTTTTTAAGAAATTGCCAAGGCTGGAGAAGATGGACCAGGATGGCATGGAGAAGGAAGAGGATGTCTATATATTAGTTAAGGATGGATTTTTTTTTTTGTCTTATAAAAGCATGTTTGTTATCGTGCTGAAGTTTACTTTGTAATATAATGGAATCGCACCGGGGAAAAAAAAAAAAAAGTCAGTCGCAAAGTGGCAAGTCAGTTTGTGAACGGGATGTGGGGGCAGAAAAAGAAAACACGTCATAGTCACACCAGGTCCGGAGGCAGAGGCGCAAAATCAAAGTCGCACCTGGAAAAACTTAAGTCACGCCCAGCTCTGGTCGTGCTCACTAACAAGTATATGGAAATGACTATAATAGTTTATGGAATTGACTATACCTTGCTGATGGTATACTACAGTGTAGCATAGTGGGGCAAGAATTTTCAACATATCATTATTACAGTATTGAAATATGATTTTGCTGTAAACATCAGACGAATAATTAACGCTATCAGCAGGGGCACTCCATAGGTATGCACTAGATCCATTTGCTGGTTGTTTGCAAAGAAACTGTGACTAAAAGTTGAGCTACGAGTAGACTCAACACTCAGATTTAAAAAACAGGGCACCCAACCAACTAAATCACGTCATTAGAGCTCATGCCCATCACATATTGATTACTGTAAAGCCGCCACCTGTTTACTGCCACGCATGAAACAGTTCAACGCACTAGCAGATTGCACACCTTACACTGAAATACACTGCCTGGAAGTGTTAGAATGTTACACTGCAGGTTGCATGCCACAGTACAGCCTCATACTCTGTTGATGTTTTACAGCCTTGTGTGTACATAGTATTTACATAAGAATGTACATATGTTGTTTATTATCTACACGTGTCTCTTTACAGTATGGAGCGGTCAACCTCGTGCTGCATCAGCTGATATGGTTTAAAAAGGCGCCGATAGTGAGATGGAAATTTCAACAGAAACTATTCTACTTATTAAAATGCTATATGGGGGTGATGCGCCTATAGAAAACTGACGGGCAAGTTACCTTCTGGTGACCCAGTGCTCCTGCTCTCAGCCCAGCAGGATTCCAACAAATAATATCTATATAGGTAGCATACTCTCTCACAGAAAAAAAAAAAAAAAAATCCCCGAACGATTCAATGCTATCGTTAATATTGTTATTGCTAGACATGACCACTGTAAAGATCTTTACTTGTCATAAAACTCGCAGCTGTCAGGCATCCTCCTAATGAGCTTCGAAACTAAATATATAAATGGAGGTAGTACTGTACTAGACAATTATACTGGTGTCGCAGGAGGAACTGAACAAGTTAATGCATAACTACATATATCATGAGATACACTTACAAGTGAAGGGGTCACGCCATACAATGGATGTCACGGTGATATAAAACCTACGTTACCTAGCTACTAGGCTACGTATAATTACCAGATCGATATGTATTTCCTATACATAACAGCACCTTATGTTTTGTTGTTACATTATCCTCATCCACACAGAAATGTTTCAAACAGTCACCAATACTGTGTATTTCCCGGGCTTGTTGGGTATTGGATAGTTACCTGTTTATAAGGAGCCACATTTGACTGACGCACAAATCAATTCTATACGCGTCATGAAGCGCACGAAGCAGTGAACCTTGAAAGTCATATACACCATCCATAGTAGCGTGGTGCTGCTGCGAAAGTGTTTGAAGTTATTTTCATCTTCGAATAACTCCCAACAAGCATACCACGATGCGCCTGACGCCTGTACTATAGTTATTAGATCACAGAAGCCTGAATTCGTGTTCAATAAGATTGCATATCAGTTTAAAAGTTTAGGAATGCTAGTGTAGGTACAGGTATTGACCACATCTTAATCACACCATTTTTGTTTTCATGTAATGCATACGTAATGAGCATTACGACGTAAGTTCATCAAGTTTTCAGCACCGGAATGTAAAGTACGTCGAAGATAGAGACTGTATATAACCTAACATAATATAGATGAATGCAGATGACTCAGACTCAACAGTATCCACGCCTTTTGAACCTTGAAAAAAAAAGTATATAATCCAGTAATCTTCCAATGCCAGAAAATATCTGGCAGGCTCCAGTGGTGGTGTGTGAGCGCACGACATGTAAGCGGGGCTGAGGCTGGAGCCTGGCAGCGCTGAGTGAGAGGCATGGCCGCACGACTGGCTCGGCGAGTCTGCTGGCTGTGGCTGTAGGCTCGCAGGCGGGAATATAAACTAGTGACATGGATTTCCGCACTGATTTCTTTGTCTTTCTCATTCAGCGTTCCACCGAGACGATCTGCAAACAGCAACTGAACATTTATATCTACCGTAACTAAATTCTTAATCAATCATCTGTGTCCGATAGGAAAAACCAGATTGACACGTTAAGTACGTACTATATATAGGTGATATATATATATATATATATATATATATATATATATATATATATATATATATATATATATATATATATATATATATATACACTTTTTTTTTTTTTTTCTTCAGTGACAAAGTGTTGAGTGAGGCGTATGAGGCTAGTTTGTATCCCCGCTGCGAGGACCCCAACATGGTCCAGTGGGTGGTGACACTGGTAGGGACAAGCAGACACTCTGTCAGCCAGTGCCTGAGAGAAGCTCAGCATGAAACTAGGAATTATTTTATTACAACCTGGCTTGCTCTTATTACTCCGCAATTGACCAATGATATCTGAAATTAACGGAAAAAATATGGACTAAAGTTGTAGAAAAAAAAAAAAAAAACTAATGAAATTAGATAAAATATCACTAGGAAAATCAGCAGAGATTAATATCACTGCAGTATCTGTTGTTTAGTCAATGTAACTATAAGAGAAAAGTCACTGCAGGCTATAATAATCTAGAAACCACGCCCCCTACCTCCTCTTCCATCTTAGGGGGCATTTGATAGTCCACTAAATTGGTGAAGATCTAATTACTTTCTCAAGCTTTTATTATTCAAGTTGCTTTTAGGCACTTTATCATCAACCATTGCCTTAATATAAATATAAATAAAAAAAAAGAAGAAAAACATAAATTAGAAAACAATAATAACAATATCTATTCATAATTTTAAAGCAGTTTAGGAAAGGGAGAATCAATAAGATGTTAAAAGACATTCGAGCATAAAAATTTATGAGTGCACCAGTCACCTGCCCGATGAAAAAGATGAAGAAAAAAAAAAAAAAAAAAGAGGGGTGGGGCATGGCATCTAGATCTGCGTATTATCATCAGGGGTTATAAGTACTCTGCTCTCCTCTGTGGAGGTGCCTGTATTCATGAGCATGAAGGCATCCAACAGCAACAAGAACTGAAGCTTGTATTAGGAGCACGTAGGTAAAGTCATGTTATGTACAGCAAGTCTTGGTGTGTGGCCGATAACAGGCAGTATATGCGGTCTTGGCGATGATATACAGCAGGAAACTTGACATCTTGGTCTAGTTAAGTACGGTTCACGTATGCCTTAGGTGGCTAAACGGCAGGGTAGAGTCTCGTAAAGTCAGGTCAAAGCTGTGTAAGCCTTAAGAATACTATGATAATTGTTACATTTTTTTTTTTTTTTTCATGCAAAAATATTAACTTCATCATGACCTCTTCCTCTTATCTTTCAAATAGTATTTGAATCTAAGAGATAAAAACAAAGATAATACTTCATTCATAGCCACTCTCTCTCTCTCTCTCTCTCTCTCTCTCTCTCTCTCTCTCTCTCTCTCTCTCTCTTAAACATATAATAGTCAAGCAAAACATCACAACTGCTGCTAGAAAACACAGAAGCAAAACACAGGACAGAGAAGCCAGAGAAGTGATAAAGATGGCGAGTTGCTGTCATGACAAACACAGAATGGCATGTGGGTTTCCTCTGGTCATGTCGTGTCAAAGGAGTGAGGCTGCACGAAGATAGGAGCAGGGTGAGAGGGAGGGAGAGGGTGTATGAGTGGAAGAGTGGATGGAAGAAAGGACGGGGCCGGCAAGACTGAGGTGAGCTCAGTGTCTGAGAAGCGAGTCACCTAGCTATTTCCTCTCGGCATGAGGAGAGACAACGCAAAAGAGCTGCAGTCATTGTCAACAGATAAGGGAATGTCTGAGGATGGAGGACAAGACTACTGCAGGAGTGAGAAAGAGATAGAGAGAAAAAGGGATAGGAGGAGCAAGAGAGACAGTGGTGCACCTCACTTACCGGTTTCCATGGGCAGCAAGGCTGTGGGGAGGCAGACGTATCGCCGGCATGCGACATCATACCGAAAACAAAACAAAACAATAGATGAACACACAAGCTGTGAGCAGAATAAGAAATGAGTCTAGTGATTCCCACCAACCCGTGGAGCTTTGAACACCTGCTTGACGCAGCATACAAATGACAGCCACCACACTCTAAGACAGTGATTAACTACCAGCAAACTAATCACCTGCAGGTAAATAATTACTTGACAAGGGATAAATGTAACATACCAGTTAAATCATCATACTGTACTTCTGTAAAGTATTATATCTAGTTAAACTGGGGAAGGTTTAGTTGGTCTAGACCAGTGGTTCTTAACCTGGGGGGCGCGGCCCCCTAGTGGGGCGTGGGTGATTTCCATGGGGGGCACGAGCCTTAGGTGAAAAGTAGAAGTTTTTCCATTTATGGGTTATTTTCATGACAAGAGCATGGGCCAGTACTGTAAATATAAGCTTATAAAATAATGCAAAGTATCGTCGTTACTAACTCTTGTTTTCAAAAGTCTCCCAGACATACCATTTTTCGTATATCTATGTGAAACTGCATTTTCCACGCTCGTTACTATCAAAACTAAGTACAGAAACCGCCTGAACGTTGAAGGGGACTTACGTTGTGCACTCTAAAGCATTCGACCATGTATTCAAGATCTGGTAGCTAAGAAGCAGTGTCAAATATCTCACTAACCATGTATTCAAGATCTGGTAGCTTAAAGCAGTGTCAAATATCTCACTAACCATGTATTCAAGATCTAGTAGCTTAGAGCAGTGTCAAATATCTCACTAATGTAATTCATGCTTAGTAAATGGACTAAAAAGCCATTTTTTAAAATTTTCTTTTTAAACTTGGGAGTGAAATTTGTCTATAGATGTAAAGGGAGCGTGGAGGGAAAGAGCAGTTCCTAGAGGGGACGTGGTAGTAAAAAAGTTAAGAACCACTGGTCTAGACTCTAGAGTAAGGCTGCTAGCACACTGATGCAACCAGTTGCTTACGACGGTGCAACCAATTGCATAGCGACTGATACATTGATTTCTTTCGAAGCCCTCACATCGAGGTGACTGAAATTGCGGATGCGTACAACTGATCACCACACAACTGGCTATGCTGGTAGTGTGGTGATCATTTGCACTGTGAACTCGCTAAAGAGAGGTCTTTTCTATGTAAGAGGGACATCGGCCAAGTGCACCAAAAATTGCTTTAGAAAAGTAAAAACCCACTGGAGTGCCAGTCTCCACACAGACTTGAAAGTGTCAACTAAAGCTAGAGAACAAGTATCATGAAACCACCTTCCTGAAGGAGTTGAAGTCACAGGAAAGTGAAAAAAAAAAAGCAAACAGGAAGCTCCAGAGTTTTCCAGAGGAATGGATGGATGATTGAGAACACAGGTTAACTCTTGCAAGAATGATAAATAAACTAGAATACAAGAAAGAATGAAGAGTGATCATCAAACTAAAAACATTAATTTTGTACAAGAAATAATGTGTGTGTGTGTGTGTGTGTGTGTTTCACTGTTTGATCTGCTGCAGTCTCTGACGAGACAGCCAGACGTTACCCTACGGAACGAGCTCAGAACTCATTATTTCCGATCTTCGGATGGGGCTGAGACCAGGCGCACACCACACACCGGGACAACAAGGTCACAACTCCTCGATTTACATCCCGTACCTACTCACTGCTAGGTGAACAGGGGCTACACGTGAAAGGAGACACACCCAAATATCTCCACCCGGCCGGGGAATCGAACCCCGGTCCTCTGGCTTGTGAAGCCAGCGCTCGAGCTACCGGGTGTGAGTGTTTCACTGTTTAATCTGCTGCAGTCTCTGACGAGACAGCCAGACGTTACCCTACGGAACGAGCTCAGAGCTCATTATTTCCGATCTTCGGATAGGCCTGAGACCAGGCACACACCACACACCGGGACAACAAGGTCACAACTCCTGGATTTACATCCCGTACCTACTCACTGCTAGGTGAACAGGGGCTACACGAGAAAGGAGACACACCCAAATATCTCCACCCGGCCGGGGAATCGAACCCCGGTCCTCTAGCTTGTGAAGCCAGCGCTCTAACCACTGAGCTACCGGGTGTGTGTGTGTGTGTGTGTGTGTGTGTGTGTGTGTGTGTGTGTGTGTGTGTGTGTGTGTGTGTGTGTGTGCATTTACAACATTTGAATGATTGTTCCATTACCATTATAATAATAATAATAATAATAATAATAATAATAATAATAATAATAATAATAATAATTATTATTATTATTATTATTATTATTATTATTATTATTATTATTATTATTATTATCACCATTATCATTATTATTATTATTACTATTATTATTATCATCACTGTAAAAAAAAACGATTGATATAATGTGACAAGTATCTTATTTTCATTACGTTGCTCTTATTTGCGTATTATCAATAACCCTCCTTCAACTCTGATAGATTTATTCATAATTTGTATCTCTCTTAAGAACCTTGGGACCCATCAATCGTATTAGCTTTATGAAGGTTTCTTTACACATTTTGTAAATTATGAAAATTTCATGAGGTCCCCATCCAGCTCTTGAACATCAGCAAAATTCATTCGTTGAGCATTTTTTCATATGAAGCATGGATGAACCAATGATCTCTGTTTCCTTCTGCTTTTGCACCAAAGAAAACCACGTTTTCCTCGTATGATGACATGTTAACACACACACACACACACACACACACACACACACACACACACACACACACACACACACACACACAAGCCAGAGGACCGGGGTTCGATTCCCCGGCCGGGTGGAGATATTTGGGTGTGTCTCCTTTCACGTGTAGCCCCTGTTCACCTAGCAGTGAGTAGGTACGGGATGTAAATCGAGGAGTTGTGACCTTGTTGTGTGGTGTGTGGTGTGTGCCTGGTCTCAGGCCTATCCGAAGATCGGAAATAATGAGCCCTGTGCTCGTTCCGTAGGGTAACGTCTGGCTGTCTCTCAGAGACTGCAGCAGATCAAACTGTGAAACACACACACACACACACACACACACACACACACACACACACACACACACACACACACACAAATAATAAAAAAAACATTGGTGTGAGGACCTCGTATGTGACCAGTTGCATCCGTTCGGTTTCATTGTTTCATGCATCTGTTTGCGTCGGTGTTGAGCTGATTGACAGAGAAGATACTAAAAAATCTCCTTCAGCCCAGACAATTAATTATGCTTAAAATATGATGCTTTTAGCATTCATATTTACCTTTACAAAGTGGAATACATAATAATTATTTCCCTTATTACCCTTGATTAATGTAAAGCATCAATGATAAATATTTTTCCTTCCTTTGCCATCAATGTTTTATTTATTTATTTATTTTTTTTTTTGGGTGGGTGTGGGGATGATAAGTGATGAGATGGTGAAATTCATCAAGCTTAGGAGTTAACCAGTATTCTCAATCATTCATCTCTTTCTCTGGTAAACTTTGGAACTCCTTGCCTGGCTCTGTATTTCTCCCTTCCTATGTATTGAACTCTTTCAAGAGGGAGGTTTCGAAACACTTTTCCTGTTTTCGATTAGCCTTTCTGACTGTATGGGGATTGGGGGCCTGGACTTCAGTGAACCCTTTTTATATCTATTTTTGTTGCCTTGGCCGGTGTCTCTCCTTCATAAAAATAAATAAATTAATAAATAAGTAAATAAAAAGGAAGATGAGATGGAAATGTTAATAATCACTGCCCTAGAGAATCCTAATGGGCCAGATCAGGAAACATCCTAGTCTTACCATGGCCAAATAAAGTCAATAATGTAATAAGAACGATCAAGCAGATGAAAAGTTCCAGCAGAGGCCATGCACGATGGCAAGGAAACTGGAGGTGGTTTCCTGCCTCGCTGCGCCACTCGGCCACCGGTTGGTGGTGGAGGCGTGGTCCCTTAGCCGGGTCACGAGCTACAGCACTTAGCACAGTCCATGATCACTTATTAATTCTTCAGTCTCTAGTTATATTAATTTGTTTAAATCTTCACCAATCCTGTGTAAAATCCACAAGCATTATGCCTGTTACTCAACATTCACAGGGAATTGCAGAAAGCGAAAAAAAAAAAAAAATTTCTCTCCCTCCTCAAGTAATAGACAACATGAATGATCTTGCAGTGATGGGTCTTTATACATCTCCCTGATAGCAGAGGGGCGGAGGGGAGGCAAGGGCTGAGGACGTGTAGGAACGAAGAGTGATGTGAGCATGATGTGCATGGATCACACAGGAATGGCGACTGTTTAGGGCCAAGCTAGGCGGGTGTTGTCAGGCTGGTGGCGTCACCATGCAGCCAACGACAACTGTTACGGGGAGATTATCACTAACAAACAACTAAACCATTACAAACACTTGACGGTTCGAAGCTGTTATTCATCTGCAAAATGCATGTGTAAAAAATACATCAAGGGAGAAAAAAAATTGGTTATTCGTGACGTTCAAACAGAATTAGCTATATGATAGAAACTATAAAACACTAATATCGCTGACTTTTTTTCATATAAACTTTCAATAATAAGCCAAAATAAACAAATACCTAGATAAATCCTTTCCCATACACTTAATGTTTTTAGTAATATAAAAAGAGAAGGGGAATAACAAGAATGAAAAGATCAATCTCACACTCTGCCCGCCCCTCGAAGAAGTCGGAGAACTTATCGATGTCGTCAAAGAGACCGGTTATGTTGTTGAGGCGGCAGCAGAACGCCTCGAACTTGCCAAAGACATATTGCTCGCTGAAGCTGAAGGGACGCTCGCCGGGCATAGCCTCGAGCTTCTCCTGAAGGTTTGTGGAGAAGGAGGACGACGAGGAGGAGGAGGAAAGAAGCAAAGAAAGAGGAAAAGAAAGAGTGCAAGAAAAAAAGAAAAAAGAAAAAATAGAGAAGAAAAAGAAGAAAAAACAAAAACAGAAGAAAAATAAGAAAAGAAAATAGAAATAGAAAACAAAAGAAGAAAAAGAAACAGAAAAGAAAAAAGAAAGAAAAAGCATATATATATATATATATATATATATATATATATATATATATATATATATATATATATATATATATATATATATATATATATATATATATATATATATATATATATATATATATATATATATATATATATATATATATATATATATATATATATATATATATATATATATATATATATATATATATATATATATATATATATATATATATATATATATATATATATATATATATATATATATATATATATATATATATATATATATATATATATATATATATATATATATATATATATATATATATATATATATATATATATATATATATATATATATATATATATATATATATATATATATATATATATATATATATATATATATATATATATATATATATATATATATATATATATATATATATATATATATATATATATATATATATATATATATATATATATATATATATATATATATATATATATGATGATGATGATGATGATGATGATGATGATGATAATAATGATAATAATAATAATAATAATAATAATAATAATAATAATAATAATAATAATAATAATAATAATAATAATAATAATAAGAAGAAGAAGAAGAAGAAGAAGAAGAAGAAGAAAAAGAAAAAGAGAAGAAAGAAAAAAAAGAAAGGAAAAGAAAGAGAAGAAAAAGAAAGAAAAATAGAAAAACGGGAAAGAGGAAAAAGAAGTAGTATATAGAGATATATATCAACATAATCAAACATTTTTCACTCTAAGCTCTAACGATCTTACTTTGTTCTCAACGTTCCCTAAACATACGTCACAGCTTTCTACATCGCCTCCATCTCACACTTACGTAATCTCGACCATCACCCACACTAGTCACTCACTTTGGTCTTCTGGTAAGCCGTGCGGTAGGTGGCGTGTAGCTTGAGGCAGTGTTGGATCTTGAGTCTCACGTCTGACCGCGGCTGAGACCAGATAGATGCTGTACCTTGGCAGGAGATGTACACCTGACAGGCACGGATCATCTGGTTGGTGATCTGTAGACGAGGCGAAGAAAGGAGTAGTTTTCATGTCTTTGTGTAAGAAATAGAAATAAAAGAAAGATAAAAAAAAAAAAATAGCAGTGGAAAAAAAGATAGTTAGTGTGAAAGAAATTGAGAAGACGAACATGGAATAAAAAGAAATAGCAAAGATTATACATCGAAAAGAACAGAAATGATAAAGAAAAGAAAAAAACTGAGA
The DNA here is from genome assembly GCF_017591435.1 of Portunus trituberculatus. Classification (NCBI taxonomy): domain Eukaryota; kingdom Metazoa; phylum Arthropoda; class Malacostraca; order Decapoda; family Portunidae; genus Portunus; species Portunus trituberculatus. Next base: position 12,480,414 of record NC_059295.1, read on the forward strand.
TAAATCAAGAACAACAGTCTCTCTCTCTCTCTCTCTCTGCATGTTAAACTTGTATTATATGATAAGGCCAATAAACATATCAAACATAAAAAAACCCATATATCAAACATCTCTCTCTCTCTCTCTCTCTCTCTCTCTCTCTCTCTCTCTCTCTCTCTCTCTCTCTCTCACCTTGATGAGCAGCGCAGACAGCTTATCTGAGGTGTTGTAGTACTTGGAGATGGAGTGAATCATTCTCACCGTGTTGAAAAGCATCATGATGTAAGGAGTCATGCCGGGCTGGATAGAAAAAAAAAAGAACACCATCATCATGAAAATAGACGCACATGTTTATGTACTTGGTTACAGTGTTTGTAACGCCACTTAAAAAAAGAACAAAGTAGAAGTAAAAAAAAATAAATAAAAAGCTATAATTACTCTCCTGGGATATGAAGATATGAGTTGAGAGGATACGGAGGGCATCGGCAGCACGGTTGGGTTGCAGCTTACCTTCACCTCATGCATGTAGCTTCCCGGGAATTTCTTATGATATCAGCAATTGCTTACTATCTACTTTTATATCTGCCTACTTATATTTAAGAGTCTAATTTATTGTTAACAGTCTTTCAAGAGCCAACTTACCGTCTCCTACCATTTCTTCTTACTCCTTCTCTTTGTCTTTCCTATCATACACATCACACTCGCAAAAAGACAATGTAGTTTATCACAAAAAACGTCAAAATGTCTGGTGCTAACTGTGTTTCCTTTGAATATCTCCTCCTCCTCCTCTTCCTCTTCCTATTCTAGTAATAAATTTTCTAGTTTTACAAAAAAGAAAATACCAGCAAGATTGTGCAGCTCCCAGACTCTTAAAAGACTTCTCGTATGACCCAACCTCCATGTGTAACACTGAAAAAGCTTGTTTAATCAACGCTCGCAACCTTAGAAATAAATTATTAGATTTAGCAACCTTGGCAGCTTTAAAAAACTATCACAATATTGGCGTTACTGAGTCTGCGAACAGAGATTTTCTTGCAGAACACAACTTGTCAGGTTATGCAATGTTCAGCTGCGACAGACAGGACAGAACAGAAGACGGTGTATTGTTCTATGTGAAAGCCATTCTTCAGCCGACCATACTTAAAACCGAGAAAATAAACAATTTAGATTCAGTTTTCTTACATTTAAGATTACGTTTTAAGAAAACTGTTATAGGTCTTATTCATTGGCCTCCAGTTCACAATGTTTCCTCTGATAAGAATTCACAAGATCAGATTACTGAAATAGAGTAGTCAGTGACGAGGTAGTTGCCAATGTAACTGACAACGACCAAACAGCTCCCGAAACAGAGAAACAACCTAGCGTAGATAGGCAGGAAGAGACAGGAGAGTCGTCATCAGTGCCAGTGACAAACGAGCAAGAAACACAAGAGGAGGATTTTCAATAAGCGAATCGCGTAACGGACCAGCTGAAAAGCATAAAAAAAAAAGCCTTGAAAGGCATAACCTTATTTTACACAAATGCTAGAAGTATAATTAAAAAAAGAGATGAACTCGTAGCATATGCAAGGTCGGAAAATCCTGATATAATAAGTATAACAGAGACATGGCTGAACACCTGTGATAAACACTTAATCTCCGAGGCTAATATTCCTGGCTACAATATGTTCATTAATTGTAGAATAAACAAAAGAGGAGGTGGAGTAATGATGTATATAAGAAATAGCATAAGTGCCATTGAAATCAATAAAGAAAACAGATCAGCCTACGAATCGGTATATGTCAAACTGAAAATAAATAAAAAACACATAATAGTCGCGACTATATACCGCCCTCCTAAAACGACGCCTGATAATGACGAAATATTATATAACGAAATTGAAACAATACTGAAAACAAAAACGTCCATTATATGTGGAGATTTTAACCTACCACACATTAACTGGAAAATTTTAACATCCGATAACGAGGGATCCAAATTACTCAACGTGGTGAGAAAGTTATACCTTTCTCAATTTGTAAGAGAACCCACACTAGACAATAACATCTTAGATATCGTATTAGCTTCAGACGCTGATTTGATAAATACCTGTGAAGTGGGTGAAGTTTTAGCTAACAGCGATCATAAAATTATACGATGTAAACATCAAAAGAAAACGCACTTTTAGTCCCAAACTATAAGAAAGGTAACACGCTAAGACTTAAATTAGAATTACAAAGAATTAATTGGCAAACAGTCTTCGCAAACAAAGACATGGAGCAGATTTGTTCAGCCTTTACTAACATTCTCCTTGAAACAGAAAGTAAGTGGATTCCACAAGTTAGAAAACGAATAAATAGCACAAAAAATCCCCAATGGATGACACACACTATAAAACACATCATCGCCAGGAAAAAGAGCTTATATGCTAAATATAAACGAACTAAATTGGATACCGATTACAGCAATTATATTACCACCAAAATATGTTGCGAGAGAGAGATAAGGAAGTCGAAGCGCAATCTCAAAATAAATATATCAAGGCAAGCAAAACAAATCCTAAAAGTTTTTCCAATACATTCGTAGTAAAAAGACTGTCAAAGAAAAAATTGGGCCGATAAAAGACAATAATAACACACTTGTGAGTGATAATAAGGCCATGGCAACAATCCTAAATAACTTTTTTCACAGCGTGTTTATCACAGAAAACTTTTCGACCTTGCCAACCGCGATCAACATGTATAGAGGATCTGAAAATGAAAAGCTGATAATAGACGAAATAAGCGAAGACGATATAGCCAAACACCTTGACCCCAATAAGAGCACAGGGGCTGATAGATTATCAACGAGGCTATTAAGAGAATGTCAAGAACAGCTGGTGTTACCCCTTAAATTACTTTATAATAGATCGTACCAAGTCATTGGAAATGCGCTAATGTCACGCCAATATTCAAGAAGGGCAACAAAAGTGATGCTGGTAATTATAGGCCCATCAGTTTCACCTAAAAATACTAGAAAAAATAATTAGAGACAAAATGATTTCCTTTCTAGACAGCCACAAATTGATATTAGACTCACAACATGGTTTCAGGAACAACAGATCATGCCTAACGAATCTCCTAGAATTTTTCAACGACATATTCTCTAATTATGATGACAGAGCTCCATCCGACATAATTTATCTTGACTTCAGGAAAGCTTTTGACACAGTCCCACACAAACGTCTCTTAATTAAACTGAAAGCCCACGGGATGGGAGAGCAGTTGTGTGGATGGATTGATAGTTGGCTAACTAATAGAAAGCAAAGAGTTGTTATTAACGGAGAAGCTTCCGACTGGCTTCAAGTTACGAGTGGTGTTCCCCAGGGTTCAGTTTTGGGTCCATTGCTTTTTTTGATATACATAAATGACTTAGACTGCGGCATCGTATCAAAAATATCAAAATTCGCCGACGACACTAAACTAGGTAGCAAAGTACGCACAAGAGACGATTGTGATGCCATCCAGCGGGATTTAGACAACCTTAGTAGATGGAGCGATAAATGGCTATTAAATTTTAATGCAGATAAGTGCAAAGTAATGCACATCGGCCTAAACAATGTGAAAAATAATTACAAATTACATGGACGTAACTTAATTAAAGTCACTGAAGAAAAGGACCTGGGAGTACTCATAACAAATGACTTAAAATGTGCTGCACAGTGTTCGGCCGCTAGTCGTAAAGCTAACACTGTTTTAGGATTTATCGCGCGTAATTTTGATTATAAAACACCTGAAGTCATAACGCGTCTTTATACATCATTAGTGAGACCACATTTGGAATACGCGGTTCAGTTCTGGTCTCCATGTTATCAAAAAGACATTAATAAATTAGAGAGCGTTCAAAGACGAGCAACGAAACTAATCCCCGGAATACGTGGCCTGTCATATGAAGAACGTCTCAAAAGACTAGACATGTTCTCCCTCAGAGATCGTCGCATCCGAGGTGACCTCATTCAAACGTTTAAAATACTTAAAAATATAGATAAGATCGACTATGAAAATCTTTTTGAGCTTTCGCAATCAGTAACGAGAAATAACGGCTTGAAGCTTAAAGGACAGCGATTTAATACTGATTTGCGAAGAAACTTTTTTAACGTAAGAATAGTTGAACACTGGAACAAGCTGCCAGCGTCTGTCGTCCAAGTTAACACGGTAGCTACGTTCAAAAGTAAATTAGTTTTATAAAGAAAATGGTTTCCGATAATTTTTTTTTCTTTTAGCGATAGCAGTAGTTACACTAGATACCTCTTTTCTTAGCGATAGTAGTAGTTACATTAGTACTCTTTTTTCCCATCTTTCCTGTAAGTTTCCCCGATTGTCCTTCTCAGCAATCGGGGTGTATTTTTCGTCTTATTTCTTGCCCAGTGACGCCGGAGGGAGTGGTGGGTGGGGAGGAGCTTCATCTGTTCTATCCTTACCTCCTACTAAGTATGTAGCTTCTGTACATGTAGTTTAGTAAACGAGTGACCTCGTTATAGGTCGCAAGGCCTCCTGTCACTCGTCTTTCCTATGTATTCCTCCTCATACTAATCATCCTAATCCTCCTCCTCCTCACCCTAATCTTCCTAATCATCGTCATTCTCCTCCTCCTCCTCCTACTCCTCCTTCTCCTCTTCCTAGTCCTCCCAATCCTCTTCTTCTTCCTCCTCCTCATCCACCTCCTTCTGCTGTTGGTACTGGCGGTGCATACTCACGGGGTCGTTGAGGTATAGCGGGTGGCAGTATTCTTCAATGGCGTACACAAACTTCACATTGTCCTTGGCTTCAGCGAGGTTGTGCGTCACCCTGGCATCCATCTCCTTCCACGACCTGAGCACCTTGGACCTCGCCAGCTGCAGCATGAGGATAGCTCCGCGCACCTGAGGACGTGGGCATGATGTGATAGCATTTCCAAACTAACTGCTCTTGAGAATCCTCAGTTTTTTCGAGGGTCAACTAACTATCATGAGGAGCTCCTGGATGAGTTTATGGAAAGACTATGCAACCGTCCTTTAATTTTAATGGCTAATTAACATTTCAGAATTGCAAAATACAGGCCATAATGATGTCAGAAGTATGGAAGTGTCGTTTCCTAACTGAACAGTCAACACATGCAAAGATATCACAATGTAGAATTATATCCAAGATAATCAAAGTTTAAAGTACGAAAGCATAAGATACTTTTTAACATTATCTATGGTATATTAAATGAAGCCAATTTACTAATTCGTTACGTACTTGAGGTGAATCCATTTGCTCAGCAAGGAATTTAAATTTTGCCATGCGTCGCTTCCAGTACTCGAGCTCATCCTGCGGCCCAGCGTCATCTGTCTCCTGACGAAGCTGCTCCATCTCTATCAGCACAGACTCTGAGGAGGAAAGTAAAGTGGCAGAGAGAGAGAGAGAGAGAGAGAGAGAGAGAGAGAGAGAGAGAGAGAGAGAGAGAGAGAGAGAGAGAGAGAGAGAGAGAGAGAGAGAGAGAGAGAGAGAGAGAGAGAGAGAGAGAGAGAGAGAGAGAGAAAGTTAATTTGCGGTTGTTTTCGGGCATGAAGAAGACAAACTGACTGTAATATCATATAGCTCCTTTGGTGGAAAGTTTGTAAAAGAAACTCTCTCTCTCTCTCTCTCTCTCTCTCTCTCTCTCTCTCTCTCTCTCTCTCTCTCTCTCTCTCTCTCACCTATCTGCTTGAGCCAAGTGACCACGCTGCGCTCCACGGCCGCCACCTGGTCGGGCTGGGTGAGGGCTGCCTGTGCCTCCGTTAGGCCCCGCACCTCCCCGGCGCCCTCTTCTGCTTTCGCCAGTACCACCCGTTCTTCCAAGATTGATTCGGATACTGGCGGAGAGTGGGAAGGTTATAGATTAGGAGAAACTTATCGCATTACTTTTCTCGATCTTTCAGATGTGACTATTTTTCAGGTAAACAGCAGTTTATTTCTCTGTTAGATATGAATATTACGTTTTTACTGATGTATTTTCACCTACTACCAATCTCGCAAACTATTCTTTAAAGTATAATGATAAATAATTCGCACGGTAATAATGAAGTGTGCAATGTTATTAACCATTATTATCTACTAAAATAAGCACCTGAGGTGTGTTTGTTAGTATGTTGAAGTGGCGCAAACGCTCACACACAGACACACAGACACACACACACACAGACACACACACACACACACACATACCATGAAGGGAGGAAGCAAAGGAACGGAGGCCGGCTAGCAAGTGATCTCTGGCGCTTCCACTTCCAGGCGCCGAGTCCAGATCCGATGGGTTGGTGCGGACGGCGGGCACGAAAACGCGGCCCAGAAGGCGATTGACGGACCTCAGCAGCACGGACGGGTCATCACTCGCCCGTAGCAACATGAAATTCACCTCCTGTAGTGGTGAGTTGAGATTGAAGTGAGTGTGAAGTGATGCAATAAGTGAATCAAGGTGTTGGTGTTTGTATGAAAGTGTAATTCAATGAATGGAAATAGTTACTTGTGTAAGCAAGGTTATAGTAAGTTGTGTGTGTGAGGAAGGAGGGAAAAAGAGAGAGAGAGAGAGAGAGAGAGAGAGAGAGAGAGAGAGAGAGAGAGAGAGAGAGAGAGAGAGAGAGAGAGAGAGAAAGTGCCCTACACCACGCATCCCTTCCTACGGGTTGCAGAAAATCACGTTTTAGGATACTATATTATCATCTTTTCTTTCCATCTTCCCTCTATTCCTTCTTTCTACCATTCTCCATCGCTGGAAACCTCAAGGGAGCGTAGAGAGAGATATTGAAAGATATTTCCCACGCTAATCTCTCTGGTAAAGACTGATATAAATCAGCTGGGAGTTAAGAAAGATTTCACTGGTTTCTTTCAACTATGGATGGCTATGATGAAGGGGACTGCGGCATCATCATTACTATTATTAGATTCTCTCTCTCTCTCTCTCTCTCTCTCTCTCTCTCTCTCTCTCTCTCTCTCTCTCTCTCTCTCTCTCTCTATCTATCTATCTATCTTGTGTAATTTCCTTCTCTTACTTTTCGTCCTCCTGCTTTGTCCCTCTTATCCATATCCATTCTCTCTCTCTCTCTCTCTCTCTCTCTCTCTCTCTCTCTCTCTCTCTCTCTCTCTCTCTCTCTCTCTCTCTCTCTCTCCACCTCCCTCTCCTCTCTGTCTGTCTGCCTCTCCACTCCCGCGCTGTGTCATAAACTTCCCCAGACGAGTGCCGCAGCGGGGGAAAGGCGGCTGCTGCTGCAGGGATGAAGTAACATTAAATCGAAGTAAACCATGAAGCTGCATCTCTAATAGCATGGTCTCGGGCCTCGCGAATAACAGGGTGCACTGCAAAGCGTCGAGAATGAGCCATCGCAAATAATAGGCTAAGAAACAAATGAAGGGAGTCAAAAGCATTGCAAATATGCAGGTCCTGGTTGCGGTAAATTAACGCAGATCTTGGCTGCCGACACATATGAAGCCCCAAGTTACCAGCGGGTGAGAAACTGAAGAGTCGAGGTTTGTGATGACGTTATTGGTGTGTCTTGTTGACAGATACTAATAAATGACTAATAAATGTTGTATAAGAAAAGACATAGATATAGTTGTGAAAGAAAAGACATAGACAAACAAAACCATAAACAAATAATACATGAATGAATTAAAGAAAATAGAAAAAAGCAAGAAGTAAACAGAAAAAATGGCACAAATGACTTAACTAGCTAAGTAACTAACTAGCTAAATAATTGAACAATGAACTAACTACCGTTTCCTGCGTTCATACTTAATGACATGTTAACACAAAGTACAATTTCAAGATAATATTCAAAGAAACAACTGTGAATTATAAAACAAATAAAGTCTCTTTGTAGCGTAACTTTTGCTAAGTAAAATCAGAAATGGCTACAAAAATGAAGAACGCGTGTCATTAGAAACTGAATAACATACAACTTAATTATTACCAAAAAATCATATAAATAATATCTAATACATTAAACGTTATGTTATTTTGCTTCAATTACTCTTTCAGACAAAATTAATATATTAAATAAATAGGTATGAAAATTAATATAATTTCCTAGAAACCTTTTGATTTACTGTTCATTATGTTTATTCTTAGCTTGTTTGCTCATTCTGTTTACGAGCGTGTGTCTATGATGGTGGTAGTTCAAACTCTTGCGTTACCATGACAACAGCATGCAAACACGACCCCACCAGCTGATGTAGTAGAAGGAAGGAAGAAGGGAACGAAGAGAGGAAGAAAGAAACGGAAAGTAAAAGGACAGACAAATAAAAAGACTGACAATGGGAAGAAAAGAACGAAAAAACAAACGAAAAGAGTGACGGAGAGAGAGAGAGAGAGAGAGAGAGAGAGAGAGAGAGAGAGAGAGAGAGAGAGAGAGAGAGAGAGAGAGAGAGAGAGAGAGAGGTAAATGAAGTTGAGCAGGGGAGGAAATGGAAGGAGAATATCCCAAGGAACCAATAAATGCAATGAAATACAAAGATCGTCGCTTCGTGTTATTTTAACTACTTTGAATAGGGTATAATACAAATGATCGGAGAAATATTTTTATCAACAAGCTTTCCACATTATCAATGAGATAAACGCCCATGAATCCTGTTAGTCATGCTTGTAGCCTTAAATTCTTATGAGAAACCAGGGCATCTTTCATATACGCTTGCAGATGACCACTATCTTATGAGTAAATGTAATGGAACAATATAATTCCGTAGAGTTGTATCACAGTCTGCAATATTAATGAAAGTCTACTACTCATTAATAAAATAATATTATCTATGAGGCTATAAAAAAGGGACCTGTCTCCTATGTAAACGTACCTAAGTAGTTAAATATGGCAAGACCATACAACAGAGTTTTACCACCGCCTGCGTCTAATCGTGCTAAATATGCTCACTCCCAAGCCATGATATTTGTGAAACTACCGAACGCCTCGTACCAGTTATTCTCCTTAGGAAGTGTCTGCGTAACTTAAATATGGCAAGACTAGTTTTACCAAAGAAGATGTGACGTTTACGATTAAATTAGGGAGTTAAGCTGTGTGTTTAACACAGAACTGCTTTGTGTGTGGTGTTGCCGCATTTCCAGATTCATCGAACAAATCTTCACCACACACTTCATGAATATATATCTAAATATTATTCATGATATCATCATCTTATTTCTTAAATCTTCACCACACACTTCAAGAATATATATCTAAATATTATTCATGATATCATCTTATTTCTTTCTCCGTGTAGAAATGATAATATTGCATGCTTTCATGGTATCAACAATACCCGACACTATCGATGATAATCATCATCACCTCCGTCTACGGAAATGGAGACATATCATTTCACCATTTTTCAATCTTTCCTATAGATTTTTTTTCAGGTTTTCACTCCTCTTTGGCCGCTTTAACACAATTTTCGCCGGTCTGGCACATGCCGCACGGTTTAGCACTACATTGACTTCTATGGATGTATTCACACGAAGCCGTTCCGGCAGCTGAACCCTGCCTTACTTCCAGCAAGATCGCAACGGCAAGAATGCCGCACAACGGCTTTGGTGGTCATTTAGTTATAAGAATTCAAGGAATGAGGACCGTAGTTTTAAAGACCTTAAGATTAAGGAACGTAGTTTTAAGGACCGTAGTTTTAAGGACCATAGATTTAAGGACCGTAATTTTAAGGACCGTAGTTTAAAGGACCCTAGTCTTAAGGAACGTAGTCTTAAGGAGCCTAGGATTAAGGAACGTAGTTTTAAGGAGCCTAGGATTAAGGAACGTAGTTTTAAGGACCCTAGGATTAATGAACGTAGTCTTAAGGACCCTAGGATTAAGGAACGTAGTTTTAAGGAACACACAACATAACACAACACAACACAACACAACCACAAACACAGCACACAACACAAGACACATGGAAAGGCCTTTTTTGGGAGAAAAAGCTCCAACCGCAACACACAACATAACATAACACAAACACAACATACCACAACACAAACACAACACACAACATAACATAACACAAACACAAAATACCACAACACAATACAAATACAAACACAACACACAATGAAGGGCCTTTTTGGGGAGAAAGAGCTCCAACCACCTCACACAACATAAACATAAATATAATATAAATATAATATAAATATAACATAACATAATATAACATAAACATAATATAACATAAATAATATATAATATAATATAAATATAATGTATAATATAAATAAATATAAATATAATATATAATATAACATAAATATAAATATAAATAAATATAATATAAATATAATATAATATAAATATAATATATAATATAACATAAATATAAATATAATATAATATAAAATATAAATATAATATAATATAACATAAATATAATATATAATATAATATATATATATAATATATAATATAATATAAATATAAATATAATATAATATAAATATAATATAAATATAATATATAATATAATATAAATATAAATATAATATAATATAAATAAATATAATATATAATATAATATAAATATAAATATAATATAAATATAAACATAATAATATAAATATAAATAAATATAATATATAAATATAATGTATAATATAATACTACCATAATGTATAATATAATATATAAATATAAATATAACAATATAAATATAACATATAACATATAATATAAATATAATGTATAATATAATTTAATATAACGTAATAATAAACATAATACAAACACAAAATACACACACATATAAACATAAACATAATATAACATAAACATAAACACAAACACACACACACAAACACACACACACACACACACACACACACACACACACACACACAAATATTCAATCTAATAAAATATCAATATTATAATAATAATAATAATAATAATAATAATAATAATAATAATAATAATAATAATGACAATAATAATAATGACAATAATTATAATGACAACAACAACAACAACAACAACAACAACAACAACAACAACAACAACAACAACAATAACAATAACAACAAGTCATAATGATAAAACAAGCTTACTTTTTCGCCTACTTTTAACAAACGTGTTTTCAGGTGTATTTTTTTTTCATGATTATAGTAATAGCTTAATAAATAATCCATACGGTCAGTAGGAAAGACACACATAAGAAGTTGAATATAGATTTATTATCTGCTCCACTCCACAGCAGCAGCAGGAGGATGTTCAAAAGAAAGGGTGTAGGGTCTTCCTCGGTCATGTCTACACCAACTACGAAGACGCCCTGACCACCCTAAGTTTGTGTCCGTATTCTAGAGAGAACCCCTGGTGAAACTTGGAGAAACTTGCGAGAGGCCTGCTGCGTCACCAAAACTTACTAACGCCACTTGCTCTCCCCTGACGCGCCTCGCCTGGTCCGTGCCACAAGACCTCACAATTAGATAATGGTCCTAAGAGCATCACGCACGGACCGATACCACCTCGGTGTGATCCCCACCATGGTGCGAGCAAAAGAACATTAGGATAGTGTTATATTCTTAAGCCTCTCCATTGTCCCCTATGTAAATTTCTAGTATGTATATAGTGCAACTTTTATTAACTGTTTATTACTATTATCATTATCAATTCATTTACCTCTGAAAATTTACTCTAATGAAAAAGCTTAAACATTTGAAATTATGAAGACTTTTGTGCAAGACAAACAACTTCAAATCGCACCACCAAATACCCTTTCTGCGATCTCATAAAGGATAAGGAATAATAAAGAATCTCGCGTCTCCCTTTCGTGCAATAGCAAACAACAATGAAAGATTCTGGCAATGTTATTGTGTTTTCTAGGCTTATATTCTGAAACGCTTTGCTCTCCCATCACGACGGTTTTCAGAGGCCACGGAGATGATAAGCTGTGTTCTTAAGAGTCAAAAAGACAATGAAAAATATAGGTATGGTAACGGCTCATCTTCTCTCACAAGAAACATTTAGTTCTCTTAATATATAATGTAGAAACAGATCCTGATTAGAAAAATAGAAACAGATCAGATATATGAACTAATGTAGCTTATATAAGTAAAGCAACCTCCCATATTAGTATACCTGATATATCCTCACCAAAAAAATTATTTCAAAGTATTCTTAATACACAGAAATAGTGTACACGTAGCGACAAAGGAACCCATCACAGAGCATCGTGATAAGATCACTGGGTTCCGCAATATGAAATCTGCCCCAGCCAGTGACAGCCTTCCCGAGCCAATACACTGCTCAAGGGGACATGAATGACTGAACAGTGTGGAGAATGCCGACTGATTAGAAAGTTCAGGGACATTGCGGAGAGCTGAAGGCTGCACTCCTGGACAAGGTGCGGGGGACTCGCTATACGTACTCTCACAGCGTTATCTATACGTGCCGTATTTCATTGTTTAAGGCTGCTTTCACACGAACGATTCGGCACATGCTGCACAGCAGCCGCATGTTACTTGAACATCTACGGTGACGTAAATAGTTCGTGTGAAAGCAGCCTAACATCCTACAAATTTGTTTCCAATTTATTTCCTGTATGGATTATTCTGGAGGGAATGAGGAGTGGAGAGAGAGAGAGAGCCTTCTGCTATACTGTCCGTTTCTGCTACTATCACCTTAGTAGTCTTTGGACAGGTCACCTCGTGAGGACCGCAAAGTTTCTTGTGGCCTATATTTCTACGTAACTCTATGTAAGAGAGCTATTGTAGCGAAGTTTAACCGATGTGCCGTAGCAGCGTTTGTAGGGCTATTACAGGAGCCAGAAATCAGGAGTGATGGAGGGAAATAAAGAAGAATAGAAGGAATTATATGCGGCGAGTGAGGCGAAGAGAGATAAGACAAGGTGGGGAGAAAACACATGGCGAAAAGGAAGGTTGCAAAGGATAACAAAGTAGAAGAAAAGAAGAAAGAGAAGAAAGTGGAGGAGGAGGAGGAGGAGGAGGAAGAGGAGTATATAATAATGTCTGTAGAAGAGTCATGTTAGGTCAGATTAGGATGAGGGCATGATCAATAAAGTAGCCGCATTACACACACACACACACACACACACACACACACACACACACACACACACACACACACACACACACACACACACACACACTGATGTCACGCTAGGGTAGTGTCTTGTACTCCGTGACTCCCTGGTTATCAAGGTAGGGGAACAGAGGAAGAGGAAGAAGAGGAGGAAGAGAAGGAAGAGGAGAAAGAAGAAGAGGAGGAGAAATATATATACAAAGGAATATATAAGGGAAGAACAGACATCAACATACCTTGGACTAATGTTGGGTCATTGTTGGAGTATTTGGGTAACCATTCTATACGAACTATGAATGGGGGAAACTGGACAGTATATGAGGCGGAGGAGGAGGAGGAACAGTGGCGACTATAGTGTTGTGCAGCGTGAGAAAAAAATATGCATGGAAATCTAATAGACACGTGAGAAATTACAATCTTTATCTCCGGCTGAAGCAATGGCCTCAGTATAAGCGGATTCACAGGTGCGTTCAATGAAGTGTAATTGCATTTTGTAACGATAGAGAATATAAGATGTCAGTTGTGAATTGGAGAAAGAAAGAGAGAGGGAGAGAGGAGAAGCAGGAGGAGGAGGAGGAGGAGGAGGAGGAGGAGGAGGAGGAGTGGTGGTGGTGGTGACAAGGAGCAGGAAGAAAGAAAAACATCCTGAATTAGGTTACGTAGAATAACCAGACAGCAACAGATCCTTAGGTCCTTGCATGGCTGTTTGGAGGGATTTAATCTGGTAACGAGAGAAGATAGCGTAGCACAAGACTCCTAATTTAACACTCCCTCCCTAGACTGTCTTAGCAGGAGAAAAAAAAAAAAAAAAAAAAAAAATATATATATATATATATATATATATATATATATATATATATAATATAATAACAAAACAAGAACACTGACTTGAACAGGGAGAGATGAATAGGAGGAAGTCTTTGCTTGTGTTATCTAGTTTCTTCGTTGCGTCACTACAAAGTCCCGCAAAAATATAGTAAATCATGTTTGTTCTCCCTTTCTGCTCTCTTTATCTTTCTTCTGCTGTTCCTCCTCCTCCTCCTCCTCCTCCTCCTCCTCCTACTCATAGTTTTCCTTTTCTTTTTTCTACAACATTGGCAGCAGTAGCAGGAGCAGCAACAACAATAACAACAATAGCAGCAGCAGCAACAACAACAACAACAACAACAACAACAACAACAACAACTACTACTACTGCTACTACTACTACTACTACTATTACTACGACTACTACTACTTACTCTGTGTACGTTCTCCTCGGTGACGGAACGCTGTGGGTTGGTTCGCGTCATGCACACACACACTCCCCGGAGCGGTGTGGTGCGTGGGTTGCCAACAAACAACCGCATGCGTTTGCCAGGTTCCTGCTGCTCCGCTTCGCCTGCAAGGAAAAAATAGCAGTATCGGTGGTTAGGAGTGAAGAAGAATGCAAAAGGAGTCATTCCCTCATTGCTCTTTGCCACGTACTTCCTTGATCATAAACCATTCTAAGACATTTCTTTTTCGTGCTACAGCCAACATTCAGCGTTATACTCACTACACATTGCTAAATCTATTCTGTTAATCCATTTTTTTTTCATGTAGCTGATTGTAGGTAATTTTATTCCATTCTTTTAGCGTAATGACTCGAGTCATGTAGCAATGAAATAGTGAAAGGAAGTTAGGATTAAACTGATGTTGTTCTGCATAAGGGTGTTTATGTAAGTTGATAGGGATTACGATATTTCCAAGCGCGTTCTAAGAGATCATCGACCTTTCATGAGAGTTAAAGATATGTTAAGTTAGTTGAGACTACTAACTAAACAAAATTTTACTGGGAGCAGGATATTTTCAAGCATATTTATTGTAAGAGGCTAGAATTAAGAAAATGGAAACATTAAAGAATAGAAGATATAAAAAGGAAGAGGTAAAACAGATAAAGGAAAAATCAACACAAAAAAAAAAAGGAAAATCCAAAGAGAATGAAAGAGGAGAATAACGAAAGGAAGTAAAAAAAAAAAAAAAGAATAACAAAGGAGCAAGAAATAATCTACATGAAAAGGAGAACGACAAAGGAAGAAGAACAAAGAACAGAAAATAATAATCTCAATTAAAAGAGAAACATCCAGGACATGATTAGAAGGGAGGGGAAGAACATACCAAAGCTTGTGAATCATGACTTACGGGGAGGGGGGGGAGGACGAATACCCGAGAGAGAGAGAGAGAGAGAGAGAGAGAGAGAGAGAGAGAGAGAGAGAGAGAGAGAGAGAGAGAGAGAGAGAGAGAGAGAGAGAGAGAGAGAGAGAGAGAGAGAGAGAGAGAGAGAATGTGTTCAATTCGATAAAAGAAATATTGTAATACAAGAAATGATAAGACTGACGGAACAGATCATGCCACGTCCAGCTAGTTCATAAATAAAAACTGATACCTTTATTGGAAGCAGGAGGGGAAGGAGGAAGAGGAAGAGGAAGAGGAAGAGGAAGAGGAAGAGGAAGAGGAAGAGGAAGAGGAGGAGGAGGAAGAGGAGCAGGTGGAAAAGGAGGAGGAGGAGGAGGAGGAGGAGGAGGAGGAGGAGGAGGAGGAGGAGGAGGAGGAGGAGGAGGAAGAGGAGGAGAAGGAGGAGGAGGAGGAGGACAGGAAGCGTTTCGTGACTCGGTTCAGTGAGAAGATAAGAATGAAGAGAATAATAACATTTGCTTTGAGCTTCCTGCACACGAGTCTTTGCTGGCTGGAGAGGAGACGAAGGAGGGGAGGGAGAAGAGAAGAGGGGAGGAGGGAATGGGGTAGCAGCAGGAGGTGGATAAGAGAAAGGAAGCAAGAAGCAAAAGGAATACGCCTTCTTGACGCATGATATAATAAAAATTCCTCTTCTTTTTCTTCCAACCTGATTCATTCCTCTTCGCTGGAATTTTTCTTCTTCCTCTTCTACAAACACGAGCGTATAGATCATGGGAGCTACAACCATTCCTTCTGTTCTTCCTTGCGTTTGTGATGACAATGTTATTCCGTATATAGAGAAACAAGACAGTGTTTGGAATATTAGACAAGTTTATGGATGGTAATAAGTGAGAATAGAAAGGTAAGTCTTGTGTAAGGAATGCCGTGCATAGGCTTCATGGCTTTTTGCAACTTCCCTTGTCATTAAGTTAGATTTTTTCCTCTCTACTGCTCTTTTTCAGTCAGAAGTGACATAAAAAGATTCACCATGCCATGAGGAGAAACGTCATGTAAGTAGTTTTGGAAAAGATAGAAACAGAGGAAGAACAAGGAGTAGGGGAATAAAAGGAAGAAGAATGGGGAAAAAAGGAAGAGAAGCAATGGTTAAAATGTGGGATAGAAAAAAAGAAGGAAGAGACTTTAGGAAGTAGAAAAAATCTATAGTTATGAAGCTAACATTAATAGTTACAGTGTTTATTTTTTGTTGATGGCAATTATCTTAGAAAACTTTTATGAACTCTAAACCCAAACCCATCCCGTGCTCCACCCGCAGAGTTCATAACTTGACAAACTTCAGTCTGCATCATACCATCGACTTCTTACTACTGGCAATGTATGGCGTGAAAACAGTGCTTTCAAATAATTATTATCTTACTTTTATGATCCATGTGGCAATTTGAATTAAATATATATCATCAAATCATTACAAGAGAAATTAGGAAATACACTGGAAGCATACAACAACAGCAGCAAGAAGATGACGAGGAGTAGGAGTACAAATAGGAAGAAGAGAACTATAAATGTGAAGATCAAAACGCATACTTTATACTTACCATCCTCAGTGTGTTGTGTCGCCGTGGAGTTGCGTCTGGATTGCTGGTGCTCGGTGGGGCAGCTCACCACCGAGTTACGCCGCGACTGTCCGCTGGAAGGCTGCGATAGGAGCGGCGAAGTGGGAGACTGGACGGCGGGAGGCAAAGTGGAAAGAAAAGGAATATTATGAGATTTGAGTAAAGACTTCACACACACACACACACACACACACACACACACACACACACACACACACACACACACACACACACACACACACACACACACACACACACACACACACACACACACACACACACACACGCCCGGTAACTCAGTGGTTAGAGCGTTGGCTTCACAAGCCAGAAGACCGGGGTTCGATTCCCCGGCCAGGTGGAGATATTTGGGTGTGTCTCCTTTCACGTGTAGCCCCTGTTCACCTAGCAGTGAGTAGGTACGGGATGTAAATCGATGAGTTGTGACCTTGTTGTCCCGGTGTGTGGTGTGTGCCTGGTCTCAGCCCCATCCGAAGATCGGAAATAATGAGCTCTGAGCTCGTTCCGTAGGGTAACGTCTGGCTGTCTCGTCAGAGACTGCAGCAGATCAAACAGTGAAACACACACACACACCGCATAGTGTAGTGGTTAGCACGCTCGACTCACACTCGAGAGGGTCCGGGTTCGAGTACCGGAGGCGGCAAGGCAAATGGGCAAGCCTCTTAATGTGTGGCCCCTGTTCACCTAGCAGTAAATAGGTACGGGATGTAACTCGAGGGGTTGTGGCCTCGCTTTCCCGGTGTGTGGAGTGTGTTGTGGTCTCAGTCCTACCCGAAGATCGGTCTATGAGCTCTGAGCTCGCTCCGTAATGGGGAAGACTGGCTGGGTGACCAGCAGACGACCGAGGTGAATTACACACACACCGTGTAGTGTAGTGGTTAGCATGCTCGACTCACAATCGAGAGGGTCCGGGTTCGAGTCCCGGTAAGCGGCGAGGCAAATGGGCAAGCCTCTTAATGTGTAGCCCCTGTCCACCTAGCAGTAAATAGGTACGGGATGTAACTCGAGGGGTTGTGGCCTCTCTTTCCCGGTGTGTGGAGTGTGTTGTGGTCTCAGTCCTACCCGAAGATCGGTCTATGAGCTCTGAGCTCGCTCCGTTATGGGGAAGACTGGCTGGGTGACCAGCAGGCGACCGTGGTGAATTACACACATACACGGAATGTATAAATCTTCTAAATTCAGCTTTACCGTATGGCGATTAAACTACTTCTACAACAACTACGAGTATTACTACTACTACTTTTACTACCACCACTACTACTACTACTACTACTACTACTACTACTACTACTACTACTACTACCACTACTACTACTACTACTACCAGTACTACTACTACCAATTCTACTACCACTTCTACAACAACAACTACTACTACTACTACTACTACTACTACTACTACTACTACTTCTACTACTACTACTACTACAACTACTACTAACATTAATACTAATATTACCACTACTACTACTACTACTACTACTACTACTACTACTACTACTACTACTACTACTACTACTACTACTACTACTGCTACTACTACTACTACTACTATTGCTACTACAGTGAATGCCTACGAAAACCTCGCAAACTACAGCAGGAACAACAGTATAATTAGCAACAACACCAAGACATTTCTCGTAATACTACACTTTTTGGTACCTTTCTTTTTGGTACTGGCATCTTCAGTGTATTGTGGCTTACTAGTTCATTCGGTACCTTGGCGTCCGCATCTTCCTCCTCTTCCTGCGTGGCTTTCTCCGGGGTGTCCTCGCTTTCCTGATAAAACCACACCATGTTGTTGTACTGGCCGGGCATCAGGAACTTGCTAATCTCCTCCAGCTGCGAGACAGAGGCGCCAGGGAAGAGAATGGTGAATGATGATGGCTTTCATTATTGTCGTCATCAGCAGCAACAGCTTCTATGATTAGATTTCTTTAGGCATAAAGCTATTCCATGCTAGTGTAACTACATCATTGTTACTAATGTTATCATCACCAGCTTCTGTGGTTATATTTCTCCATATATTCTATATTTGCCTATTATCCGTTTATTCAATGCCACTTCTACAAAATTTTCAATCTCATTTCTCCATCTATTTCCTGCCTGCCTAGGTAATGCTATGCTGTGATTCTAATTATCTATTCATTCTGTGTGCGGCACGTGACGTGTCCTGCACTGCATGGGTGACAGATGAACACAGGGCGGTAGATAGCTACGCATACACACACAAGGACAACCAGCCAATTAGCCAGCCAGCTAGTTATAGAGCAAGCCAGAATCAGACAGCTAAACAACCTGCCAACAAGACAGACGGATGGACGGACAACCAAGCAGCCACACATGTGTACACACATACTTATAACCAACCAAAAAGCCAGTCAGTCAATCAACAGACTTAAAAGCTAACTAGGAAGACATCCAGTCAAGACAGACACATAAAATACAGACATCCAGCCAACCAACAAGACAACCAGTTAACCAGCGAGACATAAACAGAAGGGAACACAGACATCTAAACCGACCAATCGACAAAGAGCTAGTCAGATAGAACAACAGACAAAGAAACAAACAAATAAACAAATGGAAATCACATAGGTACAAAAGCATAGTAGGCAGACTCACCAGGTTCTCCTCAAACACGTGGTCCATCACCTGATGTCTGGCAATGCCCGCACAGGCCGCCAGCACCTGGAAAATGTACTCATAGCGAGGGTCTGTGTCACCCCGCCGCGCCCGTCGCTCTTGTTCTTCGCGTCGCTTCTGTCACCGGGAAAGAGGAAGAAGAAGAAGAAAGAAAAGAAGACGAAAATATTAAAAATGTATTAGTAATAGTAGAAAAAGACTTTTCGTCATTATAGCACTATATAGCACCTCACCTGGAATACCTTTATCAAAGATGACAGTATGCTGGCTGTATAACATATGTCTTTGGTGTGTGTGTGTGTGTGTGTGTGTGTGTGTGTGTGTGTGTGTGTGTGTGTGTGTGTGTGTGTGTCCATTTATCGAACGAGGGCTCCGTGCAAACAAGACAAAGTGTACAAGAGTGGGCACGTGAGGCACATGCAGCAAGTCAGGAGGCGAGGCGGTGACCACAACTCGCTACACAAAGCAACACACTCATGCACACCACAGGCCAACAGGACACATACACTGATCTCGGTCCCGCGAGTCACTAAAGTCTGTCTAATGGTCAGTTTGTTTTCAGTCAGATGGTCAGTTTATAGTTTCATTTCAGTTACTTTTCTTACTCTGTTAATTTCAACATTTCATTCTATTTATTTGTCCTTCTTTTTGTTGCTACTAATTTTTTTGCAAATGAAAGTTTGTGAAAAATCACTTCGACGAATTTCATATTTCGATGTGTCTTTTCTTTTATAACTATCATTTTTCTGAAAACTGATTGACTTTAAGAATAATCACTTTAGTTAAGAAAAGGATGTTTAACAAAGGTAGAATTCCTTTTCAAAACTATTCCACCATAAACTTTGATGATATTGCGAACAAAATCTAATAAAAAGTGTAATTGTAGGCATTAAATCAACCTTAGAATTTATTCATTTATCCATTTTTTATCATTATTCACTTGTGATTTCCTGAAAATACTTAAGTGTGCGGCGAAGTGTGATCACTTTCCATTTTTCTTTTAAAATTTCAGATGAAATACATATTATAAGTGTTGCATTCAGGTATAGAGAGCCATTTGCTGTAACACGCAAACTGTGTGTGTGTGTGTGTGTGTGTGTGTGTGTGTGTGTGTGTGTGTGTGTGTGTGTGTGTGTGTGTGTGTGTATAATTCACCTCACCACGGTCGTCTGCTGGTCACCCAGCCAGTCTTCCCCATTACGGAGCGAGCTCAGAGCTCATAGACCGATCTTCGGGTAGGAATGAGACCACAACACACTCCACACACAGGGAATGCGAGGCCACAGCCCCTCGAGTTACATCCCGTACCTATTTACTGCTAGGTGAACAGGGGCCACACATTAAGAGGATTTCCCATTTGCCTCGCCGCTTCCCGGGACTCGAACCCGGCCCTCTCGATTGTGAGTCGAGCGTGCTAACCACTACACTACGCGGTGTGTAATAGAGGTGTGTGTGTGTGTGTGTGTGTGTGTGTGTGTGTGTGTGTGTGTGTGTGTGTGTGTGTGTAATTCACCTCGGTCACCTGCTGGTCACCCAGCCAGTCTTCCCCATTACGGAGCGAGCTCAGAGCTCATAGACCGATCTTCGGGTAGGACTGAGACCACAACACACTCCATACACCGGGAAAGCAAGCTCACAACCCCTCGAGTTACATCCCGTACCTATTCCTAGGTGAACAGGGGCCACATTAAGAGGCTTGCCCATTTGCCTCGCCGCACCGGGATTCGAATCCGGCCCTCTGGATTGTGAGTCGAGCGTGCTAACCACTACACTACGCGGTGTGTGTGTGTGTGTGTGTGTGTGTGTGTGTGTGTGTGTGTGTGTGTGTGTGTGTATTTCAGTTTGTTTGATCTGCTGCAGTCTCTGACGAGACAGCCAGACGTTACCCTACGGAACGAGCTCAGAGCTCATTATTTCCGATCTTCGGATAGGCCTGAGAGCAGGCACACACCACACACCGGGACAACAAGGTCACAACTCCTCGATTTACATCCCGTACCTACTCACTGCTAGGTGAACAGGGGCTACACGTGAAAGGAGACACACCCAAATATCTCCACCCGGCCGGGGAATCGAACTCCGGTCCTCTGGCTTGTGAAGCCAGCGCTTTAACCACTGAGCTACCGGGTGTGTGTGTGTGTGTGTGTGTGTGTGTGTGTGTGTGTGTGTGTGTGTGTGTGTGTGTGTGTGTGTGTGTGTGTGTGTGTGCCAAAGAATCGTCGTCAACCATTTCCCGACGAATGATTCGAAACGAGTAATCGAGTAATTTTGTTTATTCGACAGAAGATTGGCGGGGCCACGACGGTGGGCGAGTGCGGATCACGAAATGAGGCCCGTGTTGGTGAGGCGATTTCTGTGACCTCTATTAAAGGGGAAGGGGAGGAGGGAGAGCGGAAGGAGGGGAGGAGGAGAAGGAGAGGAGGAACTTCTAGTTTCCTCACATCCTCGGCGCCGCCTTTTATCAGAACCGTGAAAGTCATACAGGTTACAGGAGTGAGTGAAGACAACAAAAGATTAAGGGATCTTTAAAAGACGGAAGGAAGAGATTGAACGAAGAAAGAGGGAAGCACACAAAGAAAAAAGAATGAAGTAAAGAAAGAAGAAAAATAAGGCAGGAAGGAAGCAGGGAATGAAGACACAAAGGCAGGACACAAGGAGAAAACGAGTAAGGAGAGATATTCGGGAATATGGAGATTTAGATAGAGTGGAAAGATGAAAGAATGAAAGAAAAGACGGATGAAAGGAAGGATGAAAGGAAACTACATTCCCATCAGGCTGGAAAGAATCCGATATAATCTGCCCTTCCCATGTCAAGGCGCCACACACTGCCGCAAAGGACGTGAAGAGCCACGCAGCTATGAACAGTGCAGAATTCTCTATGGTAGGATGGATATGCAGCTTGATAGTGGTGGTGATGGTGGTGGCGGCGACATCTTGCAGTCAGTGTAATTCAAATCCAGACGTGATTCAAACAAAACACTTCCTGACACCGACAGTTTTTTTTTTTTATTCTAATGAAGGTAATGAGACTTCAGATGTCCTCTTCCACGTAAATACTGAGGCTTGTCATCGTGCAGAAGATCCACATGTGAGGCACACAAGACACTCCCCGACGCAGACGATTACCGATTCTAATGAATGTGATGACGATCCAGATGTCTTGCACACAAATACTCGGGTTGGCTATCGTGCGGGAGGTGGCGGCCGAGCACAGTCTTCGTTGAAGTTTAAAATGAGTCCTTGATATATCAAGGCCACCAAGTGTGACTGGTGGCTGTGTTTATTGCTAATCTAGCCATCACATTATGGACGCTGCAAAGGAGATGCGTTGACATACACTGGCACGGATCACACAAGACGATCACAGTCCTCCCGTGCTTTACTGCTGAGAAAACGTGCACGCGAGGTTTCATAGACTGATGATAGCAAACGGAATCAGAAACACATGCTCGTCAGTTGCATCTCACTGAAAGCATTTACAAAAAACATTGGACAAATTTTCATTCTGAGCTACAGGTTGATTCCTCAATTGGCTCTTACTCAGCGACACGGAAAATTTCCTGCGTTGCCCACGTTTCAGAGAAACTATTTTGCTCCCAAGACCACAAGTAGAACTATGCTGCAGTCCATAAAGTATTGATGTGTCGCTATCGAACATGCTAACAACTGTTCTTGGTAGGTGAGTTGACCTTCATCCGGGAGGGAGAGAGGGGCATCGTGTATGGGTCGCCTTACTGCAGTGTGACGCTGGTTTCAGTATCTATACAAGGGTGGTTTCAGAATATAAAAGTAATCATCCGTACAGTCACTGATGTTGCTGACGGTGGCGTTGTTCCTGACGTTGGTGTGGTGGCAGTGACAGTACCAGGATAATTGCGTATGAGCTTCAAACAATTTATTTCCTTTAGGAAGTCTTGTCTACTAGAGTGACGCACGACAATAATGAAAATAGATGAATATTCTGTTCTTGATTGAAATTACAGTGTCGAGGAAGATTGATAGGAAATATCTATAGAAAACGATTCGTATGTGAGGAAGAAACAATGAAAAAGTCTCCTTTAGCAGGACGCTACCAGGGAGGCACACACACACACACACACACACACACACACACACACACACACACACACACACACACACACACACACACACACACACACACACACACACACACACACACATACACACACACACACACACTCCTCCCCAGCAGGCCCCCAACCAACGTTGCATTCATGGAAATTTGGCGGATCATGTGTTTTAGGAAAGTCGGCTTCCTTATTATATACACAGTGAAGGTTGAGAAGTGTCATTCTTTCACTCTAGAGGAGTCTGGCGCTGCGGGCTGTGTGTGTGTAGGGTGCGCGGAAAGCTTTCCTGTGTGTGTTGGCTGGGCTTCGGTAAAGTGGAGGTCAAGAGTTTAATAACATACGACACTCACTTCAGGACGCAAAGAAAACAAGGCTACACGAGGCAGTCCTTGTATATCACGCCTGCCTTTATCCATCCATCATTCTCATACACAAGTTTACTTAATTTTCATTCAAAGTTCCTTATTGACTCAGCACTAACAACCTTTCTACGGAGTTAATTAAATTTATTTATCATAATTTGAGAACCAGTTTCTCCACCTTATTCTTATTTTTTAACCTTACTATGCTTGAACCTATTATTTCTTATCATATCCTGACTACTGACCTTGAAGATTTGTTTGTCAGATTTGCTAAATCTCCATAACACTTAAAATAAAAACCACCACCTTTACAGTGATAATGATAGATTAAATTAAATTAATGAATAAATAAAAAAATAATTCCATCACATTCATATGCATGCACATTCAAGAACGTCAGCTTTTAACTTACTATTGAAAGTTTCATGTCTTAACTCTTACAACCCTTTTTTAATATCTTTTTTTTTTACCCAAAGACTTCATTAATTTTAACCTACTGCGCTTAAAGCTAATGCACAAATAGGTAAATTCTTTGTAATTCAAGACAAAATGTCATATAATTATTACTATGTATTTTTTTTTCGATCAATTAATCATCTGTCTACTCTTTCACGACTGAGGAAAGACACTACAGTATACGGCAGGAGTGAGTGCGGCACGTTAATGAACTTGTGACTGCGACTGTACCAAGTGTGTTCTGGCAGACAGCTTGCTAAACTGCGCTGCTCTCGAGGAAGATTCAAACGAGGAACTATACATTTCGAGAGTGCTAAAACAACTAACTGACTGATTGACTGACTGCTTTAAGACACCACAACTGAATCTTATGGTGCTGTTAGTTAAATAGTGATAAAAGTAACAATATTTGACACTTGTGAGATCCTTGTGTTTTTCAGAAGGTATAAAAAGTAGCGTTACTCTATTGGAAATTACCTTTGAAACGCACAATGGATATACACCTCAATCAGTACATTTTCTGCATGGTTCTCGAGAATGTATAAAACTCGTAGACTGCTTCCTTAGAGACAGTCACTTTGGAACTCTCACCGAAAAAGATATGTTGAAGTAAAATGAGAAAAAAGGTAAGTTGGTAAATAGAGAAGAGCTTAAGTAAATGAACATAACTAAAAAATAATAAAATTTGAATGAATAAATAAGTAAATAAGTTAGGAAAGACTGAAGTGAATGCGTAAGTGACTATATGTCTGAGTAAATAAGTTAGAAAGACTGAAATGTAATAGTTTATTAGCAAGTCAATAAACCAATAAATAAGTGAGAGAGGACTGTTGTGAGTTACAGTGAGGTAGAGAAAGTATACACGTGAAAAAAAAAAAAATAAGTCAGTAAGGGCTGGAGTGAACGAGTGAATAAGTAAAACAGGCCTAGAGATAGTGAGTGAAGGAAGTTGGATTATAATAAGTGAGTAAGACTTGAGTAAATAAGTGAGTCAGTGAGTGAGTAAGTGAACGAGGGCTGGCTGGAGTGAATGGCTTTGTACCCTCCGAATAAACTCAGCGCCTATGGCCACGGGTTTCATGGACGCGGTGGCCCTGAGTCTTTGCATGGCGGTGGCCGGGTGGTGCAGGAAGGGCGGTTGATCGCACTACTGGCGAGGTGTTACGTACATGTAAGCGTGGATACACACAACCTTTACTCTACTGTGTACTCATCCCGGGGTCTTGGTTGTGTGGCTACTGTTACTGTGAGAGAGAGAAAGACTACAATCAATTCGCCGCTGAGACTGGAATTAACTGGATCTTGTACGTTTACCTATGAAATGTATGTACCGGGAAATATTACTTAAGGAAGGGAATGGTAATCACTTTCCCGATGTTCTTAAGTCTAACTGATAACAGGTAAGTTTACCCGTAAATTGTATGTATACCCGGGAAAGTTGCATAATAGTTAATTGAATTTTTCCGATGTTCTTACGTCTAGTTGCTGTTGTAGTACGTTTACCTGTCAGATATTGTACCCAGAAATATTATGTTAGTACTCTTAAGTTCTTATGCTTATCTAATTGATAATAAAAAGAAGAAAAAAAAAGACTAAGAGTTACGATCTATACTGTAGGAACTGAGTTCGTTGGTGTCTTGAATGTAACTAGTTTTATGGGTTTATTAGTGAAAAATGTACCAAAAAATACAAGAATCTGAGAAAAGTTTAAGAAATAATAATAAATTACTAAATATATAAAAATGGAGTTTCAATCAGCATACTAATGTTAGTCGTCAAAAAAGTTAACGGGTTGTAGGTTGTGAGTGAGGGAGGCAAGGAAATACAACATTCTTGCACCTCCTCGCCTGGCATCACCTCACCTCACCTCACCTCACCTCACCTGCCTCTCATTACTGCAGGTAGGGAAACGTCCAACGCTCACCTGCTGACCTCATGAACTCTCCACCGCAGTCTGATAATGACGCGGCGTAACCTTGCACCACTGACTTTAAACTTGTCTATTTAATGAAGCAATTGGTGGTATTGTTTGGACTCCTCTCGTGGCTCTCGTCCGTGTAGCTCAGCCAAGGTTAGAAAAGTGGTGTTTTCTTTAGATTATTTTGTCTAACATTACAATACTACTGGCTTTTTATTCTGTCTATAATTTCATCTATCTCTCTATTCATCTATCTATCTATCCATCCAGTCATATATATATATATATATATATATATATATATATATATATATATATATATATATATATATATATATATTTTTTTTTTTTTTTTTTTTCCCATTTAGCCAAGCAATCAGTCAACCATTTAATCAAGCTATCTACCTATCTATCTACCTATCTTTGCATGTTTGTATGTATATATGTATGGTGGACTGTGCTGCGTGCGTCACTTCACACTTCACCGAACTGACTCCCTGAGCGCGTCGAGAAGAAAAAGGCGTGAGTGTTGGTTGGGATAAGCCTGTGAGTGGGCACGCGAGGCCTTCACACGCCAGTCAGACACTCTTGCTCACGTCGAGGAACAAAAATAGTCACGGAGGTGCGGAAAGAAAACAGTTCCTTCCTTTACCGAGACACACGTTAAGAATAAAGATTTCTATTATTTATTTACTTGTTTATTTATTCAGTATGATATTTTCTAAGTGCTGTACTTAAGAACTTGGTGTTTCTTTTTGTTGAAATTAGAATATCAAGCTCTTATTTCTAGTCTTAGTTGAGTTGGAGGTTAATATTTTTCAGTCTTTATTTTACGTTATTAGGAGAGTAATGCTATGCTGATAAATGACAGTAAGTCCAATGTGTGTTTCCTGAATTAGACAAGTAATATTAATATGGAAGATACATTAAAAACCAATAATCCGGATTATGTTCACCGTCGACATTTTTTTCTTTGTCTTTTCTTTCATTTTACTGAATCGATAAGCAATTAGAATTAACAAAAATAAGAAAAAAGATTCGTACAAGACAAAAATATACATAATTGTCGACCGTGGACTTTTTCAAGCTACACACACACAAACACACACACACACACACACACACACACACACACACACATCCCGTTCCTCATTTACCTGGCACGACATTGCAATCAGAAGCGCCTGCAGTTTTTACCGCAGCCGCTTCAAGTAAAAAGGAAGAAAGAAAGAAAGAAAGAAAAAACTTTAATCCACAGGACACTTACGGGCCCACACGGACACAAGAAGCAGGACACTGTAATGGAGGAAGCACAAAGAAGCGTCATGTCCACAATCAACAAGTATATCCTATGCTAAACAGACCGCCGCCGCCCGCGCCTTATAATAACAACCCTGGAAAAGAAGGGAGTTCGAGGGTAAAGGTTCAAGTGATGGAGGGAGTGTTCGCCAAACGTCGCTGGATCTCGGACTTTGCAGAGGTAGGACGGTAGACCTTTCTCCCTTAACCTGTCTCTAAGCAAAGCATAAGGTCATTAATTCTTTATATAACGTGGTGCGTGCTTCTCTTTTCTCTGGTGGCAATCGTGAAACAGTACCTATACTCTTTATTCGTTATTAGTATAACCATCAAGGACTGACGAATGGAGTAATAATAATAATACAATGCATACACACTCTAGATAAAAAGGTGTAAGGTTCGCATATTTATCATTGGAATTGCGTCGATTATTAAATTGTTACTTCCGTCCTTAGCGCAGCACAGGCAGCGTCACATTGGGTAGAATCTGACGTGCATGAAACCGACGCGGCGACCATTTGCTCACCACAAATTTTGTTCTCAAGATTTTGTCATCGTTTATCGCTTCGTGTTTGTTGAAGGAGCAACTCAGGGAACGACAAACTGTTCTGCAGTGTCACATGAGCTACTGAGTAAATCAAAATAATGCTGTGATGGCTATCACTGTTCAGAGAGTTACATAGAGTTACATAGAAATACAGGTCACTAAAGTCTTTGCGGTTCACGAGGTTCCCTATGTCCTATGACTATTGAAGTGACAGTAGAAGAAAAAGAAAGAAAAGCAGAAGGTTCCCTCCCTATTCTCTGACAAAGCCTTACAGGAAACAGATCGAAGATTAATATATTGCAGGATTAGAAATGCAAAAGGTCCCGAAGGAAATATTCGTAAGAAAGGATGAGAATAGATGAAATGAGGTGTCTCCATTTTCTAG
Source organism: Portunus trituberculatus (assembly GCF_017591435.1). Taxonomy (NCBI): domain Eukaryota; kingdom Metazoa; phylum Arthropoda; class Malacostraca; order Decapoda; family Portunidae; genus Portunus; species Portunus trituberculatus. The sequence goes on from NC_059295.1 coordinate 12,508,906, forward strand.
AGGCAAGGACTTTTAATCTCTAACATACAAATCCTGTTAACTACAGATTTGAGGCAAAATATTTTTCTAGAATTCTCTACGATATTGCAATCTGTGACGTCTTGAGGAAACCCATTCCACAGACTGAAGACACGATAAAAAAAAAAAAAAAAAAAAAAGAGACATGACGGTTAAAGGATTTCCTAACAATTTCACAACCGTTTTATCGAGTGTAATTTGAATATTCTAATGTGAAATACATACTGCGGTCTATGCTATCAATGCCTTTGATGATTTTGTACACTTGTATTATGTCGTCTCTTAGTTTTCCTCGAGTTAATGGGAACAAATTTTGTTCTTTAAGATGCTCTTCATATAATTTCTTTCTTAGGTTTGTTAGAATTTTAGTTCCTCTATGCTGAACTAAAGTGAGGTCAATCTTAAGATAAAGCCTTGTAATGTAGGTTACTATACATCTGACACTGCTCGCCACTCGTCACCCTGGAAGTTAGTTTAGAAGACACTATCGTGACTTTTAAAATGTTCACCCCTTAGTCTCATGCTCGTTGAATTTTGCCCAAAGTGACGTCACCTTGTATAGTAAACTGCACTCAGCACAACACAACACAGCACACAGCACCGATCAGCTACGTTTGGCTGCACCCGGGTGTTTGTCTGCGTCTGTGTCTGTGTGTGTGTGTCGGGCGGGCGGCGCGCGGCGGACAGCATAAGTCAAGCTCGCAGAAGGGGTGTCATCACCTGCTTCGTAATGAATTCCAACCCGAGGGAGAAGGGGCGAAAGAAACTCATGGTGATGGAGGCCGGGAATGCGGCGCGCGGCCCTGCAACACAAGGCTTCGTATTATCTTTACCTGCCTGACCTGCAACACTAATGGCTACAGTCACCCTTGCCCCTACCACATGCAGGGATACGTACAGTCATATCTGCCCTGCAAAACAAATAGTTATCCTTGCCTTGCAACATAGCTAAACGGTTACAGTCACGCCTATACTTTGCAATACACATGGCTACAGTCATCCTTACCATGCAATACACGCCTTACAGCAGCAAAGTCATTCCGCGACACACAAAAACTTCTAGAACTCAACAGACCAACACGGCTGTAAAGTAAGAAAAAAAAAAAAAACAAACAAACAAAGGAAAATAGAGACAAGTGAGTAGACATTTTCTGTCCATACCCCGTTTGTCAAACCTTCCTCACACGTGATTAGTAGGGAGTATTGCGTACAAGCCTAACTCCAACTCACACATACTTTCTCCAACCTATCCCTTTCCTCACTGTGCCTATCCTAGCCTAGCCCCTCCCCGCCCCACTCATCCCGCCCAGCCCTGCCGTTTCCCGCTGCACCATCCTGTCAGCAAGCCAAACATTTCGTCAGTTCCAGCAGCCTAAGGAGTCTCACTGGGTGCTGCTAAATATAGGCCTGGAAAAACCTTGCACGGCTGTTTCCTTCGCCAGCACACACACACACACACACACACACACACACACACACACACACACACACACACACACACACACACACACACACACACACACACACATGCGCGCACACGGTTGTTATTACCAGAGTGACAAATTTAGTATTTCAGTAATTTGTCATTGCTTACGGGCGAGAAAAGAGGAGGAGGAGGAGGAGGAGGAGGAGGAGGAGGAGGAGGAGGAGGAGGAGGAGGAGGAAGAGGAAGAGGAAGAGGAAGAGGAAGAGGAGGAGGAGGAGGAGGAGGTAGTGGTGGTGGTAGTGGTGGTGGTGGTGGTGGTAATTAGGTAAAGTAGCAAAAGAATGAAAGATGAAAGGTTCAATTAATTTTTCAGGTTTTTTTATTTTTCTTATTTCCACGTCTTCTTTCTCAGCTCCTTTATTTCTCTGGTATATATTTTCTTTTCTCCTCTTCCTCTTCCTCCTCCTCCTCCTTCCTTCTCTGCTACTCTTGTATTTTCTCCTCTTTTTTTCGTTTGTGGTTCGGTAAGAATGTTCTTTATACTTATATTGCTTCTGCTGCTGTTACTACTACTACTACTACTACTACTTCTACCACCACTACTACTACTACTACTACTACTACTACTACTACTACTACTACTACTACTACTACTACTATTACTACCACCACCACTTCTAATATCATTGCTATTATTAACACATAAAAAAAAAAAAGATTTCTCTCCACTTATTCAACACACACACAAACACACGCACACACACACACACACACACACACACACAGGAGGGAGTGCGGTGGGTGGGACGAACAGAGAACTTGAAAGAGGATTAGAAGAAGGGGTAAGAGGAGGAGGAGGAGGAGGAGGAGGAGGAGGAGGAGGAGGAGGAGGAGGAGGAGGAGGAGGAGGAGGAGGAGGAAAATAAGGAAGTTCCAGGAAATATCAATATGCTTGAGGTAAGACAGGGCTTCGTCCGCCCACTGCTGAGAGAGAGAGAGAGAGAGAGAGAGAGAGAGAGAGAGAGAGAGAGAGAGAGAGAGAGAGAGAGAGAGAGAGAGAGAGAGAGAGAGAGAGGAAAATATTTGACTACTACTGCTGCTGCTGCTGTTACTACTACTACTACTACTACTACTACTACTACTACTACTACTACTACTACCACCACCACCACCACCACCACCACCACCACCACCACCACCACCACCACCACCACCACCATCAACAACATTACCAAATTCACGTTCAAAATTTTCATTAACTTTTTCTGGCGATGATGCGCCGGGAAATATTTGCCTGCAGTTTGACAGAAGAAAGATTGCAGATGCGGGGAGAATTTTACTCATACGTTTATTATCCAAAGTATATCAGCCTATTTCTATGGAGGGAATTTCGAGTATTATTGATCATCTCTCTCTGGCAGTTCAGACTATTAGACAAATAATTTATAAGGGAATAACGTTTCTTCTAAAGTCCTTCCAGCAACTGACAAGTGATTTAAGCCCACAGGAATTTGTCTTCTTAATCATGTGTTCTACGAAGCTGCAATCGTATATACCTAGTTTTTTTTCTTTTATATTTGCTTGACAAAGAATCACAATTAACGTAGCTTCGTACTAAATAATTAAGGCGTTTCTCGTATAAATGGCGTTTTTTTTTTTCCTTTTCTTTTCTTGATTGGTTTCTTCATTATGTAAAAAAAAATAAATAAATAAACGCAAATTCATTCTCTCTCACACTTCATTGTTCCAACTCTCATACTCTTCTATAACTTAAGACTTTCCTGATATTTTTTAGTCAACATTTCCCTCAAATAAACAAAAAAACTCTGTGGAAACTCATTCTTTCTTGCATCTTGTTTTTGTTTTTGTTTTTATCAAGTATAAATTTCTTGGAACAACTAGTTTTTATTACAACTTTTTTTTTACTTTTGCCTTTTGCCGGTCTCTCTTGGTAATTCGTAATAAAAATCAATCTATTTCTAAAAACATATTCCTTCATACACTTATTATTTTTTTTCAATCCCTCATGCATTCCTACAACCTACGAATTTCTCAGATGGTCATAAGTGACAGCTTAGTATAGCCGCTATGGACCAAGACACAATACAGCAGCACTATACAAGTGAATCGACTTTTACATGATGCCTTGGTGCTAATAAGAGTGGTCTCCTTGCATTACGTTACTGAACCCTCCCACTCAAGATGCTCTGGTGCCAATGAGACCCACGAATGACTACAAAACGCATAAGTCTCGTTACACAGGCACACTACATAGGTGCTCCAACTCTATGTGCTCCTTAGGTGAGTGGGGAAGGTGACAGGTTAGAAGAGAGAGAGAGAGAGAGAGAGAGAGAGAGAGAGAGAGAGAGAGAGAGAGAGAGAGAGAGAGAGAGAGAGAGAGAGAGAGAGAGAGAGAGAGAGAGAGAGAGAGCATGCACAAGAAACAAACCACTACTCAATCTAATTTTTCTTCTTTCATTATTATTATTCCAGGTAGAAGCCACTGTAACCCTTGGCCCCTGTTTCCTTGTTCTTCACACACACACACACACACACACACACACACACACACACACACACACACACACACACACACACTCTCTCTCTCTCTCTCTCTCTCTCTCTCTCTCTCTCTCTCTTGGCCCATCCTGTTTCGTACTCAACTCTTTCTCGTTCTCCTCCTCTTCCTCTTCGTTCCTGTCTTTCTTTGCCCCAGTTTTTCTCTTCCTGTCGCATCCCCTCCCCCCTACATCTTTTCTGTTTTTTTTTTTACCCGCAACTCATTTCCCCTTCGCCTTTCTTTCCCTACGCCATCTCCACCTGCCTCTCTCTATCCTGTAAAAGACGTCGCTAAAAAGCAGGAAATTATAAACGCGTAATACACTTCCCTCACGCTAGCAAAGACACGTGGTTTAAATTATCTCATTAAAAACGCTGCTTATTCCTCTTCCTACCAAGTTTAGCAAAGGAGGGGAGCTAAGGTAAGGCGTCTAACTTTTGAAACCTTTCTAGTATCATATGTAAATAAAGTGATAGGTAGATGGATAGATAAAAAGATAGATAGGTTACTACATACATATATAGGTAAGTTAGAAGAGAGAGAGAGAGAGAGAGAGAGAGAGAGAGAGAGAGAGAGAGAGAGAGAGAGAGAGAGAGAGAGAGAGAGAGAGAGAGAGAGAGAGAGAGAGAGAGAGAGAGATAACATAACTTCACCACAACATTTTCACAAGAATCACCAACAACTGATCATATACCTGAATATAACCTGATCTTTTGACATGTGACCCAAATTGAACAACGCCATCATGTATACCCAATTAAGAGGCATCACAAAACTACAACAACAACAAGGGCCAGTAGAGTGCAGTATACCACTTCCGTGCACCGTATTTCAAGGTTGACTACGGTGAATAAAGTACCTACGTTATGTAACTGATTACAACATTACAACAATATTGCTACGTGGAGGGAATAATATTGGGAGGTGGAAGGCATTCAGGTAAGGGGGAAGTGTAATGTGTATGTGGTGAAGTGGGTACAGATAGAGGCCTTACGCTTGTGAATAGCGCCTGTGTTATCTTTTTTAGTAGGAAGTGTGGACTGTCCATCGTCTGCGGTGATGCCACGTGCCTCTGTTTCTGTGCTTGAGGGGAAAATACAAGCTTAGGTAAAGTATAAGTAGGAAAGTAAACAACGAGCTATGAGAGACTGATCAGAGGAATTCTATTTGGGATTATCTGTATAAAAGGTGTGATATGCAGATAAGTAGTGAAATGAGGAAGGAATGAAGAAGGGCAATAGAAGCTTAGGTAAAGTATAAGTAGGAAAGTAAACGAGTTATGAGAGACTGATCAGAGGAGTTCTATTTGAGATTCCCAGTATAAAAGGTGTGAAATGAAAATTAGTAATGAAATAAGGAGTGAAGGAGGATAATTGATAGAACCTTAGCTAGACCAGGCAGGAAAGGGGAAGTAAAGAATAAATGGAGGAAGACAACAGGAAAAAAAAAATGTGAATATTAATACTTTCACTTGTAGAAGGTGTAATAGATGAGAAATTTGGGATATAAGGAACGACTAAAAGTGAAGTGCGTGAAAATAATAAAGAAGGAATATAAACCGAATCATAACCTTCATCTTAAATTGTTACATGTCTAATAAAGAAATAAAAGATAGAATATATGGACAGATTAAAGAGGACATAATAGTAATAGCGTTTTTATTTCTATCATTATTTCATCAAGCAAAGAACCAAATAAAGGAAAAATGTACAAAAATTACAAAGGGGAAAAAAAAAAGAGCTATTTTCAAAGCTAAGTAATTTTTTTTTTTTTAGTGAGGAAACAAAGAAAAATAAATGAAGAATACATGAAAATAAAGAAGAGATTGATAATAACACACCAATTGTCTTTATTTTCCAAGTTTCGGTACTATTACTCCTTGCCTGCCTGCTGCCTTGTTCCTTCCCCCTTACAGTGGCAGGTGTATACTTTCATACGCCTTCCTCTTTTGTCTTGATCTTCCCCCTCAGACTTCCATCAGCGGCGAGGGGAAGCTAACTGAGGCACCGCACCACACACACACACACACACACACACACACACACACACACACACACACACACACACACACACACACACACACACACACACCATACGTACATCTATGACTCAACAATAATCAATGAGGGGGAGGAGGAGTAGGAGGGGTGGAGGAGGAGGAGGAGGAGGAGGACAACGGCGACGACGAATACATTATAATACATGGGAATAACTGACATTACGACACGACCTGGAGGAGGAAGAAAGAACAAGAGCAAGAACAAGAACAAGAACAAGAACAAGAAAAGAAAAAAAGAAGAAAACGAAAACGAAGATGACGAAGACGAACAAAAAGAAGAGAAGAGGCAGTAAGGAGTATCAAGGAGAAAAAGGAAAGAAAGAAATAATAAAAAAAGAGATAACTGAATTTTTAAATAGAAGAATGAAAGAAGACTCCATCAATCACTCTACGTACGATAAACTCTACCTGTCTCGTTCTATGAATATAAATGAATATAAACACCAAGGGATATTTTGCAAGGAAAGGAATAAGTGAAAGAAAGGAACAGGAGATGAGAAATAAACGGCTGAGTAAACAAAGGAATACAATGCAAAAGAACACAAAGGCAAACAAATATAAACAGATCTTTGGGTCCCTGCTGGACAGTTTGTTTGATGGTGACGAAAATAAAAGTCTGAACGAGAGGACTGTGGTTTCCATGAATGAAAGATTAGGTGAATAAAGATCGATTCCCGTTTACTGTCACATGTTGCCCTCCTGTTCTTTAGGGGGAAAGAGACAAGCAGACAAAGGAGAGAAGGATAAAGAAAGAGGTACAGGAAAGAATTCAGGATACAGTAGATCAAAGGCAAGCAAAGAAGAAAGGAAGAAGAAACGGGAGAGGTAAGACAGAGGAAAAAAGAAGAGTAAATTAAGAAGACAAAGAGGAATGAAACCGATAATGAAAGGAGGAAACTGGCAAATAAAGAGGAAAGGAAGAGTAAGACCAGGATATGGAAGCAATCACTTGTAAAAGGAGCGAACAATTAATTAACAGTTAGGTAATCAGTTAACCAGATTTTGAAAGGGGCTGGAAAGGATAGCAGAATGTGTCCCAGGGAACTAAGGGAAAAAGGAAGGATTTAAGGGAAGAGAGGAAGACTCATCCATTCACAGGACACGACCATTAATCAACAAACCCTTAATGAGATTCACATTCATTAAGTAACAAAGGAAAATTATAAGATAAAAAAAATAGATAAATAAGAGAGAGAGAGAGAGAGAGAGAGAGAGAGAGAGAGAGAGAGAGAGAGAGAGAGAGAGAGAGAGAGAGAGTGTGTACAGAGGAGCCATTCATGCTTTGAGGTCCGAGGGGTCACCAAGCGCACGGGTTTGAATCCTGTCCACGGTCCGAGTGTAGGTTGGGCTTCCTCACTCGGAGCAACGGTTTCCTAGTGGGTGGGTTTTGAGATAAGAGGTATCCAAAAAGTATCCCCTTTAGCCCAAAAATTCCCTTGAAAAGCCCACATGGTACAAATAATAATAATAATAATAATAATAAAAAAAAGACAGAAATTAAAGAGGAGTATTTAAGGAAGATAAAGGGAAATCAATCCAACACTCAAACGATACACCTGTAACTGACAAAACCTTAAATGAAAATCTAACCACAGAATGACAAAGAAGACTTGTAAGAAAGAAAAAAGAAAAAAAAAATGAGAGGCAAGAAGTCTTAGGCCATTAATCTTCCTGGCCATTTTTCTCCAAACCCTAACTCACATTAATAAACAATTCTTGGAACATGGAAATTATTGCGTTCACCTTGAGGGCTCTTGGCTGGAAGAAGGGGTGGTGCTAGAGAGACGGAGAGGGGAGAGATGGGGAGAGGAGGAGGAGGAGGAGGAGAGGGGGGAGAGAGAGAGAGAAGGAGGAAGAATGCAGGAAATGAAGTGCGAGAATGAATGTGAGGTTGGAGAAGGAAGGACATTGAGAGTAAGAATAACAGAGAGGCGAGTGAAAAATGGAGAATGAGCGAAGGAGGGAATGAAAAAAAAAAATGTTATGAATGAAAGGAGAGAGAGAGAGAGAGAGAGAGAGAGAGAGAGAGAGAGAGAGAGAGAGAGAGAGAGAGAGAGAGAGAGAGAGAGAGCATAATACAAAAAAAAGGTAAGGAATAAATGAATGATAATATACGAGAAAAAATGGAATGAAAAAATGAAGAAATGAATGAAGGAAGGAAGGAAGGAGGGAAGAAAGAAAGAAAGAAGAAAGAAAATAATGTTATGAAAGGAAGCGTAGAAAAAAAAATTAAATAAAGAATGATATAAAGAAAAATGAATTGCATAAGAAAGATGTAATAAACTCGGTGAATAAAGTAGGAGATAGAGTGGAGAATAAAGAAGGGAAGGAAGAAAGAAGAAAATCACGAAAGAAAGAGATGAGAAAGAGAGTAACAAAAAAAAAGATAAAGAATGAAGGAGGAAAGATATAATAAACCCGGTGCATAATGTAACAGGCAGAAAAGAATAATAATAACAGAAGGAAGAGTGTAAAGAAAGAAGTAATGACAAAGGAGAGAGAGAGAGAGAGAGAGAGAGAGAGAGAGAGAGAGAGAGAGAGAGAGAGAGAGAGAGAGAGAGAGAGAGAGAGAGAGAGAGAGAGAGAGAGAGAGAGAGAAGGGGGGAAAGACAAGTGAACCTCCCCGGAAGTATTATACAATCAGGTGTGTGTGTGTGTGTGTGTGTGTGTGTGTGTGTGTGTGTGTGTGTGTGTGTGTTCGTCATTCTCTCCTCTGCTGTTGCTTTATACATATAAAAAACCTTCAATAAAGTCTGGCATAACTTCTGGATTTCTGTGCTTGCCTTACACAATCATTCTCTATCCATCCCTTTGCATCTTTGTCTCAAATTTCCTCTCTTCCTTTCCTGGCAAAGTTTTTTTTTCCTTCACTTCAATTAATAATGGTGTTCCTTAAGTCCTCTTTCAACCTCTTTCCTTTATTCTAAATTTATCTTCTCTTCTAAGTTCCTTCCACTTTTGTTCATATGCTATAAACAATGAGCTACACTGCCCAAGCCTTTCTTTCTTTCCAGTCTTATTGCCTTACGATGATGGCTCCACTACGTCTTACTAAACTCTTTCCCATCCATTCTTGTGCATTCTTGTGCTGATAATGTTGCTCTATCTCTCTCGGGTCTTTCTCTCTATCCTGTCTTATGGTGATGCCTCTACCCTGCCTCTCAAGTCTTGTCTCATTCGCTCTTGTGCTGATGATGTTACTTTGCACCTCTCTCTTTCAAGTCTTCACTCAATCTGATGTTGATGACTCAGTTGGCTTCTCTCAAGTCTTTCCCCTTATCCTGTCTAGGTTGATGACTTACCTGCACATCCCTAGTTTTCTCCCTATCTTGTGCATTTCCATAGTCTTTCTCCCTATTCTGTGCATCTTCCTAGCCTAGTCTTTCTCCCTATTCTTGTTATATGTCTGACTCTTCCCTGCCTTTCTCAAGTTTTCCCTCATAAACTTTTTTATGTAAGAGGTTAAAACTTGCCTAGAGCAACAGAAAGTTTAACAAAAACGCCACTTAATCGCCAGTTCCCATGCAGGTCCGAGGTAGTTAGCCTAAAGAAAGGATAAATGACTTGAAGCTTCTCTCTTGAGTGAGTTCAGGTCATAGGAAGGGCTCTATTCTGTATTTGTCAAGATTTTAACGCTAAATAAACACTTCATGGAAAAAGAAACCGCAGAACACCTAACCATTATTTATCTACAGTATAACCTTGTGCTATTCAATGTCTCTAAAAATCAATTCCTTCATCTATCTCTTATTTTTATTCACCACCCGTTTTTACCTTGTCCTTGACCGCTCTACCTAATTCATAGGTAAGCACTCAGGATCTCTGTCTGTTTCTATTTTCTCCCTTCCAGTGACTTAACCGCTGGGAGAAAATTATTGACTTCTCTCCGGAACTAAACTGGACTCCGTTTAGATTCAGAAAATCGTTTCCTTTTCTTCTATTCTGGGAGCGGCAAGTTAGACCGTGTTTTTTTTTTTTTTTTACCTATTTATTTTCTTCCTTCTTTGTGCCCTTGGCTGGATAAAAACACACTCACACACACAAAAACTCTTCTTTCATCTCCTTTTCCTATTGTTCTTCTTTCTTCTGTTTATCCTTCTCCTTGTCCTCCTCCTCCTCTTTCTCCTTCTCATTGCACACACACACACACACACACACACACACACACACACACACACACACACACACACACACACACACACACACACACACGAAGAAAAAGCTCCTCTTCTTACACTCTTACGAACGTCAATCCAATCGTAAGGAAAAAAAATATCACACAAGTAATCTAACCGAACAAAAACACTGCACGATGAACAGAACACGGGAAGACCTTCTCGCTAGGACCAAGGAAGACCACCTCACTATGATCAGTCTCTTTTTGCCTGCCCACTTGATCCCCCCACACAAGACCACAACAAGGGGCATGTCATAATGTTTCACAGCTTCTCTCTCAGGTGAGGGTCTAACATATGCTGAAATAATGTGAAAGAGATTAGTGGTAAATATCATAGTAATCAAATATTAGTGACACATAAGTAGATTGCAATACATGTTAATTCTCTCTCTCTCTCTCTCTCATTCAGGGCCAAGGGAAGCGTATGAAGAAGGAAGAAGGGAAAGAGGAAAGAAGGAAGGAGCAGAGGAAAAGATTACGCATACAAAAAACAGAGAGGAAGGGAAAACACTCGAATGAAAAAGAAAATGAGGGAAAAAAGAAAAAAAAACCACTTCAGATAATCACAGAAACGAGTAAACAGAACGGGGAGAAATATGCATATCAACAAACAAACAAACAAACACACACACACACACACACACACACACACACACACACACACACACACACACACACACAGTACCGTCAGAAGAGGGGAGGGAGGTGGAGGTTGTGAGGGCAGAGGAGGTGTAGTAGGAGAAGGTGGAGGAGGAGGATGAGGTGGAGGCAGGACACAGCACCACCTTCCCGCCCTGACCACGAGCAGGGCTAACAGTGAGGCAAGCAGGAGCGAGACTCTTGGTGGAGCCTCGCGTGCTCCTAAATTCAGGGACCCAACGGACTGAGGGGAAGCAGGACAGCGCACGCGATAATACCCGCGGGAGGAGCTAAAGCGAGGAGGGAGGCGGGAGGTAAGGACGAGGAGGGAGGGATCGGTGAGTGTTCCCGCACGCCCTGACGCATCCTGTCCTTCCATTCCTCTACTTTCCTCCTTGCGTGTAGCTTCTCCTCCTCCTCTCTCTCTCTCTCTCTCTCTCTCTCTCTCTCTCTCTACTTGTTCTTTTATTTATTTTTTCCTTACTTTTAATTTCATTCTCTCTCTCTCTCTCTCTCTCTCTCTCTCTCTCTCTCTCTCTCTCTCTCTCTCTCTCTCTCTCTCTCCACGTGTTACTCTGCTGTCCGTTTCCATTTGTGCCTTCAATCCAAAAACCTCTATATCTTTTCTTTTCTGTTTCCTTTCTCTTTCCCTCTCTTCTCTCTGTTTTATCACCTCTCTCTGCCCAGTTACGCTCTATTTCTCACCATATCTCTCCTCTCCTCCAGCCCCCTCATTTCCATACGTTCCCTCATATCCCCTCAGTTTTTCCCTATATTTCCTCTCATATTTTCCCTCTTATTTTCTATCCTTCCCTCTCATGTCCTCTCTCTCCCTCTCCATATCTCCTCTCTCATATCTCATCATGCGGAAAGCTCGACGCGTCAGGTGTTTCCTCACTCCTGCCTCTTCTCGTGTCTCTTCCTCGTTCCTTGGTCATCGCTGAGTAATCCCCGTGAGTATTGCTCTGCTCTCTGTAATCCCGCCGATGTGTCAAAAGCTGGCAGGCCGGTAGCGTTGTAGTGTGTGTGTGTGTGTGTGTGTGTGTGTGTGTGTGTGTGTGTGTGTGTGTGTGTGTGTGTGTGTGTGTGGGGAGGAAGTAATGTAGCACTGCGCCGAACGAGGGAAAGATGAGGAAAGGAATGTGCTGTTAAAAGTTTGAATGTTATAACGTATGTATGTAAGTATGTAAGTATGTATGTATGTATGTATGTATGTATGTATGTGGTGGGAATCTTTTTTTTTTTTCCTTTTTATATAAGTTTGCTTTTTTTTTTTTTGAGTCGATATGTCTGTTTCATTCTGTTTATTTGTCTCTGTTTATCGACATCTCTTGTATGTCTGTCTGTCTATGTACGTTTGTTTATCATTCTGTCTATTTGGCTCTGTCTGTTTGTTCATCTAACTATACAACCCTCCGTTTGTTTGTCTGTTCATTCGTCAGTTTATTGCCCGTCTCTTCGTCTGCTTATCTATGAATCTTACCGTCTACCTATCTACCTGCCTGTCTGTCTCTCCGTCTGCCTGTTCGTGTATCCCCACGTGCGAGTTTGGTAGAAATTAAACCAACCCGACACGAATAAATTTACCTCACGTGCAACCTGTAATTGTGTGGCCGTGTTGTCCGGGTAATGGAGATAACTTGGCACACACCGCAGGGAAAGATGGGAGGCGGTCTCATACCCTCCTGCCAACCCTCCTCCTCCCTCTCTTCCTCCTCTTCCCTACCAGTGGGGCATATGAGGAGGCTGAGAGCAAGGCTGTAGGAGGAAGGACAGGGAGGGGAAGGATATAGTTAGTGCAGGGTAGTATTAGTAATTATTTTTTAACCTCGAGTGAAATATTAGTAATTTTTTTCTAATTTATATTTGTTCTTTTATGATTTGTTTTCAAACGGAGAAGTGGATGTTTGTCACCTCTATCTACTCTTTTATCTTTACTCCCCTACATTTATGCATTATATAAACATTGTAAGAACTTATATCCTCACACACACTCCTAAATCATAACTTCTTTAATCTCTCTCTCTCTCTCTCTCTCTCTCTCTCTCTCTCTCTCTCTCTCTCTCTCTCTCTGCTAATATTTGACATAAAACGATGCATTTCTCATGAAAGGAAATTCGGTAACTTAGAAAAGTTATTAACTCACAAGGGACTCTCGATAACTTGAACAGAAAAAATACGATGTTAGACAAAAATTAAAAATTCGTTAATTTCCCTTGAAAACTCCATATTTCTCACGAAAACACAGTGCACTACACTGAGAACACGACAAATTCCAAGGAAACCTAATCATTTTCACATGAAACAAAAACAATCCTCAGGAAAATAGTAACATGTACCAAAATAGAGCCAAGAAAAAATCTTGAAGAATTCGGTAACAATTCACTTTTTCCCCTAATCCCTGAAAGGCCGTGTGGCGGTGACGTGTGACAGTCCACCGGCTTGGCGGTCCTCGTAAATACTCGCAAAGTCCCTTGGTGGCCATCAGACTCCCATTCTGCACGATAGGGTACGCACTAACAAGAGGTCACGGAAGTGCGTCTGTGCCTGTACCATAAAGTTGATGTTACCTTCACGCCATCAGGTTCACGTTTATAAATAAATATGGCTTCTTGTACTTCAGTTAATCACTTTGTGATAGAGTTTATTTGGTGTTTCACTCGTCTTTATGACTTCATTCCTAAGTTCTCATTCGTTGAAACTCTTCTCCCTCTCATTCCTCTTCTCATTACTTTGCCTGCCTTGGTCTCTCTGTCTCAGTCAACCATTCACTCACTCACTCACTTCCCTCATTCATTCTCTTAGTGCTACTTTCTCTTTTTGTCTACAATGTAGGCCTCACTCACTCACTCACTCATTCACTGTTCTTATTCCTCCTCTCAATCAACACTATATCTCCCATCGCCTCTTTCTCAGTTCTCTTACACCTCTTCTATATCCTCCTTTCTTTGTCACCATACCCAATTTCTTCAAGTTCTTCGTCACTATTTCTTGTTCTATTTCTCTATTACTCTTACAATTATGGTTTCCTTCGTCAGAATGTCTCCGGGGAAATCTCACAGTGTTCCTTTCAAGCCACCCTATCTAGTGTTGTGTAACGTCTGTTGACTCCCAGCTACCTCAACTCTTCCTTCTAATACGCCCAAGGTAAGTACGTACAGCAGTGCAGCGTCAGATACACAGTGCACACGATTACTATTACTATACATCCTTCATCCTTACGTGCATTGCGAACAAAATGCCAGTGCTAAAGAAGAGATGAAGGATCTGTGGACTTAATGGTTTTCGAATATGAGCAATGAAAAAATTATCCCAAGAGAATGACAAAAATAGTAGGCTACATGGTGGGAAAAGGAAAATCACTAGACTTTTTAAAGACTTACTAAGATAGAAAATGATTTTTTAAGATACGGAAGAAAAAAGGAGTGAAAAATCTTAAAAGAAAAGTCACTGAAGAAGTGTACGTAAACAAGTAAAAAAGAAAGAAGAATCAGTTGAGTAGATGATTTTCTAAGATGATGTATGAAAAGTAACATCGAAGAAATAAAAAATACTTGATGAGAAAGTCAAATGAAAAGAATGAATGCAGCAATACTGACAGGAAAGAAAAAGAAAAGAAGAAAAACAGGGATAATCTGTGACCTAAGATGAGGAGTGACAGATGACTTCGAACGGTAAAAAAAAAAAAAAAAAAAAAATATATATATATATATATATATATATATATATATATATATATATATATATATATATATATATATTATCTATTTACATCAGTGGTTCTTAACTTGGGGTACCTGTATCCCCCAGGGGTACGAAACCTTAAACCTAGGGGTACGAGACATGGTAGCCAGTACAACGGTACTGTATATTTACCATGAGAAAGCAAAACATATATTTTCCTTATTTTTCTCTTTTTGAAGTTAGTGCTGTAAACAATTTCCTTACTTTGTCTATGGTTTCATACACATTTTCTTGAGATCTCGTACTAAAATGTGTTGGTGTATTATGTAGCATTACTCATAATTAGTTATAATTTGAATCAATTGAATCCTACTAATTGACACTTTTCATTTGAAATAAAAAAAAGTGCCTTTGTTCAGTAATTAAAAAATCTAATAATTTCTCAGCAAGGTTTTTATCACTAATCCTTTTCATAAGTTTGTATAGTATTTATGTTGGAGGGGGTACGAAAAATTTTCCTGAGATAACAAGGGTAGGGGCACTGAAAAAGGTTAAGAACCACTGACTGATTTACATGATGAAAAGTTGAGCTGAAAAAAACGGGCAAAAAAGAGAAAAATAAAAGGACTGAAAAATAGTTTCGAAAGAATGAAAAAAGACATACGAAAAAGAGTGAAGTGAAAAATAAGAATAAAAGAAAAAAGGGGAGAGAAAAAAACACAAACGAGCAAACTCTTTTAGAAATACACTGGTGAAAAGATAAAAACTGATCACTGAAACAAAAAAATCACATCAACGAGGAAAATACAAAAAAAAGGAGAGGTTAAAAAAGGAAAGAAAAACGAGAACATGGATATCTCGCAAACAAAGAAATATTGCTGGTAATGAGAGAAGTCACGGAAAGATGTCCTCTTGTGTGTGTGTGTGTGTGTGTGTGTGTGTGTGTGTGTGTGTGTGTGTGTGTGTGTGTGTGTGTGTGTGTGTGTGTGTGTGTGTGTGGGAATGGGGACAGCATGCAGACATAATTGGGAGAGAGAGAGAGAGAGAGAGAGAGAGAGAGAGAGAGAGAGAGAGAGAGAGAGAGAGAGAGAGAGAGAGAGAGAGAGAGAACCTGTCACGCTTGTAGGCTTGGCAGGACATAGGTACAGTACCTACTCTCGCACACTGACGCCCATAGCCACCTACTAAATTATCGCGATAATTGAGTTATCAGTTATCCGACAATATCTTTTAATCCCGGCTTAGTTATTCATTGGTACTGTCGATACTTTTGATTGCAAACTAGCGATAATTGATAAATTTACATTTAGAAACATGAGCACATTGAAGTTTTCAACTTTCAAAATCAAATAGAATTACAGTAAATGCTCGTTATACGGTACATGCGTTCCTGAAAACCTTAACGCAAATCGAAATTACAGTATACCGAACCCATTATAACATGTAATAATAGGGGATGTGTTCCAGCACGTCGAAAGTCACTCTACAGACATGAAAATACATGAAAATAGTGGTATATAAAAAAAAAAATTGTAAAGTACTGCGCAAAAAAATAAACAAAAATGTTTTTATTTACCTTTCACTCGCCACGTATTCTATCAGATGATGTCTCTCCCGATGAAATGGGACAGTAAGGATTTCAGCCCTTACTCATAATATCCATAAAAAAACACGCCGTAAGGATTTCACTTGTGTTCAGTGGGGAACGCGGGAAGAGACTGATTGTTGTGGTGGCCGCACTGCGTGCTGGCGCTATGGTACGATGTAAACTTGAAAAATTCAGGTTTAGGAAAGAAATGGAAAGAAACTGGTTTTCAAACAGAGTGGTTGATGAGTGGAACGGTCTCAATGGTCATGTAGTCAGGGCTGAGTCAATAGGGAGCTTTAAAAAAAGGTTAGATAAGTTCATGGATGGGGAGGATAGATGGAATTAGGTAGCTTAAGCACACAGTGGTTGCCTTGTATAGGCCTGGCGGCCTCTTGCAGCTTCCCTCTTTTCTTATGTTCTTATGTAAACAAAACACGAGCTGATACCGTATCTGTGAATTTTTCTTACCGTAAATAGAATCCAGGGAAGTAATTACCAAACACCGTAACTGTGAATTTACCGGATAACCACACACCGTATAAGAACTTACTGTACTTTATTTTAAAGTCATTTGTGAAATTAAGATAAACATTCAATTTGACTTTCCCAAGATTTTTCTAAGTTTGGTAAGAATAAGATTGAATTATGTTTATCGATTTTCTAAATCAGAAATATCATTAATGTTATCACTTCATTGATTTATCGGTTATCTGGTGACAAATTTATATCCGGTTGTCGATAATTATCATGCCCAGCTATGCTAAACATCCTTTCTAGCCATCCCGTTCAACACTGCGTGGGGCACTACGTCACCCTGCTCTGCCAGTGCTTCCACGAGTTGATGAAAACTTACCCTAGATTTTTGTCGATTTTACCCTAGATTCGAGTGTTTTACCCTAGATTGTCGAAGTTGCCCATTGATTGTTGATTAATACACTCTTATCATACGTAAGTTTAAATATTGCCCCCCACCCCTAAACACACACACAGGACTACACACTACAGCCACTACTGCAGCTGCTCTGTGTGGACTCGTCCTCGCAAGTGACTGACTCTGTGTGTGAACTGTGATCTAACCGTCCGAAGGTCCAAAACGTGTACGCGTAGTAGACGGGTGAGTGGAGACTGGGGAGAAAGGGGATGGGGTGGGGGGGTGAAGGGATGATACAAGTCACGCGGATGATTGTGTACATGAATCGAACATGAAAGAGAACCAGCCTGCCACCAGATTGGCACCATTCCAAGCACACCTATCCATAGGACGGCAGATTACCCTAAAATTACCCTAGTTTATGCATTACCCTAAACACTACCCTAAGAAGGGTCCAATTACCTTAGTTTAGGGTATTTTACCCTAAAATGGAAGCACTGTGCTCAGCAGTCAGCACTCCCAGGGCTCCTGTCAGCAGTGTTGCCAGATCTACTGAAATTCCGACGAATCTCATGAAATACCGAATTATTGCTGCAATCTACAGAATTTTGATAGGTTCTCCAGAATTTCTCCAGAAATTAAACTTCCCGGTTACTGGTAGTTCGAAATTCATGAGAGGGGAAGGGAGTGAGCAGAGCAGAAGGGGTGGGGTGGGGGGTTAGCGAAGCTATATAGGCCTCTGGTAGTGCCTGCATGTAGTGCCCACAATAGTATAAATAATATTTATTCAGTTTATAACCCTCCTATACCCTTGTTTGTTTCCCACGTAACATGTCCCTCCCTTCCTTTCCTTCCCCCACTCCCCCCGAGAAATCAGACTCAGTACACGTATTTGGCCTCCTTTCCCTCCTCCACTCCCCAGTTGGAATCAAGTAGTAAATGCGTATTTCGCCTCCCTTCCCCCCTTTTGTGGATCACGGATAATGAGCCAATGTACCCACACCTCTCTACCTTCATGCTTAATTTGTTGTGCTTGCCTCACTCAAGTGCAACGGTGGAGTGAGTATTTTCAAGCATAAATCTCATGAAAACAAAACTGAGAAACAGACTGTCAACTAAAACTATTAGTGGGATGCTTCACACAAAAAGAATTATATCAAATTATAATTGTCATGATTTTGAAATAAAAAAAAGAAATGGTTAAAAGAATGAATAGTGAAATGTACAAGAATAATTTAATGTGAGCAGGAAACAGCAGCTGAAACCACTGCTGATGATGATGAAGTAGAAGACTGATGTATGTTAGGCTAAACTAAGGTAGTTCGTTTTGTTTTGTGAAAGAAGTAATTTTTATCTACCAGCATATTATAATAAAGTATTGCAGTACGGTACTTACAGAAAGTTTCTTAATTTAATTTCACTACTTCAAATATATTCATATAGAAACATTTTTAATTTGATTATATGTACATATATTATCGAGTGTGTCTACTGATTTTTTACCTATATCTACTGAATTTTTCCGTATATTTCTACTGAAATTTCACCTGCGCCATCTGGCAACACTGCCTGTCAGTTTTCCAACAGACACCATGCACTGCATGCAGTGCACGAGGATGGAAAGAGTTGACTGGGTATCCTCATACAAGCCTCGCCTCGCCTTTGCCAGCTCGACCGCTCCACCTCACCTAACCACATTTACCCTTCTGTATCTCGGACATCCCTTTTCACAGCACCGTCCATGCCTGTCACCACGCCTGTCAGTCATCCTACCCCCACGCCAAAGCACCAAAACACAGCCAGGTCACATAGTTTTCAAGTTAAGGCACACAATCTAAATACTTATTCCACCACCATCTCTACCATATGCAATAACTCGGCCTTGCTTAACTCACCTCTCTGTCTTCACCCTCTTGTATTTTCGCCCTCCTTCCTCACAGCGCCGCATACGCCGTAAGCACGCACTAGTAGGCATCCCATGCCACACCAAGTCACAAAAAGATCCCCAGATCACACTGTTTTCGCAATGAAAGCACAAAATACAAGTACTTTTTCGTAGCCTTCGCAACTACCTGAAGTCTCCAGGCTTGAAGATGGGAAATATCACATGACTACCGCTGATCAGTGCCCGCGCAGGCGTTACGTCACGATAGTTAGGACGCCTTGCCGCTGACTGGTTAGTGATGGCATGATGCTAAAGGGCGCCAGTTTAAATTTGAAAAGGTGTATGTGTTGTTATTTGTTATCTTCTAGATTTTCTTCATTTTCTTATTTCCTTTTTTATCTATTGAGTTATTTAGATACACTCTCTCTCTCTCTCTCTCTCTCTCTCTCTCTCTCTCTCTCTCTCTCTCTCTCATCTTGGTTGGTAGCAGGAGAGGAAGCGACCCATGCATTAACACGGTCACTTTGGCGTGTGACCTCACTCGGTCACCCAGAGGGATGTGACAACGGTCGGAGGAAACATTATTAAGTATTGTTGTGTTTGCAAAAACAATGCAAAATATATTTAAAAGATAAACATAAATTACACTAATACCATTCAATTTCGAAGTATTAGTACTTGAGGTGCGTATTGTACTATGTACTCTGTGGCTGCGCCGAAGGCCGAGAAATCCCCGAAAAAGCCAACGTCTTAAAGATCTTCATAAAATAGACTTTAAGAGAGAGAGAGAGAGAGAGAGAGAGAGAGAGAGAGAGAGAGAGAGAACTTAATGAAAGAACTTGTGGAAACTTTAATGTTACGGGAAAAAAAGGAGCGCTGAGACAACATGTAGTATTTGTAACACCCTAATTTTACCTCCACGCCTGGCAAATGTACAATAGGAGGCTGTGCACGCTGATAGGGAGAACACTGCGGTGTGAAACAAAGTAATAAAGGAATATGTCAACTCACTTTCTTGCCTTACGTGCATAACTTTTCTTGAGTGAAATAACCCTGGAAACATAAGGTGTTATGTTAGCTGTTTTCAAGATGATATGGAGTGCACGGTGGTATGAAATAAAGCAGTTCATTCACTTACGTGCACAACTTGTCTGCACTGAAATAATCTTTGAAATAAACGCATGTAGTACGGAATTGCGATGGCGGGACGAGGAAGACCTAGGAAAAAGTTAAGTGAAACAGGAAAGGAGATGAAAGACGAAGGAAATAAGTCTTGTTGAATTGGAATTGAATGGAACAAGGTAGCCTACAATTAGTAACCTCCCGACATGAGTAAACAATCATCCCCTTAAAGCATTCAGCATGAAGGACAACACCGCTTAGCCTTAAGAGCATCGCCTAAGGTGGGGGGCAAGGACAGCATTGAAAGAATTCACAATCTTATAGGATCACATAGTATATTAACCCAAACCAATTAATATTTAAAACAGACGAAATAAAAAAACTTTTAGAGGAAAAAAAACATTCGGGAAGAAAGCAAAATGTTCACAAAATCATTTGGCGATGCTTGGTAATTTTCTCTTTCAAACTTACTTTGGCGGGCCGCAGTTTGCCCTCAATTGATCTACGTAACACGTACGTGTTACGTGTCACAAAAGATATCGACTGCTGCTGGCGCTACTGGGACATGTAATATAGACTAAGTGTGATCCATAGTGATTTTAACAGTAATATATTGGTGTTGGTGGTGTTACAGTGGTGGTGGTGGTGGTGATTGTGATACGGCGCAGTCAAGGAGACTAAAAGTTGCTTCATCATAGTTTAGTCATGTACCGGTTTGAAATAATGCATAGGATACGTTTTAGGGATATTCGTCACTGAGATACAGACAAAATTTATCATGACTTTAAACTCAAAATTGACTATATCTTGCTTGTATATATCATAGATGTGACTGATATTCCTAAAGCGTACCATATCCACGGGTTAGATCAGGATAACGCGTTGACGGGAACCTGCCAAGTCATCAGTTGTATATATATATATATATATATATATATATATATATATATATATATATATATATATATATATATATATATATATATATATATATATATATATATATATATATATATATATATATATATATATATATATATATATATATATATATATATATATATATATGTAAGAGGAAAAACTGACCATGAGCAA